>NC_092429.1:10745129-11052907 GCF_036169615.1 Heliangelus exortis | reverse complement strand
AGGCTGATGCTGTAGTTTATTAATAGCCAGTAATTGTAGTCTTAACACTTGAGCGAACTAACGGCTTTTAACCTGCATTTCTGTGGAATAAGCAGATTTCCCCATGTATCAGCATTTAACAGTGGATGCCCAGTTTCTACTTGTGCAGGATTGGTTTATGTATAACCATTCAGACACTGACCAGAAGTACACAAAAACTCATGAGGTTTTAAGATGTTTTGTAAAAACAAAATTTTAAAATATTAAAAGTTGACTTAAATACTATTTAATGTTTAATATCAGATTTAATAAGTACAAACCCTGTATTAGCAGAAGGGAAAAGAGGGCTTGAAAGTGTCAGCCTGGGTGTGAAGATTCCTACCTGTGTGTCTGCAGAGACACTTCAGTCCTGTCCAAAACCTTGCCTTTAGACTGTGCTTATGGTAAGGCAAGAGCCTTTGGAAATTGTGAGCAGCACCCATTTGATGAGATGGTGAAGAAGCAGGAATCAAATATAAGAGGTTTTGAGCTTAAGTCATTAAAGAGCCTGATAAGGTTATACATTTAACCTAAAAAATACTCTTGCATTCTCTTCAATTACTCTTCCTACATATAAAAAAACCACAGTGGGTTTCTCCTGTTTAAATTATTACCTTGCATCTTAGTTCCCTCTATTACCTTCTAGTTTTAGGGAAAATCACAGCCTCTGCTGGATGACTGCTTTTATTATTTTTGTAATGTAATTTTTCTACTGAAAGTTAGAGGTCATTGAACATGTTAAAAGATCTACTTCTTAGAGATTTGTATATTAATAACTCACTTTATTTGGTTTCATTTTGTATGAACTCAAAAGGTATCTATGAGTAACTTTATGGAAGTCAGGAGATGAAGGTGAGGAGAAATACAACTTGCTGTGAGATAATATTTTTAGATTTGATTGTCATGGACAACCACACTTGAAGCTGGAAAACTCAACCACTAAAATTTGACTGAAATAGCAGAATCATTTGTCCTAGCTGTTGGGAATCTCTTAAGCATTAAAACCTAATAATAGTAAGATGATAAAACAAGAGTGGGGGATGTGCAGGTAACATTATGCAACCTGTAATTCAGAGTGATCTGAAGAATGTGTTGAATTTGAAATGCCATTTGCTGTGATTTGAATGAAGTTAAGTATTTTTAAAAATGCATGGTAGAAAGGGTATTGATCCATTCACAGGGTTAAAAAAATTATATATATATCTATATCTATATCTATATATATATATATATATATATATATATACATGTAGCACTACACTGTGTAGATTTTTTAGTAAGTACCTTGCCCCAAGCAATAAAGGACCAAAGTTTCAGTTACAAAGTGTTATCATTTTAGTGGAATAAAACCAAAATGTGAGGGAATAAAGAATGAATTGTGATCACTGAGTCACCCTGATGCTATAGTGGGGTTTCTTTCATTCTTAAAGAAATGTTATTGCAAGACTCAAACAAGCTCTTCCTACTTATATAATTTGCAGGAATTAAAAGTGCAAGTTTGAACAATTATATTTTTGCCAAACAATATTCATAATGATCACAAAGGGACAGGTGCCACGTTTAAATGATGTTGTATACACTGAAAGGAAAGCATAAGGAAATTAAATGTAAGAATAGCTGGAGAGCCCACTGGCTTGTGTTCTGCCCTATAGGAGATGCTGAGGAGAGAAATCTTAGAGAGTAGGTTTCACTAGAATATCTTCCAGTAGGCATCCATCCATGTGCAGATACCAATCATCCAGGATCATAGAGGAAATGGAGAAAGAGTAATACCCTTGCAGTATATAAAAGAATAGACCATCTTTGTCTTCTAGACCACTTTATTTCCACTTCCAAGTCAGCTGTGAACATGAAAGTCTCTGTCATTCTTGGTTTCTTCCCAGTGTTACAGCAACTGAGCCACATCATCATTTTTCACTAATTTGTCCTGACAGCAGCCATGTGAGTGCAGCAGGCAAGTTTTACAGTGGAAGCTGAGGCACAGTTGTGCCTTGGCATGTGTGACCAGGAAGGTTAAAGGCAAGGTTTTAAACCTGGATTTCACAAATTTCCAGGCTCAAGAACTATTTCCAGTAATATCTTTTCCTGCCTGTGTCAATAACTTCTTTTAATGTGTTTAGCTCAGGCACCTAAATTAGATTACTCGTGTATGTTTGCTGTATGTGCTTATCTAGTTCATCTTGTATCACAACTCTAATTTTTGCCTTTACAAAGAAGACTACCTGCAATCTGAATTTAGCCCAAGCCATATAAAACTTTTCAGATAAAAATACAAGTTTCCCTCTCCTACCCCACTTATTTTTGGCTGCCCTTCTGTTCTATTAAAACAGTGGGCCCTTGTACCATGAGGACAGAGATGTTTTTCTTTAAAATCTCTCACAGCAGGTGAGTTGTTCATAGAACACTTAATTGCAGATGTGTTTAGTAATTCATTTTTCTCAAACCTTTGTATGACTTTGGAAAAATAGCATCCACAAGAGCAGGGGAAGCAGTATGATTGCCAATTTCTGAATTAAAATTTTTGGATGAAGTATGTTTGATGTGGGTGGTAAATACTGAAAGCTCATCAGGATTAATTTTCCCACTTATTTTAAGAAACCATCTAATAACATGTCTTTGAAATAAAACAAGTTAATATTTGTGTATATGAAGCATATTTATGTTGGTATATATTAAGTTTTAGCCACTTGAAAATTTTTGGCTTTTAGAAAATTACAAAGAGGCATCTTGTATGTGACTGATGTGTGCTTAAAGTGTAGCAAAAAACAAGGATCTGTCCTAAATGTACATGACCCAGCATAATTTTTCAAGGCTCTGGCTGTTATTCAAGTTAGGTAATGCAGATCATAGGTTAGTTCTCAAAGGCCATGGTTCACATAAAAGACGTCACCAAGTTAGAGGGAGGTTACACCTCTGTGCCTCAGCCTTGAAGGAAATCTGGCAAAAGAGACTTTTCTCCCGAAGGCCCTTTGGGTTCACTGAGAAGCTTCACAGGCAAAAAGCAGCACATGTGATGAAGTGACTGAGCTGCTCTGTTGGAGAAATTAAAATATGCAAAAGAGAACAGAAATCTTACTACTCTGCTACAAATATTTGGTAGGACAAAGTTTACAAAAGCTGCTGAGGCAATTTTCTGTTTTTTAACAGTTGTTTCACAGCACACAAATTGGTTAGAATAGCATAGAGCAACCATAATTTTTGTATATAAATTATGAGTGAGTCAGATGCATCTTCATAGTTGGCTGTCTCACTCTGAGTTACCCTTCAGGAAGGCCGTGTCAGTGGCTCTCCAGTAGACCTGAGGTTCTGCCTCTGAGGGTTTCAGATTCCTCTCCCAAACCCATCACTTTTACTTGTGATGGGGAAGACAGACAACATCCCTAGAGATGAGTGCATATCTAATTTGTCTGTTTGTACTTCTGTCTTTGGCTTTCTATACCAATGTTTTTGTGGCCCTCTTAAAATGTAATTCAAGGGAATTTCTTTTGAAAGTATCACAGGCTCTCATGCAGCTCAGGACTCTGTGAGTTTGCTGTTGTTTTCCTGCATAGCAAAGCAGACTCTTGTGTGTCTACATCTCTTACAGCATCTCTTTTACACCATGAGGCCCTCCTTGTGATTCACTTTACAGGATTATCAGGAATCTGTACTTGCTCAGCAAATGACTTTCAACACTATCAACTATGACAAGAAAGTCCTTTTCTTTTGAAATGCTTTTTTTTTTAAAGTAAGTTTCTCAATGGAGAGCATGTCTGAGCAAGTTGTTATTTTTCAACCCCCAGTCAAAGAACATGAAGCCTGTTTTCTTCTCTTGTAAAAAAAATACTCTATTTTTCAGAGTCTTCCTTCTCAGCACTGTGTTGTTCCCGGAGATTTTCTAGAATAATTTAGTTTTGAGCAAAGACCAAACATTGAAAATTGCAGGCAAGAAGGTCAAAGTTTTCCTGTTCTCCTGCCTGAAGCTTAAGAATAAATAGAAATTATAATAGCAGTAATTTTCATTCCTGATGTAGTGGGAAGTTGGTAATGAAGCAGAACATATCTCCTTAGGTATGGAGGAGCAAGAATTAGTTTAGAGGCTGTGGACTGAAGGTGCTCTAGGGATCTGACAGTGTGCAGATTTGCCAGGGAGATAGAGGCTGGAGTTGTTTGGAGTTGGAGTTATCAAATGATGCCAGTGTGAAGTTGTTACTCCACATGGTAAGTGATGGTGGGTGTGATGGGCACACAGCCATCCAGCACCTTTCCCTGCTGTAACCCAAGGATTTGCTTGGGAGGTTTTCTCTCAAGCTGATTATTGCACAGATTTGTCTTTTGAGTCCAGTCACTTTTTTTGTCTTCTTTTAATTTTCAGTAAATAATCTTCAGATTTCCCTGGTCCTTAGGTCATCAGGGAAAAGATAGGATTTCACTGCTAAAAACATTTCGGTTCCTTTTTTTTTTACTTGCAGTTTGTCTGAAAACAGTTAACTTCAAGCTTGGCACATGCATAATCTTCTGTGGAGAGTCTGGTAATTTTATATTTTAAGAAGGGGAAAAAAAGAAGGATTACATTACTGGTTAAATACTGTATTTTCAATACATCCTTATTTTTTCTGGTTGTGTTTCTAGGGCTACCCTCAGAGCACAACATTAGATGTTGCTTGGAAGGGAGGTGTGGAGGTAGTCTTGTCCACATGGCAGGCATTTTCCACAGCCACTGAGATCTTCATGGATGATCTGTCGCACTTCTGTTAGCTTTCACTGAGATAAGTTTTGGGATTTGCTGTAACAGTTACCAATCAGTAGAAAAATATGTATGCCCATGCCTGACTCTATTGTCTTGGGGCCAGGACTCAGGATTTTAGGTTTGCTTAATTAGTACTTTACTTCCATTTCAAAACTTTAGGGCATACAAATGTTTAAAATATTTTTTTTTTCCAGACTGTGTGAGAATTTGATTTATATACAAGTATACTTTTGTGACCAGTCTCGGTGGATTTAGATGGTTTCCAGAAATCAGTGTTGCTCAATTAAATGTGCAGAGGAAAAAGATTCATTACAACAGTGTAAATTCAAGCTGAACAAGGCAACCGTTTTTTTTTTAAAGTTTTACTGCCTGTGAACATTCCATTGCCGTTCTGGTTTTTAATAGTATTGATTCTTTTTAAATGTACAAAAGTAAAGTAAGTCCTCAGTGTGCAAGGGAGGTGTACAGTGAGAGAGATATAATTGCAGTGTATTCTTCAAGGACAAAAGTTTTTTTGATTCTACTGTATTTGTAATTTGAAAAATTTACACTATTTTACTAAGATCACAGAATAAATAACAGAAAATCAGAAGAACAAATCAAGTGACGAAACGCAATACAAGACCTCAGCTCAGCACACAGCACAGCAAAACAGTCAATCAAACTGCAATCACTAGCAGCCTGAACACTAAATTAACATTTCACTGAGATAGATGAGAGGCGAATAAACATAGATATATGTAAATATAAACTAAGTAGAAATAGACATGATTATAGATGAGTAAATATGTGAAATCAGCACCTGTTAAGCAAGCACACTTAATAATTGTTTGCTGTTCATGTCAGGACAATGTGCCAAAGAGTACAGACAGCAGCCATCATATCATAAGAGGCAATCTTCTGGGTTTTGAGCTATTTTCTTCGCACAGTCCTCAGGGCTCCCTTCATTAGGGATGGCAAAACTCAGTACACCTGTGTGTGGTGAATTTCTATTGTCAGAAAAAAACCCAACAAAACAGATCTGTGATGTTCCTTCAGAAGGTTGTTGAGGACAGCATACAGCTGGTGGTTGCTTCTCCACATGTTGCCAACTGGTCTGACCTTGTCCTTCACTCCAAAGCTCTTCTGTTGTGAGCCAGATGCCCACCCAGCTGTGGGCTGCAGGGAAATACCTGCTCCACTGCGGTGTCTTCATGGGCTTAAGGGCTCTGCCTGGGCTCCCGGAGCCCCTCTCCTCCCCCTCTGACCTGAAACAGCTCAAGGCTGTTTCTCACACTTTTTACTTACTGCCATGAGACATTTTGCTCCTTCTTTAAGCCTCTTACCATAGAGGCCACCGCCATGACGCGCTTGGCTGGACCTCACTGTGGGGCTGTTTTGGAACTGGCTGTGGCCAGGCCAGTCCCAATATCTCTTCACACCTGCAGCTCCCCTACCAACACCACCTTGATACTTACATCCCACATAGGCACTGGTGGGGTGTGTGTGTGTGAAGCAAGAAGCATCCTAGCCTCTCTGGAGAGAGCATTTGGAGGATGTCACTCGATCAAGCTGCTGTGCCTCTTCAGTCAGCCCATGTCATGCTGCAGGGATGGTGGGGGTCTGTGTAAACAGCACAGGCTCAACCAGAAGGTGATACTGGGATTAAGAAGGATCCCACCATAAGTTCTAGGAAAGTCTTCAGAGATTGTTCTTGTATTCTTCAGGTGGCAGGTGCCAGCTTGCAGCTGCTTAGCCAAGGGAGAGGCGCCATCTTCCATTGCTCCCCCAGCTCTGTCTGATCCCACCCTGACCCACTGTGCTCCTTACCCTGCTTTGAAAAGAAAAAAAAAAACAAGTGGCTTTCTGTCAGGTTATGGCCTGGCTGCCCCACAGAGACTCTGGTGACTCCCAAGCTGTTTGTAGGGGTGTGGGTGGCAGGGAGGGGAGGTGAGCGGGTCAAGGACCAGAGCAAGGCCCTCTGCCCTCTCTTGCAAACTCTGCAAGTTGCCAGGTTTGCTCAGCTATAACTTGCAGCTGCACCCTTAGTATTTTAATCTCTAATACATTAGGAAAATGCATCCAAATCTTTTGTAGTCACTGAATCTCTATCCCTCCTAGATTGAGGAAATTCATCCCTCAGCTCATCGAAAGCTTGGTGTTTAAACCACCTGGCTTTGGCCTACAGAAGTCATCCCCCTCTTCCTCAAGGACATACTCCTGGATGTGTCCTGAATCACAGAACCACCACCAGCTCCTCTGCAGACATTGGTTTGGTGTCTTGGGGTTGAACAGGTTTCTCCTCACACTCTTAGTCCTGACATCCCAGCAGTTGTCTGCCTTGTTTATAGGTTAGGTTCATTTTTGAGGTGATTGATCAGCACTGCATTTGAAATGTGGCCTTAGTGTGACTTGTGCACTGGGTAACATCATGGGTGCAGTTAAATATTTCAGTTCTTTATAGGGATACAAGATCATCAAACACTTCTCGTGTGGACAAAGCAGTTTCAAAATGACCCTTGGATGACGAATGAAAAAATTCTTTTGTACACTAAGCAGAGAAGAAAAATCTAAACATGCAAGCAGCGTGCCTAGTTTTATCCATCCAAGTTTGTCATGTAGATCCAGAAAACATAATTATATTTTCATGAGTCTTTTTTTATTGATTATTAAAATGTTACATGATACATTTTTTCTCATTTTTTGCTGAGTCTTTCAGGCCTGAATGTCACTTTGGTTTCTTTGCTGACTTTCACTTTTAGTGATTAGTTTCTTACCGAGCATAGCCCAGCCTGTGCAGGTTTCCAGATACTTACAGTCTGTAAGATTTTTATGTCAATCCACATCTAAAATGAAATTAAAGGCTGTTATTTATGTACTTAAAGCTGCATCTGTTAATTTTGATGAATGTTTTAACAACTTTCAGGAAAACTAATGTCAATGTATGGTACATTTTGTAGGTTTGGTGTGTCAGCTGTTTTGAAATTTCCAGTGCTGTGACCATGTTATAAACCTGCAAAAATCCATTTATTAAAAAAATAAACCATAAAAATGGTTCCAAATTGTCATATACCTGAGGGAATACCCATGGGGCCAGGGGTAAACCTCTCTTGCCCTCATTTACAGGCAAGCCAGATGGACTTTGTCCATTTCAGAAAAAAAAAAAAAAAAGGTACTCAAGCAGAAACTGTACTTGTCATGTTGCAGTCTGCACTGAATTTCTGTGGCCAAGGCCATTCAATCTGGATTTGTTGTAGAAGCACCAGTTATCTTATAATTTAGATTAACATGACACATTCTTTGTTTATTTGATGCTGTGTCCTCATGGGGGTGATTTGGTTATTTTTTCCAGGCAAACCAACGTTTATGAAAGCTCCTGAAGATCAGATTGGGATTTCTGGAGGAGTGGCCTCTTTTGTGTGTCAGGCAACAGGAGACCCCAAACCTCGTATTACATGGATGAAGAAGGGGAAGAAAGTCAGTTCTCAGCGGTTTGAGGTAATTACAAAAACCAAAAATGTTGCAATCAATCTGATGCTTGCAGGTCTTAGTTACAACAATTGTCATTGCAACTGAGGTATCTCTGCATCACTATGATATAGACTCTAGAGATTTAAAGGATGTTTCCCCTCCTGCAGCAATGAAATCTGTAGAACAGGCATCCTGTGTCCCTTGAACATGGCTTGGGAAGCACAGGCATCGGAGTTCCTTCTCAGATGGGAGACTGACACTTGCAACAAATTGTGTGGCAGATGGGAGTTGGATCTATCAGTATTTTTCTGTTTTCATTGTGAAAGCTTATATAAGGTACCTCCTTGGCCTGCTATCCCCAGTGAAATCCAAAAGTGGCACATCAGAATGCTACTGGAAGGCTTTCTAAGTGACAGCTACTACCACCCCTCCCACAAATGTGCTTGGAAGGTGAATGTCTTGAGGGTTTCATTTGACTTCCCTGTGAACAAAGTCTGAGTGAAAGGAAGAGGGAAGAGCAGGTATCAGAAATGGTTTTGAGAAAGGGTTCAGTTTGGTTCATACTTTAAATAGCAAACACATTTTCACTGACTCTTCTCTGCTCTTTTTCCACTTTCATTTTTTTAGAGTTGAGTTTTTTCCTCTAGAACTGCCATTGGAAATTTGACTCTTCTACTATTCTGCTCCCTTTCCTCTATTTCTCTGTCTTTGATATTTTTGCTTTTGTGACTGGGTCACGAGATGACACTGATACCCAGAATGGATTGATTTAAGCCACCAATTTAAACTGTGATTTGTATGTGAGCAGAAAACCTTGATTAAAGTAATCAATTTTAATGTTGTTTACATTGTTATTTTTCTCCAACGTAAGTTAAATTTTATTGTATAGCCATTTAAACATTCTGATTTGTAAGTAAATATAACCTTATAGAGAATTTGGTACTTACTGTGGTTGGCCTAGGGCTATGCTGTCCTATAGGCATTTATACAAGCAGTTTTATTCCTTTATTCATAGTTGAGGTATTTTATTGTATTAGGAAGCAGTGAATATCTTTCTTATTTGCATAGCTAACTATTAATTTTACCTCATTGCTATACTAGTCCTAATTTGGAGGAAATTTGGAGTTCAGTTGAAAGGAAAAAATAACAAACCAACAACCAAATCTGATATACATATGCTAAATTATTACACAGAAGAATTATCCATCAGTAGCAAATGAGCAGCATTTCTGGTCTCAGTGTCTGTCAGGTAGCTCCCTTCTGTCTCAGATTGTCTGTTCAAAGGGTAGTAAGGGCAAAAGAGCTTTTCTGCTTTTTCATCTCTTACCTTTTTAGCCCTTACCAGAGAAGTGAATTAATCTCTGCATCTGACTTTGTCTTGTTTTAAAATTTGGCAGTAGCTCTATCCTCTGTAAGGGTTATAGAAAATTTAGCGTTTTGTTACAATTTCAAATTTAATTTAAAACTGATTTTAAAAAATATTTTAATTCCTTAAAATGTACTATGGTATTGTTCACATCTGTCTTGTCTGCTGCTACTTGACCGCACATTTGGGCTTTTTTGCAAGCTGTTTCTATTACTTAGAACAGAAGGGCTATCTCTTCCCACGTGAGTAACATAGTATTGATGGTCTTGGTTACCTTTTGATTTCTTCCTATTTCTCCTGTCACTGCAGAGTCTGGTCATGAACATTATTTTTCTCCTTCTTGTTTCCACTCATTTTGTCTCTATGCTGTGAGTAGCACTTCTAAACAGGGCTCTTGAAAACAGGGTAAAGGTTTTGGATGGGGGTAATGCAAGTCCTAGGGTGATGGAAATGTGTCTAGAATGAAGTGTAGCTTAGTCTCTTCACCTGCCCCTGCAGTTCCCAAGTGACAGGAGGAGGGCTTGTGCCTTTACCTCATGCTGCCACCATCTGCAGTAGACAGTATTTCCAACTTTTGCTGTGCTCAGTAATAGGAGAAGGATGAGTTTGGCATTAACAGTGGCCTGAGGCTGTGCCTTCACAGTCATGCCATTAAGGAATAGCTTATACTGATCCAGCTACAAATTAACAAATACCTCTTTCTTCCATGTAGAAGCTAGAGTAATGTGTGTTACAGCCTAGCAGGATGGATGGAAAAGCAATGATTTATTAAGGACCTAATTTATTATACCAGGGAAGGAATTGTAATTACATCATTGTTGATTATGCCGGAGTTGCAAAGTTCCTGATACTGAAGGACATGAAAAACCCTTCTTTCTGCTGGAGTTAGCATGCCCTGTAGGTGCTCAAGGTTTTATTCTAGTTTTGTTACTATTTTACAAGTAATCCCACAGGAGTATATCATTCTGCTCTTCCATCAAGGTGAAAGTTGGCACTAAATTGCTATCAGTGTGATTAGTAAAACCATTAGTGCAAATATGGCTCAGATGTTTTAAATCATCAGATCCACGTCTTTATTACCAGGTTGATAATTTGTCAACCTTAATTGATTCATAAAGAACCTCATTGGATCCTCATTTATTCTGGCCTCCTCAGAGGACAAATATGTTCTTGACTCTGAAATTTTTGCATTTCTAGACTTAGAACGCTTGACTAATTCCATGGTATTTTATAGCTTACAGGGCTCATTTTGGTTTGGTTTTAGGTTTTTTTAACCCTTGTATTGCTTTGACTTTCAGTTTTTGTTGCAGAAAATAGCAGTAATGAAGTGCTTTCTTTTCATTGTTAAAGGTTATTGAGTTTGATGATGGATCAGGATCAGTTCTGCGGATACAGCCCCTGCGTGTTCATCGAGATGAAGCTATCTACGAATGCACAGCAACCAATAGTGTTGGGGAGATAAACACAAGTGCCAAATTAACAGTGTTAGAAGGTAAGTGGAAATTTTATTTCATGCCTTAGGTGGCAGAAGACATGGTTTTGGCTTTGGTAGCTTCATGCTGGTGTGGTGCTTTCAAATGACATGAGGGTACTCTGCTTAGCTTGGAAAAGCTGTATTCTTCCTGTATGATTTGATAAAATGTCTCTTGGTGTCATGAAAGGTTTGCAGATTCTGAACTTCCCTGAAGTGTTCCAGTTTTATTGTCTTATGGAAGTGTGTAATTTCTAACTTGGAGGGCAAGCTAAAGAAACATTTGTATACTTTTCTCATCTGTTCGCTCTTATGTAATACCCATCTTCAGGGTATCTAAGAATTGAATCTGACAGTTAGAAACTTAATCTGTGTTGCTGCACCTTCTGGATTAAATCAGCACAGTTCTTAAAAAGATTTTCAGGTTACTCTTTAGATTTTGAGTTCAATGTGGAAGTTAGCAGGTTTTATATTTCACTGTAATCACAACTTGTCATTCTGTTTCTCCTGTTAAAGAATATTTTGATCCTTGTCTGCTACATGAGCTGATTTTATTTTGTTTGGTATGTTGTTTCTTCTAAATGAATTTTTTTGTGGAAGAACAGGGTATTAGATATAAAAAGCATTGTGATCAGTTGATAATATTTTATACTTGTCAGAATTATTGTCCACTTTTAAGAAAATATGGGTTTTTTTTTCAGCACATCAGTGTGTTGCACTATATGTTTATATATAGGGTTTTGTAAATGTATCGTGATGTTGCAAATTCAGGGAATTTGGCTGTATGAATTTTTTATTTGTTTTTTCCTAAGGCGAGCAGGGAAAGGCTGAAGTAAAATGCTTGGTGTATAGAGATTAATGTAGCAGCTTTTGAGTACTCAAAAGATTAGACTGGCAAGTGTTTATTGTTGTATGATTCCTAACCAGTGGAGACTGGTTATTCTAGTGGTGAGTGTGCCAGCCATACATGACAAGTTACCTATCGTCCCTTGTTCTCCCATCCCCATTTATTAGCACAGAGGTAATCATATTTTCCTCTCTGCTCTGTGACAAATAATACATTAAACAAGTGTAATGTGCTCAGACACTGTGGTAATGGGAATCATAGAAATCATTTAGTGCTTGATGTGATTGTGTATCTTGTTTCTGGATGTGGGGCATCTTAAAGGATGAGCTTGCTCTTCAGTAGTAGTAGTAGGAACAGGATAACAGGTATTACAGACTTGGAAATTTTGGGAGGAAAAAATCAGATCCTTTGCAGCCATGTATGTGAGTGCATAAAACTCAGTGGAGCTCTTTCAGCAGTTTATGTGCAGGCCTGAATTTAAACAGTTCTGGATTTTTTTGATACTAGATACTTGAATACTCAACTGTTCCAAGCACATTCCTGTTTCCTTTGGTTGCAGTTGCCTTTATGTATCTTAGATACATATGCACATGCACACACACACTGGTAATTTATTTGGTCTGTGTTAAATGTTCAGAGGCCTGCAGAGATATGCATTGCATGAGGGAGCACAACATATCTCAGCTTTGTGGTGCTCCTGCTGATATCCTGATGAGGCAAAACTTGCAGACCAACACATAAGTAGGAAAAAAACAAAGACAGGAAAAGCATGTGTGCATACAATTTATAGGGGCCACAGAAGAGAAAGTCACTACCAGTCAGGCACAGAACCTGCTTCTTTGTTTGGAATTTCCTTTAGTTGGGAGTAACGCTAGTTTAACATGATCCCATGAAGTCCAAAATGTTCTGCAGGCTGGGGGTCTGTGTTTTCCTCTCTATCTGAAGAGTACCGATCCCTTGCTGGGCACTCCTATAATGCATAAAATTAAGAAAAACTTGCTTTGCAATGTGCATGTGCTCATGCCTATAGAGTTGTGGGCTTGACCACAGAGGATGAAGAGCTAGCTGCATGTGCTTGATGAAGATGATTTCTGTTATGATGTATCTGCATTTAAGAAAAAGTGTTTTGTATTTTTCTTTTACAAGACATTCTATGCATTCTCAGTCATGGTATCTTAGTGTTCTGTGTTGACTGCCTTAGATTATGCAGTTATGTTTTGGGAAAGTGAAATTTTTTTCATGATTAGTACTCCTTTGCTTGCTTACTTGTTCGCAAAGTGGATTTTGCAACTTAGTTCCCTGGTTTTTGCTCTGCTTAGTTCCCTGGCCTCTTAAAAAACAGCGTTAGGTGCCCTATATCTCTGCACCATTGCAGTTCATGTGGAGCCCTTGATACCCTCAAGATTGTCAGCTGGGATTGGATTTTCCCTCTCCTTCTGGGGTTAAAATAATTTCTTTAATTGCTCTCAGGTGGCAGTTTGAATGATGCAGACATTCTGCACTTCCTTTCAAGAATTTGACTAATTCAGTGGTCCCTGGTGCATGACAAAGCTTTATCATAGATGTCCTCATGGTTACATGCTGCTAAATACATAGTACATATTGATTTTTACATTAAAAATCCTTTATAAGTTTTAATGCTTCTTCACAATTTGCTCTTTAGAACATAGGCTTTAACATTAAATCCAGAAGTCACAGTTGGGGTTTAGGAGGCTGTTATTAGATGTCTTTGTAGCTAACTAATCTGGAGCTTTATTTTATTTAGATTTCTGCTATGTTTTACAGATCAGAGGCAGATAATCCTTTCTAATTGCCAACTTATTCTATTCTGAATATTAAGAGAGAAGCCTGAGTCCAGTCTCCTGGAGCAATCAAGAGTTCTCTCATAAGTGAATCTCTTTGAAAACAGTTCATGAACGTTCCCTACTACCCTTTCATTCTTGGCTCCCAGATCTCTCATTTTTTCCTTCGAACTGTAAATCCTGTTGTGACCAAACTCTAGGTATACTTAGCGTAACTGGAAATTATTTCTCCTGTTGATAGTAGGAGAAATAGGCATGCATATACCTTCTCTTTTCATTTCTCTTGGGTAGCTGATAAGCTGAATTATGTATGAGTAATATTGAATATTTCTGTCTTTTTTTCAATTATGACCTGAAGCAGCACAGAAGTACGTTCCTGCCTGGTTGGCAGAGGAGGAAAGCAGTGTGAGGAAGGGAGGACTAGAATAAATAAACTGACACACATTCCCAAGAAAAGCCTTAGGGGCAGTTAGTGGCACTAACAAATTAATAAATATATTATTCAGTGGTAATGTTGAGAATTACAGAGCTTTTTAAATAGAGAGATTATATGAAATGTGAGTAGGAAGGATGCCCGCATGGAAGAACACAGCAGCAGGCTGATTGCAGGAGTGTCTGTCTACAAGGTGTCCTTCCACAAGGCTACTTCTATGTTGAGCATTCCAGCTGCATTAGGAAAAGTGTTGGTAACAGTGTTTGTCTGTAGTTGCCTGTACACTGAAGTATACCTTCAGTCTGGTGGTTTCCACCAGTCTCCACTCAACAGAAAGGCAGGGGAAAGTCTTTGAGGGACATGGAGGAGTATATCTATTTTTTGGTAAAGGAAGGTAAAGGTTTGTATACTTAAATACAAAGTATACTATCAGTCCCTTCTCCCAGGACTTTTCTACATTTAATTGCAGCTTTTGATTCCTAGAACTGGGAAGCTGTTTAATTGCAAGAGGTGCTTTACTGTTCCACAAGCAGTCTGTTTTCATTCTCCTGTAACCTAGAGCATACAGTCTTATCCATGTGACACCGAATATATTCAGAGTTTCATTTTCCTTCATTTTTAAGTAGGTTAAATGAAAATGAAAAAACAACCTTCAATTTCCATTTCCAGCACCAATCTATGCAAATCCCCTATGCCCCTATCCCAGACTCCTAAGCAAGTGTCATGTAGTTATCTGCTTGGAGATTGCTGCCAGGCTCCACAGCAGAGCAGCTCCCCATAAAAAGGACAAATGGAAGAGCCAGGAAAGGGTTGCTTGCAGGATGGACTTCAGTCTCAAGGTAACTTGGCAAGTTAAGTTCTAGTGGCTGGCTTCACACTGTCAGAAGACAGGGAAGTTTTGGTGTGTTTTAGTGGAGCCCTAGATAGTTCTTGACTGCAGCAGTCATCCCAGGGTGGGAAGCACCTCCACCTTATTGTAATTTGCTGTTTACTGAACCATGTCATGAGCTTAATTTCTTTCACCATCTGCCAGATTCATTCCAATTCCTAGGGTTACCCTGTTTGAAGTGCTGTAAATGTTAAACATTTGACTGTTACAAATGATTTCTGCAGAGAGCTCAACCTCAGAAAGCCCAAAACAATATGCCCTTTTTGTAAACACTCTTCTAAAAGTGATTTTGTCATTGGAATAGTAAACAGAAGTTAGCTATGTTTAATCTTTATTTATGTTTGGTTAGTTACAAAAGGATCTGTTGGATCATTGTACTTTGACTCATGTTTGCCTTCACTGCTTTTGCATCTTTTTGCCAGCAAGAATTTCTAGCAATGTATTATAAAACTGAAACAATTATAGAAGCGAAATTGAATCAGTTTGGATTTGCTCATTCTGATTGTGTAAATGAATTAGAGCTCCCCGTACCCTGCTGTTCTGGTATTGGTAGGATTCTTTTCATGACTCTGGTCAGGAGAGGATGGGTCTTTCATCTACATGTTTTATGGTGATTAACTGTTCCAACTTCATTTGGTCTCTCCTTGCGAAGAAAAACTACTGTGATGGCAGAGATCCAACTCTTGTTCTTTACTTTCTACACAAGCAAGCCAAGTAGTGCTTTATATATGAGGGAGGCAGTTAATGGACCTCTGTAACTACTGCATTTCCAAGAGCACAATGAGCTTCCAAGTGCTTCACTGCTGAGGGAAATATCTTTAGATACAGTGATGCCCAGAGAAATGAAAAAGCCTGAGTGTGTTTGCTTTGTGTTAGATCATGACAGATTCCATGCTTGTTAAAAAGGGAAACATTAAGCCAGTTACTCATGGTGGGCTCATTCAGAAGTTTAGGTTGTCACCTTGTGGAATGTAAATCCCAGCTCATGTGGACTTATGCTATTAAGGTATAAATGGTGTTCACAAGGTAAGAGTGTATTGTGCTGCTTGACAGTAGGCTGCCTAGTATTTGTCTGGTAAGTCAATTTAGGAGCCTGTCATCCTGCTAAGAACTCGGGTAATTTCTGAGGTAGTCAACAGTGGCTAGAAGAATTCTAGGTACTTGGTAATGGCTAGAAAAATTCTGAAAGTTTGAGGTGAAAGAGATGGTCTCTTTGTCGCATAGTACACAGAATTTGAGCAGAATTTGCAATCTGTTTCAATTAGATCAAGAAAATTCAGAGACTGATTTACTTAGATTACCATTATGTCCCATGCTGTCAATACCTAGGCTGCTACAGTATCTGAAGAACTGCTTCAGCTATTTATTTTTTGGTATCTATAGACCTAACATCTCAACCCAGGTGTGAACCTCCTGGTTCTCTTCATTTTGTTTATTTACTTTGAAAAATCAGATTTAATAAGAATATTAGTCTTAGTCTTATAGTTTATCTTTTTAAAAATACTTATCAAGAAAAACTTTCTTGCCCGTGAACAAGACAAAGAAGTAATTTTCTCAGTTGAAGAAAACTTTTAAGTATTGTTAGCCTCTTCTCCAAACAGGAGAGTCAGCATATCCTAAGCATATCCAAATGCCATAATTTCCATTTCTTATCTCTGTTTAAATGATTAACTAATGGCATATAACCATATAATGTATCTGTGATAGCAAGTTCCATCAGAAGACTGCCATGCACTAAGGTTAACATCTAGGTTCGTTCCACAAGTTTATGAAGCAAGAAATAAAGCCTTTGAAAAGTTTTATATGAAATATCACATAGTTAATGCCAAGCTGAATGCTTTGGAGCTATGCTCTCCCATAAAACCTTGTGTCTGAAAAGGTACTGACCTCTTAATCTTGAGAACATTTTTCTTTTTCAGCAATTGGCTGTTTCTGCATATTGCCTCTCAGTTGAGGTCCTTTGAGATTACAGTTGTAACAGGAGGGGTTGTTGTCACATTCTAATCAGCAAGCTAACGGCATCGATGATATTGAAACAAACAAAAGCAGCACCTGCAATTCAGGAAGGACTTCTCAGATAAGAACAAGTGAGCTTAAGTGTCAAAGAAACAAGCGTATTCTACAGAAGTTCTAACATAGGGTTTGTATTGCCAAGTACTAGGTACCTTGAAGTTATATGTCTGCACTTATAGTACTAAGCATACAATTCCGTAAAAAGACTTCTCAGAGCTCCTTTTCTCACACAACTGATTTATTCCAGTTTATTCAGCAGTTTATAAGCTTTGAATTTGCTGCTGGAAATAATGTTCAGCTAAGAATTTTTGTTTTCACTAACCATTGTCTCCTATCTGCTTGTTCCATTCCTCCAGTTCCTCTTGAGGATAATCAGAAACATGGATGCTCATTCAGAGCCTTGCAGTAACCTACTGTTAACTTGTGTTATGGAAACTGATAATTGAAGCCAGGGCATTATTTTCTCTCTTTTCCTGGGCTCAGGATATAGAGACAGGTTGCATCTCACTCTATGGTATTTTACAGTTCCCTGAGAGATGGTCATGGAATGTTTGTCAGGCAGTTCTCCTGCTGCTGCTCTGGTACCAAAACATTCAGCGTATTCCAAGAGACAAATGAGGCACAGATTAACAGATTAGTTTAACTCTCTGGCAGAGATGTGCTCACAGAGGCAGGTTCCTGTCTCTTTGGGGAGGCATCCCTGTGGCTTGCCATCTCCCAGATGAGTCCAGGGATGGCCAGATGACTGCTTGTGCATCTGTGTTCCTATTTGAAATCAGACAGGTTGGATTAAAATGTCTGGGGTTTAAACTAATCTGTTTTGACTCTCTGTTTGTACAAATCATTGGTCCGAGCTGGGAGGCAACAACCACCAGCTCTGCCTCTCATGTCACTGCAGAAAGGCTGGCATTCCCATGGGCCCTGGCCCGTGTGGCCACAACCATGTCTGAAAGCTTCGGCAGGGCTGGGATTTTGGTGGTGTCAGTAGACATTAATCAAGGGTGGAAACCCCTTCTTAGGCCTGTGTTAAAAAGGGAGGTCTTCTAAGGATGGGCAAGGAGAGTAAAGTAACAAATTGAAGGCTGACAAGGAGGAGATGTGCATCCCATAAACTTTTTGGACTATATACTGTGAAGGAACAAAGGGCAAGGATAACAAAGATGTAATATAACAGGTTGCAAATCTTGAAGTAAATACATCTGTTGGGAAAATGTGGGTGTTTAGGTTGAGATGTGTGCTAGACAGTGTTCTAATCTATATCAGAAAGTGGCCAAGTTAAGCTCCCCTTGCAGTAAAATCCCCATGTCATTTCAGAGACCATCTGCCAATCTTATTTTTGATTCTTCTGGTTTTAGTGGTCCTACTCTGCATCTGTTCCTGTTTTATTTCAAGTACTTTTTTTTGAACACACCCAGCTATAGTTGTCCACATGAGGAGTTTTATCAAAGTCTTTTCAAAAGCATTGGTTGATCCATCAAATCCATGGATTTTGGAGATAGACCATCAGACCAATGCTAGGAACGTAGTTCCTTTTTTTCATTCAGTTGGTCTCAGGCTAGCATAGCTTCTCTGTTTGTCTTAACACACCCACATCTGTCTTGTCCTCTCCTGTTTCCAAGAAGTATATGCCAGCCTTATTGCAAAAAGTCATCGTATTTGTTCCTATTGTCCTAGTTTGTTCCTATTGTCCCTGTCACTTGAGGTAATTTGGTTCATCTTGCTTTATTTTTTTGATTGTCCTCTTTATATTCAGCATCTCTACAATGCTGTCAATTTAATACCTGCCTATTTTGCAGAGTTTGTTAATGCATCTAGTAATTTCAAAACTGGTTTTTGAGGAACATGTTGATAGAGCCCAGTATTGTACTACGACTACTAAAAAAAAGTGAATAAAAGAGTGGAGTTGATTAGTGTCAGTGAGCCCTGATTTGGCTCTCAGAAAGTTTATCTGGTAATAACTAGGCTGAGGCTGGACCCGGTGACTCTGATAATAAATTGAGTTTAGAGGACTGACAGGCAGAAGAAAATCCTTTTATTAATGACTTGTGTATACATGGATCTAGAAGAGAAGTCCTTCAAAAAAGGGAAAAAACCCACAAACAGACAGACATAAAACCCCACAATCATAACTTAATGTTTCTTATTGTAAAAGGCTCTTTAATGAAAATGTATTTAGTTCATATGGAACTGGCAAATAAGGAGTTAGTTCCTTTAGATAATCTGAGTAACTATGACTGAAAACCTTGTCAGAATTGATTATCACATTTCTTGTCAGATATAACATCTACTGATAATCATCAGAAGGCAAAATAATAGATCTTTATCATCAGATGCTTCAAAACACCCTTCTTATTGCTGGGTCTTTTTCAAGATGCCTCATTCTGAGAGCATCTGTAGCAACCTGTTATTGACAGATGTGCTCTCTGTAACCTGCATGTCAGTCCTGCTGGTATCTCCTTCCAGCTAATAAAGTTCATTGCTGATGTGTAATTGCATAGACTTCTAAGTCTGTGAGGTTGTGAAATAGCCTTCTGAAAGAGTTAATAGCTCATTGTTTGAACTATTGGAAATGAATGGGAAACATGCTTGATGATTCCATACAGATTATCCACTCTGGTTCCAAGGAAAAAGGGAAGGGCAAGAGCATGATGTCCTGAAAAGCCTTTCGGAGTCCTTAAAACACTTTGCAAAATTATCTTCTGTATCTGCTCATAAAAGAGAGGCTCTTTGCTTGAAGCTTAGTGATCTCGTCATTTGCTGGTATGCCATGACTTAAAAGGGCACTTAAGAAGATCTAGCTCCATAGAGATCTTGTGTAACTTCATCTGCAGAATTAGGAGAATATACCCATTTATTAGAACAGAAGAGTAAATTCTTAAATAGAGCATGGAGAGAAAAGAATGTGAAAACCATGACCATGGGGCATGCAGTGCTTACAGATGCAAAAGCAGCAATGTCCATGCAAGAACATTTCTGTACTGTCATTGTACTGTCATCTTGGGCTTATGGTCTGTGCTTTGAATTCTTCCTCTCACTAAACAAAACAAACAAAAAAAAATCACAGCCCAAATTAAATATTTACTGGAGAAATTACTATTTTAAAACAAAAGCCAAAGAAACATGAAACTGCAATATCAACGCAAGTAAATAAATTTGTAGCAATGACAGCTGTTAAGAAGAGAGAATGTCCATATTAGGGAACTATATATAGGGAATTTGTGTCACTTTCTGTACCTGTGGAAGAGAACATTGCAGAAATTTTTAACTTCCTTTTCCACAGAAAAAAGAAAATCATATAATTGCTTCTAAGTCCACCTTTTGGTCTTGTTCTGAGATGCTGACTGTACAAAACTAAGCTGGTTTTGCATTAGAGAGCTGTAATATTTATCATTCTGACAACTGGTTTCTGTGCGTCATCCTTATTCACAAGTCCCTTATATCGTTGCTCTTACACATCTTTTGTTGATCTTGTACTGGTTTTATACAGTTTGGTGTCAGGAGGGCTCTACATTTGTGATGCTTATTAGAATGCAATGCCCACATAATCAGCAAAAGGAATAATTGGCCCTAATTTTGTGTACAAGGAAGTAATTATTGTGACTGTTCATTGTTAATTTGTTATTTGAGCTGTTAGTGACCAAAATAAGTTTGGTGGAAAGATAATCCAAAATGCATGCATTCCACTTGCTGTCTTAGAAGCCCAGAGAATATTTATAAAAGTATTAATCTTCTAGCAGTAAAACACATCCTTCCTGTAGAGTTTTCTAATGGCTGTTTATTCTTGTGGATATTTCACTTGGATAATGAAGTAGTGACTCTTTTTGGTACTCTCTCCTACTCAGATTCTTTCTGTACAGAGCTCCAGAATAGGTCTTTCAAATCCTTTATCCTAAGAAAAACCAGCAGGTGTGAGGTATAATTCTGTCTTTTCAAGATCATCTAGTACCTTGATGAGGCAGGTTGGGTGATGCCATGGGAAAACACCACGATGTATTAATCTGTCATGCTAATCCTGTGCTCTGTTCCTTCAATCCTTTTATCACAAATGTCCTGCCTTGATGAAACTTTTCCAAGTTCTTGGTGTATGAGTGGAGTGGAGAAGTCTAAATAGATATAGGAGACATAACTTTATCCAGCTGTAGTCTGTGAATGTTGGCTGTCGTGTTGCTGTTCCAAGCACGGACTGGGAGGAATTTCACTGCAGTAAGACTGCCTGTCAGCCCAGCATGCAGAATGCTTTAAATAAAACTAGCTGCACAAAGTGCTACCATGCAGCAGAATTGGCATTGTGATCTTATAGCTACTTTGAGACCACTGGAAAGGCACTGGAAACAATGACCTGTTGGAGACCTTAAAACCCCAAAATTTTCCTTTTTGAAACTACGGCTCCAAAGTGGTGCTTTGTTTACAAGCAAGGCAATGCTGGAAATTAATTTTCTTTATCTCTTTGATTTAGACAATGCCACAGTTGGACCCAGTGAGGAGAAAGTCCTTGGAGAGAGAACAGAAATCATAAACGTATCAATGAAAAATACATGAACTTCACACAGGGTGGTGT
Source organism: Heliangelus exortis (assembly GCF_036169615.1). Lineage (NCBI taxonomy): Eukaryota > Metazoa > Chordata > Aves > Apodiformes > Trochilidae > Heliangelus > Heliangelus exortis. The sequence goes on along the minus strand of NC_092429.1, from coordinate 11,031,331 downwards.
TAGCAAAAGCTGTTGCAGGGAAAGATAATGTACTGAGCAATGCATAGTCCAGGGTGACAGGATATCTGGGATAAAGGTCAGGAGGAGGAACAGAATGAGCCTTTTGAAGTGAGCCTGAGTCTCCTTCACTTTACATCCCAGCAAATAAGAGTAATACATGGCTGCAGTAATTCAAGGCACTTCCTTCCAGATGTTGCTTCATGCCTAACATGCAGCAAACAAACTAAGCAAAGCAAAGAGCTTGCTGTCTCTTGAAGCCTGTCTGGAAGGGAGATGAGAGCCCAGCTGGACCCCTGGCAAGTACCAATCCACTGAAATCTGACATACGATAGCGATAAAATGGTTCACATGTGAGAGTGAAGAGGTCAGCAGGGACTGCCCTTGCTTGCATGGACCATTCCTTGTAAAAAGGAGATTGGATATTGTCTTCTGCCTCCTGCCAGAAGGTCAAGTTGGACAGGGTTGTGTTTTTTTCTGTAAAAATATCACTGATGTGAAATCTAGCTAGATGATAGATGTAGACTTGTCATCAGCAAACCCAGCACTGAAGTGGTTGAACAGGTTCAGGCCAGGGGCAAACTCCGTGTGTGTTCTTTACAAATAAAAGATTTGCTTGCTTGATTTGGGTATGAATTTATCCCTTCAAAAAGCACTGCAAAGAACTTTAGCTGATGCTTTGCCTGCAGGAATAATGTGGCCTCATGGAAGAAATAGCAGTTGTTTTGCCTAGAGCTGGTAGGCTTAATTAGAGTCCACCTGATCGGCATGTAGCACACGTCCTGACATTGTAACTTCTGCCTGCCATGTGCTCCAAGTCCTGAGGAAGAAATTGCTGATCAGATGAGTAGTATCTACACTTGAATTTAACAAACAATAATAAAATCTTTATCTTTTGTAGTTGTACTTTCAAAAGGGGAGGGGTAGGCAGAGGGGGGGGGAAGAAAGGATTCTGGAGAATTCAGGTTTTCCTAATAAGACACTGAAAATTATAGAAGTGCTAAAAAAACCAAACACAAACCAAAACACCAACTTTTAACTCTTGCCCCAGGCATGAATTTACTAGCTTTAGTTGTTCAGTTTGGTTCATTGATCTTGTCACAATTGATGATTCATTAAGTTGTGACTACTGTGGAAATTACAATTCACAGATGTAGCTGTGTTGCACATCTGTGTATTCCTAATGTGTTAATGATTTTAAAATGCACTTTCTGTCTGGCCATCCACTGTGCTTCAAGTGCCAACTGACATTTTCTATTACTGAACCATTTTTTGTAGTTGGCAGACATCTTTTGGTTCTCCCTGGACTTTTTTTGTTACTTTTGTCCATATTTCAAATAGCTGGATTTTATTTTCCAACAACCTTGGCCTTGCAGAATGCAAGTTGTGATGTTTGTCTCTCTCTGTAGGCTGCCATTTTTCAGTGTCACGTGCTTTCTCCTTGTGTTTGCTTACAGCAGATGAGGTTATTTCCTTCACTGAGTCACAAGGAACATGTCAGGCTCAAAAGCAGGATTTGCTGGTTTTCTGACTTCCTCGGGATTTGAATTTTAATTTTTAAAATCTGACTGAGGTATTGTTGACTTGGCTGCTAGCATAATGTGAACAACTTACTTTATCTAAAGCTTCTCATGCTGGCAGGTCCCAGAAAACCTCACAAACTTTCAGTGTATTGACTTATAGGCTGATTGGCACCAGCAATTCAATAATAGTGGCAACAGTAAAACAACCTAATTGTTAAATCTACGTCTAGCTTCTTCCCCTAATTCAAACCAGTATTCAGACTGGCCCTTATTAGAGACTTGTTATTTGATCAAAGCAGAAATCTGAGGCGTTGTCTGTCTGGAGTATGGCTTTGCATTGATGAGGCAAACTGTGCCTCATAGTAAGGTTATGCCTGTGTTGTGTAGTTAATGCATTTCCTTATGATTACATTCTGTCTCTAGTACCACTTTCTAGTGAAGACAAACCCATGAGGTTCCTCTTGCATCTGGCTTTCCCGGGCGTACCCAGGGAGAGCAAACTGCATCCATTCAGTCACATACCAATCAACACACCTGGCTTAGTATGTAGTTCCAGTTTGATTGTAGGCTCTGTGATTGAGGTCCCTTTTCTATCATCCTTCACTTTTGTCATCTTTGTTTCAGCCATTCAGGTATTTCTGAAAGCTAGAGTAAAGGATGTCATTACGAAGTTCTGTACTGTATCATCAGTAACAGTGGAAAACCATTGTGAGTTCAACACTAGCTGGTCACTTCATTCAAATAATTAATATTTAATCCCAGGGCTGAAACTATATAATCTCAACTTTAAGTCACTTGGGTCTTTCTGAGTCTGTAAACCCTCGTTTCTATCCCAGCTCTCTGAGATCCCTTTTTCCACATAATCTTCTGTAAATTCTCAGAATTCAACTGGCTGAACAGTTTGACCTCACTAAACCCCTGTTGTATGCCCTATCTTCTAGCTCCTGGCTTGCTTTTGTAGCTCATCTTGAAATTCTCCATGCTGTTTCCATGTTCTTCTGAAAAAGCATGCATAGCAATTGACACTGTATTTTGCTGCCTCAAGAAACATCCACAATGATTCAGATCAAAGGTCAGTATATCCCACTGTCTTTTCCAGGAGACAGTTCTGGATGTCAGGGAAGCATTCAGGGGGACAGAGCATGGTTTTAGTGATGATTCCTCCAAATGGATGCTTCTCTAGCCTCTACTGATATGTACCTCTAGACATAATGGTTTCAGTCAAACTAATGAAAGAAGAATCTAGTTACTCTTTGAACTTTAATTTCCAGTGTGCATAGTATTCCATAGGAAGACATTTCTCTGGTTAACTAAGATAATTAGGAGGTACAGCAGATTATTATTATAAGGGACTCTGTATTTAATCGCTCTTTATTGCACACATCCTTGTTTGTGTCTTCCATACTAAAAAATGCCAGTTTATTTAGTTGTGATCTAACATCTGTTGTTAGCAACAGCAAAATGGTGCATCCTCATCCAGAGGAAACAGGACTCAGCAGTGCCCTGGAGTTCTACCTTCTCTGTCTACAGTATTACATGAGTATTTTGAGCCCTTTGAGTTGCTGTCTTTCGGGACTGTTTCCCATCTTGCAGGTTAAGCATGTTTTTGTTTGTTCCTGTGGCAACTGAGAACAGATCTGGAGAAATTCCAGAACCTCTGTTTGTGTAGGTTAGTCAGTGCACAGGGCAAACCCTGAGGAAGGGTTTTGTGATGTGCAGTAGGGGGTGGGAGTGACTGGTTTCAATAATTCAGAGGTGGGTTTTTTTTCAGATTCCTTGTGTTCAGATTAGTTTGTACTCTTTTGTATTCAGGTATATCTGTTGGATGCTGCCTCTTTAATTCTGTGCAGTTTATAGCGGTAGCCTGTCTTTATTATTTATAATTCTTCTAAGATCTTTCTTGTGAAGCAGGCCTGCAGTGGGATGTGCTTACTTTGCAGCTTACCTCAGTAGGTACAATGATGGGAAAAAGCTCTAAGGCCTTTTCATGCAACTGTGAAAGGCTGTACCTAGGTCTTCGACCCAGGCTAAACCATCGATTTTGGCAGCAGAAGTATGTACACCCCTCATCTCCAGACTTGATGAAGGGCATTTGCCCAGCAAGGGAAAAATGTCAAAAGCTGCTGAGCACCAAGGTGATTTCCACTCCCTACAATGGCACCTTGCTAAAATTCATCCCTGGATCAGAGACTTGGCCTTAATTTTCAGGCTCCCCAGTTCAAGACTTTGAGCTTCTTGATGTCGATAAAGGACAGTAAGTGATGGTAACCCACCTAGACTTGACTGAAGCCAACTTCCCATTTTTTTTCTTAGAGCATTTAGTCTTAACACAAGTGAGATGTTACTTGTCAGTGATGCAAGTCATAAGCAATACTGGAGTAAATTGAGAGTTGAATGGAGCTGAGCCAGGCAGAGCTGCTCTTCTTGATCTTTTCTTGCTCTTTTATAAACAGGCAAGAAACCTCAGGGGTGTCCCATCTAGTCATGTGCTACCATATCACCCCTTCATCTGACCAATGGCAAATACATAAAGGGTGTTCATAAGAAAAAAAAAAGGAAAGATGTGCTTAACAAAACTGTCTGGAACAGAAGTCACAAAACTTGACAGCTCATCTTCTTCACCTTCCTAACAACTGTGTCACTAATATTCATTGAAGCATAGAATTGAAATGTCTTCTCTTATCACTTAACCTGCTCCTTTATGGTATACATTTTTTTTTTAAATTGCAGCACTGTTGTCCTTTAGATCAGTGCCGCTATTCTAAGTCTGGCAAGTGTTATTTTTCTGTGGCTGAAAAATGAATCTGCGGAATCCAAGTATAACCTAGTGATTCATTACTTTATGCACTTTTCAGTTTATTGAAATGCAAAGTCCCAGGTTTTACAGAAACTTGACCTTACTGCCAAATAAGAAAGTTTGAACTTGTTCTCCTTGTGACATTAATTGTTAATTTACAGCTACTATGGAAAAGCAGGAAGAGTGGCACAGGGCAGAAATTACCAGACTCGGTAGTTACAGTTAACAATGATTCTGTAGCTCTACTGTTCGCATGACCCTTTCAACATTTTTTAAGTTATTTTGGCATTTCTTGTAGTAGGCCATTCCATCTTCATGGCACTCTTGACAGATCCTCATTAAGGACTCTGATCTTAAGAGATGGGCTTTGTAGTTAAATACAAGTTTCAGCAGAGTTACAGCTAAACCATAGGAAGTTCTGTTGGTGTGTTTCTTCCCATAACCACGGTGCCTCCCAGGGATGCTATTTTTCAGTCCCAGGATTTCTAATTGAAATGCTACTGCCTTTCCAGTGGGTATCACTTAAGAGAGTAGATCTGCAGAAGTCCAAATTTTGTTTAAAATAGAAGCACAGCTCCTTAGATTGATGATGCTTATCTTCAGCCCACTGGCCAGCTGTCTTAGATGAGAACCTTCTTCGGTTCTTAGATGAGAAACTTCAATAGCAGAATTAACAGCAGCCTTTTGGTTATTAGTATACCACAATATTTTATAAAAGAATTTTACATGTGATCTGCTGATGCTTGTGAGGGAAACAGAACATAGTGCCATTTTTCAGGACATGTTTGTCTGCATGTTGTCATGTCATCTCTGTTCAGTGTTACAGGATAGGCATTCCACTTGCTTCTTGACAGCAGAGCTGTTGATTTTCAGAAAAAACATTTTGCAAGTACCTTGCCCATCTGACTTTATTTAGTGTAGAGCCCTATCAGCTCTGTGGCTTTTTCAAACCAAATAGTTCATAAATCACATTTGGCAAACTCCAAATAAAGTTAATTCTGAACAAAGCAGGTGCAGCAACCTTTTTTAGATTGTTGACTATAGTTAGAGCTTCATTGATTAGTGCTAAATATTACCACTGGTCAGACCACTGCTCTTTGCTTTAGCATCTGGATGTGATTGAGTGGTGCTACTTGTATGACTGCACCCAAGGTTTTTCATGTAGGATTAACTCAACCGGTTTTTTTAACACCAGAAACATAATCTGCTATTCTATCCTGAGACTAGGCCAAGTGGAAAAGGCGTGGATAAAAAAATGAGTCTGGTAATTTCCAACTTCTGGTGAAACTTGAGCTGGTTTCCTGGATGGCAGCAAAAGTTGAGGGTTGAGCTCACAGCAAGGGCAGAGCAACCTCATGGGCCATTGTTGACTGCATCATTAGAGTAATGAAGGTTCTGGTTGCAGAGCTCTAGAGAGGATGGAATGAAACAGTGTGCCATGCAGACACACTGTGCTACAGTGAGCTCTGCCTCAGATGTCTGAAATTCCTAGTAGGAGACAGGACAGTCAATGGACACAAGCAAACCTGTATCCATAAGGTGATACAGAGACAAAATGATCACTAGGAGTATTGCTATTCACAGTGTAAACATTGCTTGACTTCTGAGGAGACCAAACCGGACAAGAAGAATTTGGAGGTCTGTGTTTTGCTGATTGTGCTATGGACGAGCCTCTCTCTGCCTTAGTCTGGGGCACTGCATGGGAAAAAAGATGAAGGAACTTGTCTGAAAATATGACGTATGGGTGATGAAACATTGCTGATATCTGGAGAGTCAGCACCTTAGTAGAATGCCAGATCAGAGACAAGAGTGAGTCTTTCAAACAGAATAGACTGCCCAAGGAAGTGGTGGAGTCACCATTCAAGGTGTTCAAGGAAAGGCTGGATGTGACACCTAGTACCATAGTCTAGCAAGTGTGGTAGTGTTAGGTCATAGGCTGCACTTGATGATCTCAGAGGTCTTTTCCAGCCTCTGTAATTCTGTGATTCTATAACAATACAGCCTGTTGTCTCAGGGAGCACAGGTAACAGCTGAGCAGCCCTCACTGTATGGCCAGGCTTCAGCAGTGTAGTATTGCATGTCTTCACAGTTCTGCTTTACAAGTATATATGTTTTCTCTGCTGTGCATTAGTATAACCTGAAGAGCATTTCCAAGGAGCTTCTGAAATGTGTTTCAGATATCTGCATTCTAGACTCCACAGCATTCAGAATGTTAAATGCTAAAAGAAGCTTAAAGGAGTAAGGAGTTTTATCATGCGAATATTCACTTTTTTAATAAAATAAAGCAACTGCTACTAGGAGGAAAGGGCAAATTCTCTGGCAAATTACTGGCATAGATTCACTATTTAAAAGTAAGGAAGGTCCTGAAGTGTAATGGAGTGAATCACTTATGACCAGCTTTATAGTGGTGTAATCTGACATTTACTTTCAATGGTAAATACAGAAAATGCTAGTGGAATGTTGAAAATGCAATGTGTCATAAAAGTTATAGCTCCCTCATCAAGTTTATTATGCTTTGGGAGATACAAGGCCTTGGTTGCTTCCTGGAATAGTTAAGATGTTTGAAATTTTAGACACTGCAATGTAAACTAGTCCTTTGCTACCTGTAGGTTTGAGATGGTCAGATATCAGCATAATTACGCAGCCAACCGGTTCTGCTCGAGTGCCCATTGCCTGCAATTGGCTGCGCATCAGTTGGTCACGAGCTGCAGGTTTCCACGGAAACTGCATGTACCACTACCTGTGAATAATTGAGAATGGCAGCTGTAATGAGAGAATTTGGGGCAAATTGTGTAAATATTCGTAACTAGATTACCATGGTAAAATATTTTCACTCTAGATGAAGATTTAACTTCCAGGCTTAAGGAGATTAAATTGAAGAGGTCCAGGAAAGAATCCATCCTTGTGAAATCCAGGGATGAATGTTTTAAATCCATTACAAATTCCCGGAATTTTGGAGCAGATTTCAGGATAATTGTATTCCCTGTGTTGCCTCAAGCACCTGATATCCTTTGGGTTTTTTTGTTCCTGGGGGTGGATAAATGAAAGGCAAAAGCTCTGAATTTGTAGCAGCTGTGTTGGCTGGGAAGTGACTACTCAGACCCCACTGCTTGGGGCAGGTGCCTTGTTCTTGTCCTACTTGCAAAGACATGTGAGGATACACCAGAGGTTTGGAATAAAATAGCCAGGTAGAAGCTGCCAAACCTCCCCCTGTTTTTCCTCTTCAGCTTATGTATTTATTTTTTTTAAGTTAGATGCAGTAGCTTAATATTCAGAGCACTCTTGTGCTCTGCAGTGTGATCTGCATAAACCAAAGGAGAGATGCTAAAAGCGAGCTCTTTCTATAAAGAAAGCTTTGTGTATGATAGAGAGGAAGAGCCAGCTGGATGTAACAGGATTCACTGTGATTGCTTCTCAGATACTGTAGATGTGCATTTATGCTGGGTTGAAGTGACCTGAAGAATTTCCATTGCACGTCTCTGGGCATACCATCTTTTGCACTGAGCTTGCAGAAGAAAAGTATGCAGTCGTGACAGCAAGAAATAGGTGTGTTTTGTATTGGCCTAAGGTTAAAAAGAAACGGTGTCTGGTTTGTGTGCTCCAGCTATTGAAGAGGTTTGGGTCAAGACATCATAGTTAATTTTATACAAAATTATCTTTGAAATTTGTTTTCATTTTTTGCCAGCAAAGTTTCTCACCAGTGGTAAAGCAGCAGTGTATGTCTGTTCTAATGTGAGCCCAGAGCAAGCCAGGGGATTGGCATGACCTGGAAAAATGTCTTCATCTGGGAAGCATACAAAGACAGTTGTGAACTCTCAGTTATTCTCTTTGCCTCTCAAACCACAGAAAGACCTGGGAAGTAGCTGCTTGTGCTGTTTAGACAGAGAATGTTAATTGATGTAACTGAGTTTTCTTCTTCGAAAGTAGTGAACTCTGAAAACTCTCAAATCAGGAATGTTGCTAGGTTAATTGGGTGGTTAAATTTAGCAAAGCTTCAACAGTACCTCACTGAATAAAATAGAGCTACCATTTCTTATTTAAATGTATGTTGTAACATGAGGCAATAGCTCGGGGTGGGCTACCTTGCAAACCAGGCAATCTAGTAAATAGTTATTACTGACTTGAGAGATGGAGCTTGTGGTGAATTGCATCTGTGCTGATGCTGTCAGTTAATTTTGAGTCAGATAGCTGTAACCAGATTTCATTCCACTAGCAAATACCTGGGGATATACAGGGTTATGTACTAGCAGTGCTTGACTGAAGAGGAATTAGTTTTGTCTTACAGTCAGTGATCCACAGCATCCAACAGTCTTATTAATTAAAACCAGAACATGTCACAAGACTGATCAGAGTATGTAAGAAGGAGTACCTTAAACTTTGTATTTTGCTTTAAAAAAAACACCCAACTCTCTGAAGAAATATTCTGCTGATGACAGCAAGATTTAATAATAAAGAAGATTTAAATGGGAGGAAATAGTTTCTCAGGTTTCCCTCTGCTTGTGATGCCAGAGCCTTGTCAGAGTGAAATATGTAACACTGGCTGAATGGCTGAGCACCTTCCATCTGCTTCAGGATCTCTCAAAGATAATCAAGAATGATGAAAATTGTTTCTTCATTTTTGACCTCTAACCGACCTGTTAGCCTTATGTCTATAAAACAAGGGATGTCTTCAGACCGAACATAAATTTTTATGCCAGTGTAGATCACAACTCTATCAATATTTGAACTGGAGAGAGCTTACGTCAGTATAGCAGCAGTTTATTGTATTCATGAGTAGAACTGCATACCCTTAAGACTCATTAAGTTAACCCCTCTTCTGTATAATACTGGGTGTTTTACTGCCAGTGTGTTTTCTATAAGTCCTTTGGCTTTTCCCTCCTCCCCCCTCTTTTTTTCAGCAAGGTTCTGTGTACTGTCTGCTTGCTTGCACCTTCACTTCCATGGAAATGATCTTCCTGCATTCTTAGTCCTTGTTCCCAAGTGCCCTGTTCCTTCCTTACTGTCTGGTGCTGTACTGGTAGCACAATGCAGATGCTTAGCTGACCATCTAAAATGACACTTAATCTCACACCCCTCCTTTCCCCAAGTTCTGTTTTTTTATTTCCCTGCACAATCTGTAACCTTTGGGCTGCAAGCACGTTGGGGAGGAGGAATGCTTTGTGGTTAACCCCGTAAAGCCCTGTGCAAACTGCTTATAAGGGGTCTAACAGCACAGGCTGTTGCTCAGGAGGAGCACATCTGCACAAAAATGCTTGCTCAGAGCAAAACAACACTTGCAGTAACACCTTTTCTCCAAGGATGAGTGTCATAGCTTTCTGGAGATTTATAGCATCTTGCAGGAGTTAGGCTGCCCTGTTGAGCAAATGTTGCATTCCCATAGCTGATCAGCACAGCCAAGGCAGCCTGCGTGTTCAGCACTGCCAGGCCCCTTTTGCTGTTTGAGTTCAGTTAGCAGGAGCATGGATATTTACATACATCTCCATCTAACTTTCAGTCCTTCCCAAATGTCATTTATCTGTCATTTTTGCCACCACAATCTCTTATTTGTTTGTGTTCCTAAAATTCTTACTGCAGTAACTCTCAAGGGGTAATTAAAAAAAGCTTGTTGGGTCTAAATGTTGGGAAAATGTTAAAAGACTGGCAACCTACAGAGAAAGGCTGTTGGCTTAAGAAAGATTTAGAGGGCTTTAAATAGCAGAGGTCATATTGGCTATGGAAGAGAGAAAAAAACCATGAAGTATGTTTGTAGTAGATGGAGAAGTCCCTGGAAAATGGAATATTTCAGCATAGCAGTCATTGAACCTGAAAAGACTGAACTGTGGAATTAAAGGAAGGGTGCATTGCTTTAGTTGCAGACTCTTTTCTTTTGCAGAAAGCTGGGCAGGCAGGGCACAGCCTCCCACCCAGAATCACACAGTTTGTCCATTACAGAATTTTAAAGGCAGTATTTGAGACAACTGGCCATATCTTTGGGAGTCTTCCACTGCCATCCTGTTATCCTTCAGAAGACTCTAGAGAGAGATTGTTTAAAACCGATTTAAATTAGCCTGTTAATATAAAGGAAGATAAAACACCTTCTCCATCTGCAAAATTAAAAAGAAGGCTCAAGTCTTTGAGGCTCTGCAGTTTGTTTCAGCGATTGAGAAAGGAAAGCACAAATAAGGTCCAGCTTGGTATTAGGATTCAGCTTTGTTGCTTCTTGCTTCTTATTTTGTATAGGACAGAGACTTGTTATCCTGAGCTCTGACCCTGTGATTGGATTTTAGCAGGAGCCCCTGTCCTGAAGATGCCTTTGGTATGGCTTGGAAATCTCATTGTTGGAACACTTTTTGGGGGGAAACATGAGGTTCATTTGGGAGGCTTGTTTGCTTGGTGGTCTGGTTTTGGTAATTGTTTGTGGTGACAACACAGCCGTTGGGTGAAGCAGCCTGCAGTGCTGCTGGATTCCTACCAGAGCAGTGTTTGTTCACCGCTAGCAAAAAAGTTATATTGTGTTTATAATCCTTGCCATGTCTCTGCTGAGCTGTCTCATCCATGCACCTTTGGGGCTTATGTGAAGAGACACCTCTGCTCCCTTCCTAGCACCAGGAAGCAAGGAAGGGGCTGTCCATCCTTTGTATTGCATCCCACAGGGGCATATTTCATAACAGCTGTAGTAGTTTCTGCTCCCTTGGAAAAGAGCAGAGCACTGTGGGGCACCAGCTGTGTTTTGGGGCAGTGGGATAGTAACAAGTTGATTAGTGTGGATTTGCTGACTGGTGGGCACAGAGACTGAGCGTGCCTTTTACCATGTTCATCTTAATAGTGTTGTTGCTGTCCCTGTCCCTGTTAAGGGAAGTGATGAGTGTTTCCCTGCCGTGTCTCCAGGATGTGTGCTAGTCCAGCCTGTAGGACCTTGTGTTGTGTGATCTGCTGCAACACATCTGCTCAAAAGGATTAGCAGAAAACTCCCTTCACAGCATCTTACAGTTGTCGTATACTGACACCTGTATTTTGGTATTTGCAAGCTAAGCAGGTGCACTTAAACAAATAAGCAACCTCAGTTCTACATGGATAAAATTGTAGGATGAGCCTGCTTTAATTAGAGCTGGTGAGACTCCTCAACAGTCCTGCTGTTTGCTATCATAAACATCTTGCATGTGTTTACAGCACAGTGAAAAAGACAGACTACAGGGCAGGTGCTTCTTTTAAATCAACGAATCAACTTCCAGATAACTGAAAAAGCCACAGTTGCTTTCAGAATAGGTAGAGGATACAGAAGGGAATGCTGTTGCCAAACATCTGGTATACAGTCTGCAAACCTCACAAGACTAGGGAATACCTACGGTTGGGGGTCTTCTACTCTGTCTCTGGACTCCAGACTGTTCCTTAGGGGATGCTTGCTAAGCAGTTTTTCTAGCAGGTCTCAAAGCAAACAGAGCTCAGTGTCTGGAATTTTCTTTTGGGATCAGCCTAAACATTTTCTATAGATAAACCTGTGTGCTTAACATTTTTCAGATCCATTGATTCATAAATCAAACTGGGAAACTCTTACAGTACTAAATAAAGAATATTTAAAGTAAATCACATGTGCATCACAGTATTAACAGTCTCCAAAGCGATGATTCCAAACTTTACCTGGATCACTTGGATTCAGTCTCTCTGGTCAGGAGAGCTGGTGATACCTGCCAGTTAGAACAGTGATCTTCGTTTTCTGCCTCAGACCAGAAATACCGAGTATTATACACTAGTATTTATAGTTTTGTTACCCTATATTCTCTTTATTTCTTCCTGTTTAACTTGGTTTATATGAAAGCTGCATTGGCTACTTCTTGATTCAGAAGTGTCCTAAATTTCCTAAATGAATCAATTCACTTTACCTTAATTTTATTAAGTAGTAGGTTTTTTCAGTCTTATTTTCTGTGGTTGTCACTTTTATTAAGCCTCTTTATGGCATGTTGCTCAATGTAAGTGAAGTCCTGTTCAATATTCCCATTGATATTAGTGAGCTATTCCTGTGTTCCTTTCCTGAACTGACTTGGCTTTGTTTTCCTGAAATACAGTACTGCTGCTCTGCTGCATTTGGAGATTATAAAAATCAGAAAGCTGTGATCTCTTGTTCAGGCTTTCTCAGGATTAATTCCTGTTTGAACTTGAAAAGATGTTTTAAAAAAGCATCCCGTCTTAACTTGACAACTGTCAGCAATGTGCAGTCCTCTACAGTTCATGGTATATTGTTTCAGTTGTTAATTAACCTCTCTGCTAAAAGTTCTGCCTTTCAGCCTTCCCCTTTTATCCATTATGATTCTCTAGACTTATCAAATTTCTGTTTCTGTTACAGCATTTAGTTACTCTGATCCAGTTACCTTTCAGTCATCTCTTTGATTAGGTGAACAGATTGAGACCCTGGAATCTCTCTCTCAGAGATACGTTTCTCCATGATTAAACCATTCCTACAGCTCTGGAGAGACTCGTTATAAATATCTTTCTAGGAGGAATACTGAACATGAAGGTAGTTCAGTCTGCTCATCCCTCACCAGTGTCTCCATGCAGCCCAGGACTATCTCCTATGGTTTCCTTCCTTAGAGACCTCTTTACAGCATCATGCACTGTGTTAAGGACATGGATCCCTTGCTCAGAGAAGCTGTTCAGACACAAGGTCTGTAGGAAGGATCAAATAAGATCCTTCTCCATCCTTGCAAACTTAGCTTACCTTGCATCTTTTGAGCTGCCCAGTTATGTCAAGACTGTCACCTCTCTTTCCAGTCTTTATCCTATCCTTTCTCTGTAGGATTCTTCTGGCCTTACCTTTATCCTAACAATGAGGCTCATCATGTTAGGGTTCCACTTGAAATAAAGGATCAGAGTATTCCTCTTGTAGGATGGCAGTTCTCCCTTCTTTGAAAATTTTATAGTTGACATTTACCCCCAAACACTGCAAAAGTACACTCCAAGGTCTCCTGTTAAAATAGGAACTAAACATCCATAGCAGAGCCACACATAAAGACCCTTGTTTCTTAGAGTTTTTTCATTACCTCCTGTGGAGCTAATCTGAGTGATTTGCATATACTAGGGAAGAAGGAAATAAAATATTTTTATTAATTGGGGCATGGCATTCTGGGATTGATCGATATATTTGTTTTCCAAGAAAGACATGCCCCAGTATTTCTTCTCTTAGGTGTTCTTGGGATGATGGTGGTGGCTGTTTAATTGTTCCTGGGCATGACAGTCACGATGCAGTGAGATGATACAGTGAACTCCGTGCTAGTTGGTTTGGTTTGTGGGTTTTTTCCCAGGAATACCAGTATTTGGGCTGCAACTTTGGTTTGTGGTTTTGGTCAGTACTTTGTTGGAAGTACAGAGAAGAAGCCAGCTAATACAGGTATTTCACACCCATTCACCACAGAAACTGCTTTTGGAATGGATGGCTGCAGCCCATACACATCTCTAACATTCCCTGGAGACTTGCCTCTGACTTTGGTTCTGAAACATAAATACCAAAACGTAAAAAACCCTAAGTATAAATACTGAAACATTAAAAAATCTTGATCTTGCTTACTTACTTACAGAAAAGGCAAGAAAAAAGAATGTGGTGTTCCAACAGACACAATGAGAGAGAGATCCAGGACTTCTGTTTCTGGTCTTCTCCAGGAACACCAAAATCTGTTCTTCAAATGGTTGAAAGAAAAGTCTAGATAATACAGAAATCACATTTACTTTAGAGAAGAAGAGATGCTTACACTGGAAATATGGCTGGTTTTCACATTATGCGGGGCTGTCGGTGGGTGTTGAATATTTATATACTGTAGGGAAAAGGTGATGAACTAGTTTACTTCATACTAGCTTTTTCTGCAGGAGTGAAAAAGCCAAGAATTCTCAGATGAAACTTCCTGTTAGTTGTTTTCAGTTTGTGAGTAGCAGAATTCATACGGAAGAGTTTGTGTGTGATAAGAGAACTCCCCTGGGTTATCTATTTAAAGGTTGGGGCAATTCTTACTTCTCAGTGTGTGCTTGGTTTGATACTGAAAATAAATAAGAGGGACCTGGGAATGAGAGTTCTATCTCTGAAAGGAAGCCTATGAAGTGTTTTACATTATATTCTCTTGACATTCTATAGAAGCTGTCAGTCTCTGATTTTAACCTCTACCCAGCTGTAAATGCCAAAGCATATTCAAAAGACACAAGGATCATTGTGTCACTGCTTGCCTATGAAGATGTCCCCATTTCAGCCACCTTACTGCTATCCTGGAAAATCAAAATAAACTACCTCACACTTGAAATGTTGTTGAGTCCTCTGTTCCTCCTCTCTCCCAGGTGGTGGTAAGTGTAGAGATACTGAAGTGAAAACATCTGTGACTTCCTACTCTACTAGGTGAGAACCTGAGCTGATGGAATATTTTTACCAGGGGCCAGGTCAGGACATTTTTTTCACAGTAGATGTGTACTTGAACAGGTCTCTGTTGACATGATTTTATTTCCCCTTGGAGGCAGCTTCTTTGTGATGAGTGGGGTTGTCATAAGCCTTCTCTCCTTGGGAAGAAGGATATGAGAATGTATGTTCAGGTGTGTTGTCTCTCTCCAGAAGCTGTTTCTCCTGGTGGTGCTGCTCACCCATTCGTTTCGTTTGATATCTACCTTGTTTTCTTGAAGACTTACCCATAAATGGTTTGAAGTTTCACAAGAAGGAGAGTGTAGTACATCATGGTGTTGAAAGATGTAGTAATATCTTTAAACTCTTCTAGTGATGCAGAAAAGAAACTGCATATGAGAAGCAGATGATAATAGCAAGGGAAGTTTCTTCTGGAGTAAAGTATTAAACTGCATTATGTGCTTACATCTCTGCCAGTCCTGTCCCTGGCTATTGCTCAGACTGGAAGATTGACCACAATGCCAGAGTTAGGCGAGGCGAAGCCATGTGGAGCAACACAGGGCTTATCATGCTGGTTAGGTGTGGTGTGGTTGGACACACACAGCTCAAGCCTCCTGTGCATGGCCAAAGGAGTGCAGTGGTCTGTGCGGAGACCTGGTGTGCCTCAGGAGGGTGCAGTTGGGTAGTTTCTCTTCAGGAGGGCTGGAGAGGGCTGTGGTCTGAGCGTTATGAATACAGGTAGTATACATAGTGTGTCAGCCTAAAGGCTGACACAGGGGTGTGTGTTTATTTTAGAAATATGCTAGAACACTTAATGAGGGCAGAAGTAAAGTTGAATTAACTTTTTGTTCATCTGCAATCTTGAGTTTCTCTGAATTAGATATTCTCAAAAGGATGGGGTTACGACCAGCCAGTCTATATTAACTATATACAAATACAGCTGTACCACTGATCAGCATGGCATTTCAAGCAGATGACTGTTCCCAGAAATGATCATCAGTTCCTTGGCATAGGACTGATGGGCTCAGTGAGCTCTCAAGGCCTCACCCAGCATTGCTCTGTGGGTTAGGAAGGGTTTGGGAGAAAACGGATTTGATCTCAGAGTGAAAATGAAGGCTGCTGGATATTTCACTCTCATATTCTCCACTGCAGTGAAAGGGGGATTATGGCTTTCCTTTCAGATGTCTAAAAGTTGTTGACAGGAATGGTGAGAAATCACAGATGCTATCTGTATTCCTGAATCTCAGTCATTTTTTTCAGTTCTAGCTACAATAAATTTCAAGGAGGGGAAGAAAAAAATGGTATGTCTATTCCCCCTATTTCATTTCAGTGCCTTTTGGGCAGCTCTATGCTCTTTTTGGTCTGTTAAAGCATTAGCATTTTCAGTGCTCAGTGTTTGCAGGGCAGGGGGAGAAGGAGTTGCCCAGAAGTCCTGGTGCTATGTGCCTTTCCTGGGCCCAGCCTGGAGGAGGCTCATGTGCAGCTGTATTTCGTTCTTCCACAGCAGGAGTGGAAAATGGATTCGCTGTGGGATTCAGCTCATGCTAGGAGGTTATGTCTCCTTCTTCTCTCTCTTCTCTCTGAAGGTTACTGATTCTGGGGGATGCAGCACCCATGCACTAAACTCTGGATTCTCAGATAGGGAGGTGGTAGGACCTGGGGGATCCTCATTCAGGTTGGAGCAATGTGCACACAGATGTGGCAGAGAGGCAACAGAGACTGTGCTGAACTCTGCTGGTTTGTGTTCAAATTCATCCTTGGCCAGATTGCAGACAGATGGTGGTGGACATGTTATTCTAATGGACTTGAGTGGTGCTCCATTCAGGCTGGAAGAGGCCATGGAGAAGGCCACCTCTGAGTTGCTTGCCTCTGCCTTTGTAGTGCAATCCCTTTGGCACAGGGGATGCGTGGCTGACTGCTGCCCAGCTCTGGCAGGACATGGCAGAGGAAAGCTGTGCACCTGTGCTGCTCAGTTGTGCTGTACCCAGTCATCCTGATACCCCTCTCACAGGGGATATCCCCTGTCATAAATGTGATATCCCTTGGATAAATGCCCCATGAGAGAAGGTGTTGGGTTCTTCATAAGTGTTTGCCTGAAGGAGCAGCAGGCTCATGAAATAGGTGGGATATGATCAGAGCAGTGGGTGCTGTAAGAGCTGCAGTTGCATTCCCGGGTCTTCGACAATCTCCCTGTATTTTATGAAACCTTAAAAAAAGCTACTTTAGGATCTTCTGCCTTGGGCATCTTTTGCCTTCAAGGCACCAGATTTGGACTCTAAATCTCAATCTTCATTTCATGAGGCACCTGCTTGTTTTTGGACTATCTGTGACTATTTCAGAATGCTTGGAGCTTGTTTTTAAGCCAAGATCTATCTAAGAAATATTTTTAACTCTGGCAGTGTTGTAATATTTTTTCCTTTGGGAAAGTTGGCACTGATCCTTTATGTTCTGAGAAAAGACTGGTTTTCACTTTACAAAATAAAGGGAATTAAACTCCTGGTTAAGAAGAGCAAGAATAAAGAATTCCCCTGCTTTTATTTGTACAGGCCACGTACTTCCTTACACAGCCCCAGTGGCATGGAAACCCCATGGTGACCCTGTCATTGTGCAGCAAAGAATAGAGATTAATCTGGAGAGCAGTAGGTAATGAAATGAGTAGGTTTAGCTTTTTTCATTGTGTTAGCTGTGAGGATATTAAGGGCTCTAAGTGAGAGAAATACACTTACTACTGTTTTGGGGAGTCTTGATCTGAAGAGGGAGTTTAAAATATCATTATAGAGAAGTCTGCAACCTCTTCTATTTGTGTTTATACTTTTGGTCAAGGACCAAGAGGTAGGAAATACTATTTATCACAAGGAACCATAGGCGTTTAAGGCTGTGGTATTAACTCCAGGCATTAAGATGTCAAAGGAGAGAAGAGGGGTTTTCCAGTACATTTTACTGTTCTACTCCCTTTTGCCTGCTTCTGTGTTCCTTCGTCTCTTTGTACCTGGGTTTCCTACCTGTAAATGGCAGTGAATAAATGTTCTGGTTTCCTGGGGAGACAATAAGAACAGACAAGTTAGGGCTGGTTATTACTGACTTGCAGCACGTTGAAAGCCGTAATTTGCAAAGAAAAATACCTATTGTATCAGATATGCAGTTAAATTGGCCTCATACAGCTGTCTAAGACAGAATTAAAAAAGAGATCTCTGATACTGGCATAGGACAAACACACAGCTTTGGAACAGACACTTCATGAACCTGTAGCAAAGTCTCTGGTGCTGTTTGTAGGCAAGGTTTGTGGAGACATAGCCAGGGAGGAGTTGCCTGTGCAAACAAACAGCACTCACTAGAGATCCTGGTGGCTGGATAGGCTGTGCTTATAGTTGTGCTATAGTGAGGTGCCTTCTGGAGAAGATTCCAAACTGCCAGCCTCTGGTGTATGCACAAGAAAAATCTGTGCAAAGGTGTTTTAACATCTTGATAACTTTTTTAAATCCTATCCTTTGGAGATCTGAATGTTTTAAGAGCCAGAGTTGTGTTATTCCTATGTTCACATCTCCTGGGATGATTTCCATGTCATATGGAAGTAATGCTTTGAAGCTGGTCTCTTTACTACTTGTCTTTTATAATCTTTCTGTTCTCCCTCAAGCATCTCACACTAACCTCCTTTCTCTGCTCCACTTCCTTTGTAACTGCATAGTTCTGCATCCTGCAGAGTCTCAAAATTATCTCCCTGTATACAGGGGGAAAAGGATTTCCAGAAATCAGAATTGCTTAAGGTGTCTTTCACAAGCAGAAGCTCTGGGAGTGTAGGAAAAACCAAGCTGAGATGCTTGCCAGCCTTGTGTGTGCTTGTCCTCCTCTGTCCCCAGCCCAACAAAGAGGCTTTCCATTATAGACACAGCAACATTGCTGTTGTTTAGCTCTGATCATCAGACAAAGCTGCCATTTGACACAACAATCTCTCCTTGTTCTGATCACTCAGTTGGCCTTGCTTTCAGGACCCATTGTGCTCTGTCAGTGAGGTGGTGATGCTGCTGCTCTGGTTATTGTCTCTTACAGTCCTGTCCAAGCCTGGCAGTACTGAGAGCTGGGATGCACAGTAACATCACTCCCCTCTTGCAGGCATGTTTGGTGAGACCAACACCTGCTTTTCCTTTAAACAAGGCTGGGAGAGCAAATGCCAGACCTATAGGAAATTGTTCCTGGACTGAAAACAAAAGCATAGGAGAAGCCTGCCAGAACCAGGCAGAACAGTTATTTGAACTAAAGGCACCTGCTAGCCCCAGCTGAGCACTGGACACACATACACAGTGTCTTTTGCTGGACAGACCAATACCCACTTGGGTTTTCAGGGGGTTTGGCTTCTGCAGCTTTTTTCCTGTTGTCTTGTAGGTTTATACGTTCCCCCCTGAGAGAGTAGGTATGAGATCTTCTGGGGAAAGGGAGAAATTGGGAGCACCAAAAGTCAAAACAGAAACCCCACCTTTCCCAGGCCTCCCTGAATTTTTGCTTCACTGGGTATATGGGACCAGCTGTGCTTTCTGCTCTCCACATCCATTCAGGGCTTTTATTCTGAGAGTCTGCTGCATTCTTTTTGTCAGTGGCCTGTGGGAAAAACACGACAACTATGATTAAAAGGAACTGAAGGAAGGAACTGGAATTTATATTACCTTTAAAATAATAATAACCTCTCTTCTTTTTCATGTTGCCCTGCTTATCTAGAGTGTTGGTTCATTCCCTCACTGGGATTCTGAAAAAAATTAATTGTGCATATGGCTGGGCACATCTCATCCTGAACAGGCCTGTGGCTGTCTGGGTGTTTCCATGGGTGCCTATCACTTTTCCTGTCTGCTTCTAACATGTGGACAAGAGATTAAAATGCAAAGTGTGTGTATTGTGCCCAGGCTTCCTACCAGCATGCAGGGAGAGCAAGGCACATGGGGGATGGGATGCATGTGCTCACTCTGATACTGCAGGTGGAGGACTCAAATTCATGCTCAACATTTTGATCTTTGTCTTTCAAAGATGTAATTGGTGGAGTGTAGTGTGGCTGAACAAAAATGAACTCTTATACATTGGAGTGCTTATTAAATTTACACATCTATGGAGAAATGTTCCTGTTGCCTTCATTTTTATCCCTCTGCAGTTAAACAACTTTCTATTGAAGGATTATAGAAGCATTATGTTCACAGTGTTCATGCTTCACGTAAAACAAATGGTGTTTAACCTCTCCTTTAGTCCCAGAGAGACTGGACAATGAAACCCTGATGCAAACTCAACTGGAAGAGTCAAGATAAGGATATACAGCAGAAGATTAACCAGGCTATTCATGCCTTCATATGATGATGATTCTCTGCTTTAACAGGACAGCCAGTGGATGACAGCTTAGTTTATCTGGATCTCATAAGAGGACTTTTGCTGCCATACAGATCCTTTCCTGGGAGGAAGGTGTCAGGTCTGCTGTCCTGATTACTAGCTTATTATCATAGGAATGGGGCCAAGGGAAACAGGTTAGAAGAAGCCTCTGGAGGTTGCGTAGGATGGCCCCCTGCTCAAACCAGGGCCAGCTTCAGTTAGTTCGTCACAAGAACTGCTGTAAAATGAGTGGTATCTGCAGCCTCCCAGAGCACAGATGTCTGCCAGGAAGGAATGATGCAAGTTCCCCTCTGGATGCTTAATGAATCTTCTGTCTTTTTCAATTAAGTGCTCATGCCTGCTCTATCCATGCATTCTAAAAGAATCTTGAGAGGTAGCTGGATTAAGGAGACAAATACTAAAGAAAGGAAGACTGAGCATGTAACAATGGGTTTATATTTTTTTAAAAAATTTTTAACAGAAGAATGCAGAAATTTAGGCAAAAAGTTATGCAAAAAATAGGCATTCTTCAGATGTGTGATGTGTAAGGAAACTCATTGTATTTCCAGGGCTGTAGGTGAAGAATGCTTTTGCAGGTGCTGAATACCTGGAGAATTTTGGTTTTCTGTTCCACAGAAGGCATGACTGCAAACCACAAGGACAGACCTTCTGGAAAAGCTGGAAGGCCTGAACTGTCTGGCCTGACACTGCTTAGCGAAAACGAACTCCAAGGTGCTTGTGTTAAGAGTATAAGAAAAAGGGTAACCTCCACTCACCCTTTGTTTCATATTACTTTTTGAATTCAGTAGGTTAAAATGTTATAGCAACTCCACCTCTTTCCATGGTTGTATTTGGTGCTGATGAGGAATTTTCCCCTAACATTCACTGTGGATTTATCCTGAGATGCAATATCTGAATCCTGAGCTTTAACTACCGAATGTTGTTCTTTGTTATCTTTTTCTCCTGCCTCCTCCTCTGAGCAAGCTGCAGCTTAAGCAAATTTGGATTTCAGAGAGATGGAGCCAGTACACCCTGCAGTTCAGTTGAAAAAGGCGATATTGGTGCCTCTGCTATCTTCACCAGCTATTAAGGGCAGTTTTCCTTTTGAGAGCTTTCAGGTGGCAGGCAATCGTTAGTGGTTCCCTTTTCATTTATCTTGTGTTCAAATATAAACAAATATTATGTAATTTCTTAAACTTCTCTGCTAGCTGATGATGCTGTAAGAACTAGCTTGAGAAGGTAAGTCAGGATTACCTTGATGCATACAGGGTCATAGATGAAGCATTGACACTCGAATCTTATGCCTTTAAATGTGTTCCTCCACAAGACCTTGCTTGGACTAAAGCCTCTTCAGCTTTGGGGTGATGAGCAAAGCACATTTTTCTTAAGATTGACTTAGCCATAGAGTGGTGGGGTATGTTTTTTTCAGAATTAACAGGGCAGAACATGGGAAAAACAATGCTGTCCACCTACAGTCTGTTCATACATCTCTTCCTTACAGGCAGTCTGTGGGCAATAGGAAGCATGACTGCAAAATTCAGAAAATGTGCATTGCTTGGGGAATATGCACCAATATGATGCAAAGGAAGGGAAGGAGAATTCAAAGACAAATATTCAGTATGATGATAAATCAGAAAGCTGCATATTATAACTAGAAGTAGCTCTTCTAGATTTTTCAGGTAGTGTTAGTTTCTTCATAATCTGAAATATTTGAGTGAAATATTATTTATTTTCTTCTGCTTTCCTAGAGGGAATAAAAGTGGCTGGCTGGGTTGGCCCCACCTGTCCTTTATTCTTCTGCAGTCTATTTATAGGTTCTGCAGAGGGCAAGGAAGGAGGGAGGCCTTGGAGAAAATACTGGGGCTTAGCCTTGTTTGTTTTACATTGGAAACCCTGGCTTTAACACCTTCTTTGCTCAGCTGCACCACAAGTATTCAAAATCTTTTCACTTCGGCAAATAAACGAGCACAATCTCTTGCTGTCTGTTCTATAAATAAAATATGCACGTTGTTAACTCAGCATTATTACATAGTAGCTTCTCTTCAATATTTATGAAACTGTCATCTGTTGTTGTGTGTCTCCATGCTGTGACAGTGTGTGCATGTACCACACGGAAGCTCCCACCTTCTCCAGAGGTGCTCTGGGGGCTCTGTGGTGGCAGTGGGGGAAAGAAAGTATGAGCATGGGCTGATACTTTCAGATTTACTGTGCTGAAGAGATAAATGGAATTGCCAGAGGGTTACTAATACCCTTTAAAAGAAAAAATATTCTCTCTCCCAAAAGGATGTGGAAAAAATTAGAGCAATTACATTTGTATCATGAACCTCTGTACCAAAGGGAACAGGGAAAGGGGAGTGGGGAATGCAGCGGAAGGAAGAGGACACAGAGTTCCCATTCTGTGCTCCAGACTAAATAGCTGCGCTTAAAACTGGGGCAGAAGGAAATGGTTATCAGTATTTTTCTTAAATACGTTTGCTCACAAATGTAGGGATGAGCAGGGGACTGTTTTCCATTATCATTATGGTGTAGAATATTTTAAAGGTGCATATATGCATGTTAAAGCTGCACACAGTGCTGCTCCAGTGCATCTGTATTCGTGTACACTAAGGGGAGGCTTTCTCTAGCATACTGTGTTGGTAGAGCAGCATTTCTGGAAATGGGAATGAAAATAAAGGTGCCTTTTTTTTTTTTCTTTTTTTTTTTTTTTCCTTTTTGTTTGGTTGGTTTTGGGTTTTTTTTTGTTAATGTCAGTTGATTTTTTTCTTATTAAGCTGAGTTCTCTCTGCTGCAGCCTCTGCCCCTGCGTAACTGGAGATGCCCTGCTTACAAATGTCTGTGAAGTCAGTCTATTTTCCATCTGTAAGTAATGTTTTAGTGTTTAATGCAATTTATCTTCACTCAAATTGCAGAAGATGTCAACACTAAAACATTTGCTACAGACATCATAAACTCTAGACATTGGCAGGCACCACTGAACAGAGCAGAAACAGTGGCAGTGAATACATATTTTTAAACCATCTGGTATGCAAGTGCTATTGGATCAAAAATTGACATGGTGTAAAAAACTCGCCACTGTTTGTCAGATGACCTTTGGGCAGTCAACAGAGAAGCCAGTACTGCATGTAAATTCACTTGAAATAATGCATCCTGTCTCGGTTCATACTCCTGGGCCTTGTTCCGTTGCTTGCCAGATTTCAGAAACTAATAGGCTTATTTAGTAACATTTAGAAGAAGCTCAGATAAACCAGGGCCTTGAAGGCTTTGCACACCACTCGACTCTCCATACTCTCTTTGGCCTGCAGGGAAGCTGAGCTGTGAGAGCTGTGGGTGGGTGGGTGAGATCCCTTTGCTTTTTTTCTCCCTGTGTCTGTTTTGATGTTTTGCTTTCTATCCAGTTTTCCCTTTGTCAGGAGCAGCTTGCATGGGTAGTATATACAGATGCATGTGTGCACACAAACACAGGCACCACTGTTTATTTTATCATTGTGGTGTATGTCTGTAGTGGGAAGAGGTCTCGTAGGGCTCCTCATGACTTGATGGAGAAACCCCTTGAAAACAAGTAGCCTGCTTATTGCCAGTCTTTGGTTAAGAGTAGTGTATACTTCAGCAGGGACATCTCTGCAGACAGCTGTTCCTGAAATAAATGTTGCAAAGTCTCTAGAATTTTCCTCTTTCCTTCCTAGAGAATTTCTAGCTCATTTCTGACCATGTGTCAGATGAGTGTGCATTAACTGCTGCCTGAAAGCACCAGCCAGCATGAGAAATGGGGAAAT
The DNA here is from genome assembly GCF_036169615.1 of Heliangelus exortis. Taxonomy (NCBI): domain Eukaryota; kingdom Metazoa; phylum Chordata; class Aves; order Apodiformes; family Trochilidae; genus Heliangelus; species Heliangelus exortis. Next base: position 11,007,550 of record NC_092429.1, on the reverse strand, counting down.
TTCTCAGATAGCCCCTAAAGCACGATTGAAAGTAGGGGCCATATGAGCTAAATGTCTGAAAGGCTGAGTATGTGCAGTCTTGTTCTGTTACAGGTGGCTCAGCTTGACCCCAGAGAAAAGTGGCTGACAGCTCCTGGCATTAAAAAGCCAGCTAATACAGAAGTTCTATTCCAGCCTGGCCACCCCCACACAGGGCAACCATGATTCTGCTTGTCATGGTTAAGTCAAGCTTTAAAATATACTGTCTAGCAAAGATTACTTGGGATTCCAAACAGGGTTATAACAATGAAAGAAAAAAGAAGGTACTCTCTTTCTTCAATAGTGACAGGTTGTCCTACAGCATCTTCCAGCCTCAGTGCATATAATATCATGTCCACAACAAGCTTTTGAGACAAATGCTCCCCTACTGCACAGGTACATGAAGAAATCTTCAGCACCCCCATATTGCCTTTTGCTTCAGCTTTACTTTTTTTTTTTCCTTCTTTGGAGAATGAGGTAATTTCCAGATTAATGCTGTCTCTTTTTGAACAGACTTAACTAGGTTGCTCTAGATCTCTTTGTCTTGGAGTATGAATAATACACAGGTGATAGCAATATGAGTCATTTGCTCCCTTAAAAGCAGCTGATATTATGTTTTCATTAGGCAGAAAATTAAGAGTCTTGGTATGGATTAAGCACCTGAGCATTACAATCTCTGCCCAGTAGTTTTATCTGTGTGGGAAAATCATCTTCTGGAAGGTGAAGTTGCTCTGAATGAATTTCCTGTCATTATTTGGAAAGCTCTTCTGTAGACAGATACTGCTTCCCAAAAAGGAGCATTACTCCGTTGCAGACTGATTCCTCTAGGAGGAAGAATGGGGTGCCCAGAAGTCCTTGAGATTATGAATGGGATACATTTAAATAAAGCTTTTTCCACTGACAGAAAGGTGTGCAAACTACACCTTCTACACCTACCCTGGAAGTGTTCAAGTACAGGTTGGATGGGACCTTCAGCAACCTGATCCCTAGTGGAAGGTGTCCCTGCCCATGCAGCGGGGTTGGGACTTGATGATCTTTACATTCCCTTCCAACCCTAGCCATTCTGTGATTCTATCTCCTTAGGCTACTAAATAAAATGTGGAGGCAACATAAGATGTGCTGAGGCATTCTTATAGACTGTTTTCCTTATTCCCTTAAGAAAGATACTGATATTACAGAGATTTCTAGTTCAGGCTTTAAATAAGTTAGAGGCCAAGTACAAACCTGATTTTAGCTGACTTTTAAATAACCTGACTTCTTTACAAAGCTGGCTTCAGAAGACCTAAAACACGTAAACAGTTAATTCAATATATTGCTGAGGCAGAGAATTTCTGCTTGCTTATGGTGTAGGTTAGTAAGTGCTTTTCTTCACAACACAAGCACTAAAAAAGCCAGGAAGATAGAAATGTAAGCAAGGGTGACACCTGACACAGTGTCAATCTTCAAGCATCCTCTTGACACATACTAGCACCACAACACCTTCTCCAAAGTCAGGTCTTTTATTCAGGCACACATCAGGAAAAAAAAAAAGAAAAAGAAAACAGAAGTGCAATGTACAGCCTTCAGTCTAGCTTTCTAATACTGTATTGCTTAATAATTTAAGGACAGTGATAGCCTAAAAAATGCAGCCTTAGCAGCTTCACGTAACCTACATTAGACAGAGGGTGAATATCATATTTATTACCTACTCAAGATGTCTGACTTTATCAAGACAAAGTCTTCTATCTGTTTGGCACTCTATCACTTAGAAGAGCTCAGCTATATGTTATGTATTGCTAGCAAAGCCATCTCTAATGAATTTAAGGAGCTACTGTTCATGGTCTTTGCTTTCCCTAGTGCTACTCGTAGGGCCTCACTGTAAGCAGCAGCAGCAGCTCTGCAGGGACAGCAGAGAGACAGAAGGCAGCCTGAGTATCACAATCAGTATCACCGTGCTGTCATGGTGTCTTCCTCCCGACAGCTTTCCCTTTCCCCACAGAAGTGCTTGTCCACAGTGGGTCCCTCTGCTTAGCACCTATGGCAACTGTACTACCACCAGCCCTACTTGCTCTCTGGCTAGATGGTGTGCTTTACAGGCAAAGGTGATGTTTTCTGGTGTGACAGTTTTGGAATTGGTGTCTTTCCTCCGTTACGAGGTTGCTTTTTCCATTAGAAAAGTGTGACATCAATGCAGGGCTAAGATGTCATGCAGATCACTTTTTAGCAAAGTAATTTCTAAGTTCAAGGGACATTAAATTCAAATTATCATGTATCTTAATGTTATTTTCTTACACAGTTAAGGTTTTATCAGAGTACTAAACCAGAAAAATACATTGATCTCTTGAGAATGCAGATGCTTCATGCGTCCTGTTATTGACTGTAGCAGAGAAAGGATGTGATTTCAGGGCTTGGAAGATCTGTAGAGAGAGATGATTTCCTCAGGAGATTCCGATATTTCCATAAACGTGGCAGGGAATATTGTGGTAACAGCAATGACATGCAAAAAAAAAAAAAAAAAAAAAAAATATCATTCTTCCTCTCATACTGGTTTCTTGCAGCCTTTGTTACTGCATCTAGATTTTATTTTCTAGCTGACAGTCATCCTACAATCTCCAGCTCAGCTGGAGTTACCTGCATGGATTCTGCTTGATTTTCTCAAAGGACTCCCAGTCTTCCAGATGTTGGCATTGCTATTAGACATTTGCTACCTATCACTCTTGAGCTCTGGATTGTGCTGCTGGGCTGGCTGAGTTGCAAGAGTCTCTTCCCCTTTTGTACTAGTGATGATTAGCTGTTACTACAGGTGCGCTGTGCAGCCTCCAGGCACTTTCTTTGAAAAGGCCTCTGTTTTTTAGAAAGAACTGGATTTCCACTGCTCTTAAGTGTTACATTTCCAATGTTCTGGGCTGTAGCGGGGGGCTGCAGCCTTTATTTTCACCAGGATGGTGTGTGAGAGTTGGCTGTGACAGTACACTTACAATACTGTACAATACAGTTGCCAGCCCTGGTAAATCAGCACAGCTGGTACTTGCTGGGTTGCCATCTTATTTGGGAGATAACTCTTTTCACAGTCACAAATCTTATTCCTGAAATGTGGTATTGGTCAGCTGAATGTGCAGGGCCAGCTAAATGTCACTGTGTCATGACAGCCCACATTCCCCTGTAATGTGGCAGCAATGACAGGGTTATTAATAAGTGTAGGTACCTCTTCTGGATGCTTTATGGGCACACAGTGGGCATAAATGGCAGTGAAGGGATTTGTTTGTGGGTTGACTTCATGGGATAACAAATGTTAGCGGCTGCCACACTGTCAAGGACACAATTAATTCTGGTTGTGCAGTACAGTTAATTTGGTATGCATCTCAAATGTTTTCAGTAAGCTCTGAATGCAGATCCAGTGGACCGTAAGAAAAGTTTCTTTCTAGCCCTCAAATCTGCCTCATCTATTTTAAAGTGATTCTAAAGGGACCTGACAGTGTCCCTTTATGTGAAATAGAGCTGCTGGTTGAAGTCAGAGGCATTCCTCTCCCTACTCTCCCTCTCCCTGGGGCCACTTGGGCTGATTGCCTTTTTTCTAAGACTCCAAACTCTGCTGCATCAGCCTCCTCATCAGCTCCTAGAGTCCTCTAAGTGCACAACCATCACTCACAAGTGGCAATCTGTAGCAGGATTCCCGCCTTCGGGGAGCTCCAGTGTAAGGGTTGCACTGGCCCTGGTTTGTGGAAATGAGAACCCTTCTGTTCAAATCTTTCTCAGGTATTTCTGGGGCATCACATTTAACTCTGAGGTGCCTAACACAAGAATTCAGGCTTGTCTGTATTGGAAAAGTGTGCTGATTTTTCTAACTATTTAATTCATTATAGGGAAAAAGTAACACAGAATAGTAACAGGTTTTTAATTACCATTCTTCTTTAATGAACCATCCTCTGTCTTCTGTTTCTGACTTAGGCTGGTGGAAGTCAAGTTTGTTGTTAGAACACCAGACTCGGTAGTAATAGGAGCAAAGAAAGAATGGATGCTTAAAAGGAACTCTTAAAAAGAGACAGGGGAGGGGCACTGACTTAAATGAAGCTATGAAGCCATATTATTGGGACCCTGGGTTTGTTCTTAATGAAGGAAAATTAGCAATGCAAATATTTCTAGTCACCAATTATCCATGATATAAATAGGTCGGAAATTTGCACTGTTAATACCAGCCATGTTTAAACCTATTCTCAGCAGTTCATCAGCAGTGAGATTTTGAGGTTTTTTCTGATTTGTATTCCTGTGGGTTGTTAAAGGCTTCAGGAGGGGGAGGAGAAAGGGAGTAGGAGAAAAACAGGTTTAATAGTCTGTAAGGAGTAAGAACCCTTTTCTGTTACATGTACTGTAAACAGAATGATCAACTGAAGCCTGACTTTGTTAAAAAATAATAATTAATAAAAAACTAAAAAAACCAAACCAACAGTGATTCTCCTGTGGTATTGGTCTTCCATACTTGTACTTCGTATGCCTTCCTTACAGAGTTTCATCCATTAAATACAAAGAAAGAGGCACTAAAAGCACAAATGTGCCAAGACAGCTCTCTCCAGACAGTATTTCTGCAGAGGATATCAATAATCCTGGGCCATGGGGAGAGGTGTGGGGAGACCAGTGTGCTACACTGATGGGCATCATGCATGCATCAGTCATCCCTGATTTTGGCAGGTCTTTTGAGCTTTTTCAAGAGACCCAAATACTTCAGAAGCTACACTTAGCCAGCATATTTCATTGAATTAAATATCTTGGTTGAGGACCAGATGTTTCTATTAAAAACTGAATACACACACAGACACATGGAAGAGATATGCCTGCTTTCCTGTCTGCTGTTTAATTTTTAATTATATGAATTGAGTGATTGTGGGTTGCATGTTTTGCTCTAGTCTGCTCTTTCATCTTGTATCCCCACTAAGAAACAACAGCTTTCTGGTGCAGAAAGCTATGAGAGAGTCCAGCATGGTAATACAGACAGAAAATGGCTTTTTGTGAATTTGGCATTGGTATTATGGGGTGCCATGCTATAACATATGTGCTACTTCTCAAAGAGGAAGGGTGCTTAGCCTGGGGTAGTTCTTTGGAATAGCCATGTGGTTAGAATTTTCAAAATAAAGAGACAAGGCAAAGGAATTTTTTAGTTCATGTTCGCCATCTTCTTCTGGAGGTTATAATCTTACACATGGGAAGAAGTAAGCCCTAAGCTTCTGGTAAGACCTCTGCTTTATTAACAACATCCTCCAAGGCTTTATGATGTTCCACAACTGCTCTAATGAATCGGGAGGATGGGATTAGAGATTGGCTGCATAGATATCTTACATGCTTTTTTCCCTTCCCTGGAGATTCCTAGCACATTGACAGAATATTTACTTGTGTTGTACCTGCATAACAGCTGTGAGGTGGGTGTTGTGGTGTTCTATCGCTAGAGCAATGGGAATGTCACTTTATTTGAAGTCCACAAAGTGACACTGACACTGTCAGAATTCAGGCTTGAAGGCAGAAAACCTTGTTTATCCTTTTTGTTTCATTCCAGCAATCGGACCAACTCCCTTGATGTTGAACCTAGACTCACAAACTGATGAAACTCTGTTTTGGGATCCTCAGCAAGCAATTCTTTTGCCTGCAAAGGAAGCATTCCAGGTGAAGGACTGGCTTCACTGATACTTCTGGAGTTCCAGGCTGGGGTTCAGATATGTGGGTTGCTCTGAATCAGATAAGATTTCTCTGCAAGGACAGGTGGTGCTGTTCCCTTGGCAATTCTCACCACACCAGTTTATGTGGAATTAACAGTGATGTTCCCAGTGTTTGTCTGTGAAGTTGGCACTGCAAGGTCAATGAGCTTCTGTGATCCCTGTGTGATCACAGTTCTGTGTTCCACACAATAAGGTTGTTTGCAAGGGCTTCTCAGTAGTGTATGGAAGTGCTAGCAGGCCAGATCCCTGCCTGCAATGAGTTGTGGTCCCATGCAAGACAAATTGCTTGTCAAGCATATGAGCATGTGCATGTTTGGCTTGAAGCAAGACAAAGCACAATCATCCTTTTTGCTGATTGTATTAGCCTTGTAGTTAAAACACTGTCTTGCTGCAATGATAAACTACACTCATGCATGAAGGAGGAAACTGAAGGCTTGGGGTTTATGTCCCAGTTCAGTAGCTATGCCATCCGTGTATTATGGATCATACAATTTTGTACAGGAATGTTTGTAGCCTGGTCTTAATATCCCATTTCATTCAAACTCACTCTTTGAAGGAACAGTACACAGCGTGAGGTTAGAATGGTTTTCACAAATTCTGCTTCTCAGCCTTTCATGAGAAGAGCTGTAGCAGCTGCTCCTCTCTCTTAGCTACTTGCTGTAGGATCATGCTGCTCTCATTACTCTCTATTCTCAGCTGCCTTGTCAGATCAGGCCATTGGTCCATCTACTCCAGGGCTGTGCCTGCTCATGTTTGAGAGCTCACCCATACCCACCCCAGCACTTACCTCAGTAACTAGCACCAAACACATGCAAGGAAGGTGATTTCTTCTGTCTTTCCCTTCCTATCTCCTCCTCCCTTCCTATCTGCTTGTGCCTCAAAGCACCTGCCTTCAGCAGGAGCTGGACATACGGAGCTGTGCTACTGCAGTGCTTCTGCTGACAAAGAGTCCTAAGAGAGACTGTAGTGTTGTCCTGTCATCTCCCTCTGTGAATTTATGATATGGTCTCTGTGCACCTAGAGAACCTGGGAAACCACATACCTTGAAAACATTTTATTTTAGTGATTCAGAAGGGAGCGTTATCACCACCTATCAGAAATATGTTATAAAGGCAGAAGGAAGGCAGCTTGGCTTTGCATGCTTAACCCCATGAGGAACAGCAGCTCTCAAGGGATAGCAGTTCCTATTTAAAATCTAAAGAATTATAATTTTCTTTCAAATATTCTCAGAGATTTACATGTCATTAGCCCATGCTCTTAAATCTGGCAGACCCCAAAACATTGAAAACTGGACCAGAGCACTAATCCCCTTCAGAAAACAAAGATGACAGAGGTCATCTCTCACACTCAGAGATCAGCAAAAACCACAAGACTATTGGTGAAAAGCTAAGCAATTGCAACCCTATTGTGTTGCCAGGAATGCTGTTTGCAATGGAGCTCTGCATCCAGTTCAAGGGATAAACACCTGCATTAAAACAATGAATAATTGGACCTTGGGTCCTTAAAGGAGAAATTGTTATAAATGTTGCAGTAGAAGTGTCAGCAGGAGTTGGGAAGTGTACCCTAGTTAGGATGAGACAAGAGTCTCTGATCTGTGTGCAGTAGCACTGCTGGGCTTGAGTTGCCTTGGCTCTCAGGCAACTCATGTCAGGCAACAAAAATGTGAAGAAAGAAGCCAAATACTAACACAGAAGCAAAGTTCTTGCTGAGTTCTACAGCTCTTGGATCTTTGGTGAGTAGAGTTTCCTGTCTACATGTATGATGGGGTGCAGATGTCAGGCAGATGAATGTGGAATGTTGGCAGTGTAGCTTGCTGATGGTATCATCAAAATGTCTGAGTGATGGAGTTCTGCAGAGCTAAAATGATACTGCTATGATAGTTCACTTTTTTGGTGAGCCAAGGAAGTCTGGATAGCCATGAGGCCAGGAGGGTGTATTGTGCAAAGCACTGTCAAATGATGCTTTCTACACATTTTGTTGACGTAGCAACAACTTCTGGAAAGGGCAGAAATTAAAAAGATAGAAATTACCAAGGCCAAATGGATTGGGAAAACTGTGTTATCTTATGCACACAATATTGATAACATCTTTTTCCAGTCTGCTGAGCCAGTTGTCATTGTATGCCTGTTCCTGAATTCCATGCTGGTTTTGCCTTGCAAGCATATGCTTCGATCTTGGTGCTTTTGTCCATCTGTCATTTCCCCCTCCAGTCTCCTTAAAGTTGCCTTTGTTGTCTTTTTTCAGCCACAACTTCACCTTTTCCATATTATTCACAGTAATCATGAGACTGGAATAGCCTGCTTGCAATACTGTCAAGTCCCCTGATGGGAAAGGCCCACTGCAGTACAAAGTGGTGATGCCAAAAAAGCCTGAGACACGTTCAGTCACAGTTTCAGTTACTGTTGATAGAGGCACAAGATGACCTGGCTTTGAGTTTTGTAAAAAATGTTGGTATGTACCAGTTTTTTTAAATTAAGGATGCTAAATGTCAAATACACAGGCTCTGCATTTTTAAATCATAAGGTCAGAAAATTGGATGCTTCTGTTTAATAAAGTGTGCAATACCAGGGAAGTCCTAGATAGATATAGCCTACTCTCTTGCTAATAAAGCAAATGGTTGAACCAATTAATTAAGCCTAGTATCTGTGTCAAATATAAAATTTTTTTTAAATTGTGATAGGATTTTGTCAATAAAAATCTAGGGTGTTACTAAGCAAATCCCAGTTAGTGTGGATTTATGAAAAATGCTTCTATTTTTTGACATTACAAGTTTGATTAATAAAGATAACTGTGCAGGAATGATATACCAGCTTTGCAAGGTGTTTGACTACCTGCTTCTGATTGAAATCTGCAGTGCTGAATGGTGGTGTGTCAACCCAGAACTCAAAAGCAGCTCTTGTTGGACAGTAATCAAACAGGGATGTTTCTAGTGAGACTTAGGAACTGGCACTGGCTCCAGTGCTAGTCAGCACCTCCATCAGAGAGATGGGAAATAAATCTAATATTTGTGGATGGCAAATGTAGCAGATGATTGGTGTAGAAGGTAAGGTTTTTGCACGGCTGTATAAACTAAGAGCTTTTCCAGAGTCAAGCACAAGGCTGCACAGGCCCTTGGGCAGAATAATCCAGCTTTCCATGATACAGAAGCAGCCCTTTTTCTGATGTGACACACACAGCTGAGCATTTCCTGTGACCTGTCCAGCTTTTCAGCCTGGTGGAATTGGACTATAATATGGTTCTTGGACCTATGCAGATAACATACAGTAAGGCAAAATCCCTCACTGTGGTACTGGTAAGAGAAAACAAGTATCCAGTTCTCTTTGTGTTTTAAGTGTTGAATTTGAGATAAGGGAAGTAAAACATTACAAGGTTGAGAAAAATGGAATATGATGGTAAACAGGAGGAGATCAATTTTCTTTCCTTATTATGAAGATGGGGAGGAATTTCGTTGTGATATACGAATCATTTCATGGGCAGGAAAAAAAAATCTTTTTAAGGATGTCTTAGGTGAAAAAAACATAGTAGAAGGACTTAAGAGCTAAAAACTTTAAATTATGGTGAATTCAAATGAAAGCAAGGTGCAAGTTTATAGCAGACAAGGTGGGCAATTGTTAGAAAAATCTACAACCAGAAGTGATAAATTTTCCATTTTCAAGTGATTTTAATGACACCTAGGTGGAATTCTTGGAAATCTTTTAAGGCATACATTTTCTGTACAAGCAAGACTGTGCTCTTTTACAATCTGTGATGAAATAAGGTATCAGACCGATGATCTCATGTTCCCTCGAGACCTTAAAAATCTCTTTATGTGTATCTTGAGTACACAGCTTTTCTTTGTATTTCTTGACTGGTATTTCGAGCAAACTAGATGAAAAAAGCAATGAATCTGGCACTATTTCAGCTTGAAAGAGGTTCATCAAGGCCAGCATGCAGAAATACACAGCCGTAGGCAATGCTCAGCCAGAAAGTATGTGGATTTTATATGTGTGAGAGTGGGAAAAACAGAAGATGGTAGAATGGTTCCTGTGGAAGTAGCTGGAGCAGAGCTCATGTGGCATCAGATGAGCATCACATAAAGAAAGTGGTTAGTTTCTGGTTTCTCCAGTGGACTTAGAAGGTCAAAGAGCAAGAGCTACTCTACTAATCAGGAGACAACCAGTCAGTGTAGTAACTTCACAGGATGAAGGTGGGAGAAAGATGAAGGGATTTTAATATAATACAGGATGGAAATGCATAGCAGTCAGGAGGAGCAAGGAAGAGAGGCCTCAGGCTGGGCAACAATAGGAACAGCAGTAATATTGGCAACAGCCAAGAAAATTAAAAGGAGAAAAAGGGGTGTTGGGGGGGGGAGGTTGGTTGCTCAGCCTTCATCAGTGTGAAGCTGAGTGGCAATGAGGCAAAATGTTGTATAAAAGGGCTTTGGAGAGACTCTGGTTATGTTGTGATACAGCAAGAAGTTTGAGAATTCTGTACATTTTCTGCCTTCCCCACTGTGTGTGTCCTCTGAAGGGAGTGCCTGGGGGTGTTGTTGCAGAAGATGTATGGAATAAATACAGTACAATATAATGCCCCCAGTGGTGGCTGTCAGTGAATAGGGATCTTGCACTATTGTAATGTGTTTACACCACAGTTATCAGAAACTAAATGGCCAGGGATGAAGAGTGCTGTGCTGGTAATCTTGCCTGGTACTTCAGATGGATGGCAGATACAAATCCTGAATCCAAAAAAGGAAAAGCGATCAGGGCTAACAGCAGTAATCTGTCTGTAGATTCATTTTACAACTAATCAAAGTTGTATGTAACAAGCTTGTAGCATCTGGCAGTCCATAAATAGCATGATGAAACCTTTAACTCCTTGACTTTCTGACAATGCTGCTATGATTTAAACAGTTCTTTTGTTGAACACCAGAGGAGTGGAAGGGGAGTAGAGAAAAGAAAAATGTTGAATTGTGGAACCTTACATCTTTTGATGAAGAGGTTGTCATTCCTTTATCCACACAGGACTTGACAGGGTGGAGCTCTGATCTTTTGCAAGATCCATACAATCTGCAAACACTAAAACCCTACATCCAGAATTCTTGTCAGCACTTCTTGCCTGCATGAAGCACACTGACAGAGTAAATATCTTGGAAACGAATTTTTAACTTTAGGAGTTCAGTTTATATCACATAATAGTTAAGAAGACTTTAAATCATGTGAAGAATAGTAACATTTGTTGTTTTGTAGCTTTAAAAAGAAGTCTTTGTCCTAAGGGGCAACCTTTTAATATCATCCCTAACAGCCAGAAAACTAAGGTATAAAAACCCAACTTGTCAGTACAAATGGGTTCTCTGTTCTATTTGAGGGATTCTACTGAGTGAGTCTCAGGTGTGTTGCATGCAGTGTGTACCCCATAGAGCAGCAGAAGTGCTAAGAACTATGTCATGTCATTGTTTCTTAATGCAGAAATCTGAACAGAGAAGAGTACAACCTCTGGGAAGTAGTTACCTAAAGCAGAAACAATATTTTAAGGCTGAACAATGTTTTGCTTGGAACTGTGGTTTGGGACTTTCAGTAAACATTATGTCAATATAAATTTGCCTCTAACATGGTAGCAGGAGAGATTCAGGGGCATATATGGTGCTTGTTCCTATCTATTTTTGATTAATTCTCTTTGTGTGTATCCCTGTTTGTCTTTAATGGATGCAGATCCTTTCAACAAAGGCTTACTTTGTGGCTTCTTTAGCTAGTTTTCTTTACCATTCTTAATCCTGAGCTTTTATCAGATAAAAGTCTTCTGAAATTCTGATGCTCTTTTTATGTGGCTCTTAATATCAACTTTGCCTTGTCCATATGTAATCGTCAGTCATTATTATAGTTTGCTATGAACTAGTAATGTGTTGTACATGGCACAAAATGAGAATGGCTGCTGGAAAGAATTAAAAGACTAAGGATGCCTGGGGAAACCTCAGAAAATGGAGAAATATGAAGGTCTTTAGTTTTACATGTGATTGTTACTATTGGCTCCCTTCTGAGTGTTTTGTGTGAGGTTTGAAGATATGAATTGCCTTTTCTCATCTGTCCATCCAATTACTTTGTTTTCATTCAGTTCTGGTTTTTAAATTATGGCAAACTGAGGTGGGAGAGGGTTTTGTGTTACATTTCAGCAGCTTTTTCTGATTCATCCTCGGTTTTGTGTTTTGCTCTTCCCAAGCAAATGTTTGTGCAGAGAACTTGGAAGCTGTTCACTGAGGCTTTCCAACTGCCCTATCCTCTTTTGTTCATCTGTGGAGCATCATTTGTGTAGCTGTGTGCAGAGCAGACTATCTCAGGGGAGGAGTGAGGACTTGTGCTTGTATTCAGAATGATTTTCCAGGAGCCTCATTCTTAGAAATACCATAGGAATGTCACACCAGCACACTTAGGAAGACAGAGATATATATAGAGCTCCCCTTCATTCAACTGCTGTATAATGGAGTTTCTGACTATTACCTGGAGTTAGGGAGTTTATTCATTAGCTACTGCATAATGTGCTTGATTGCAGGCTTTAAAGTAGGCAATGGTGTTTACAAATCAACAAAAGCTGAACAGAATTAAAACTGAAGTGTCAGTAAAAATGTGTAATCAGCTATTAGGAATAGTTTTAACAGCAATCTTGAGTCAGCTTACCCTAAAACAAGGCATGTAATCTGCTGGTAATAATGATAAATGTCCTTAGAGATGTTGTGAATCAAACCACAGTATTGATTTACTAGTGATACTTATTGTGAGACTGCATGTGTCCCCTTATGCACTGCTTTTCCTCTGTTGCACTGTGTATCTGAGATCTACTTTGAATCTTTACAGAATACTCATTTCAGCTGTATATTTGAAAGGGAACATGACATCCAGGCCCATCCTTAGAGTCCTGTGAAGGAGCATTTTATCAGTGAATCAGTCTTGAAATGTTAGAATGTTACTTTAGAATTTGTCAACATTTATATAAAATGTGCACAAAGCCAAACTATAAAGAATTCAGCACTTAAACAAAGAATGGTAACCATCTGAATTGGCCTGAGAGCTAGAGAGCTTATTAGAGCTCCACAGATTACCATGGACATTTGTTTCAATGATTTTTCCTGGCTCTTGGTGTAGCTCGCACCTTCGCTTCCAGGCAGAAAGCCAGTGCCCCTCTGTCAGTGTAGCCCAGAAATGTGCTACTGGGGAACTGAAACTTTTTTTTTAGGCTGGCAAGGGTACACTGAAATAGTAAAATACTGCTGAATACAAGGCTGAACTACCTTAGCTAACTGTAGTTTTGCCAATAGAGCAATTGATTCGGATCCTGTTGAGTTGATGCCCTTTTCTGGACTCTGTTAAAAGCAGAGGGTAGAGTGGATGTCCTTTTGTTTGGCTGAAATGCAGAGATATACTCCCACCTCCATTTCTGGCTTTAAACTTGCTTCTATCTGGAAAAAGCACTCCTTAAGTTTGGGCAATGATATCTTGAGCTACTAGAAAGGGGCCAGTCCAAAATACTTGATTTCAAGGAGATTTAATATAAAGTTTCTCCTCAGAAGAATGTGAACTTGGTGCCAGAGACCTTGATTAAGACCATTTCTAAGCCTGTTGGACATTGTCAGATGTCTTTCCTGGTGATTTAATTAGCTTTGTAGGAAGGTTTAGTGTCAGCTCAGAAAATAAATGGGGAGAGAGGGTATTGCAGGCTGTCAACAATACGTTAAAGTGTTATGTGAGAATTCAGCTTTAAAAGCATTTTTCTCTAGTATTAACCACAATTCTCATAAATCACAGAATAACAGTTTCAAAATTATCTTGTACAGGCTGTGCTGAAGAAATCTTCATTAGCTGAAAGCTTATGTAAAATGGTGACTTGAGGCTTCCCCCAGCTGGAGGGATTCTATGACTGATGCATCCAGGACATGGCAGAGCAAGTCATGGGGGATTTTTCAGAAGGATGAAATAAGTGGGGAAACACAGAGAAGCTGTTTGACATTCAGAAATGCAGCTGCCAAATATCACTTCTGCTTACCAGAAGGCAGGGTGGTCTGGGCTGAGGTCTCTTCTTGTAAGGGGAGCCTTCGGGAGAGCTATGCCCCAGCATAGCCATGGCCCAGCTTTTCCTTATGGCTCTTGCAGGCAGAGTGCTGCTCTGACCTCTTAACTGTGCAGTCAGGATGGCAACTTTGTACATTTAAAGTAGAAGTTGATGCACAGTCCTGCCTTGGTATGGGACAAAACCCCACTTGCCTTGCAGCTTGCTCAGGTAAGTGTGATACTAGTCTGGACATCCAGCTGGTCACAGAGGCTGGATGTGCTGTGGGGTTGCTGCAAGTGGAACCAACAAGGCCCTGCTGTGCACAGGTTGAGGTAAAATGAAATACTAAGTTCTTGCAGGGGGAGGGCAGTGGACAACACAGGTAAAGCTACAACGAATATTGCCTGCTCTGCCAGTGTCATGGAGTTTCTTTTAACAATCCCAAATACCATTTCTTAGAGGAGACTGTGGGGGTGTTGGTTGGTCCTTGCAGGGCTCAAGAGGTGCTGGGGACAAGGACAGATTTATCATTATTCCAGGTCCCAACACAGTAGTTTATCAGCTAGTTATAAGTAGAAACAGTAATTTCGGAGGCACAGGGGTAATCTCTCACTCTCGTCTGATTGCAACCAGCAGCACAGGGTCTGCCATTACCAGCTGCTCACTTCGTTGTTTGGGTGCTGTGACATCCTGCACCCTGCTGTCTGGCTGCTGCAGACTTACCTTTTCCAGTGTGGGCATCTTCTACAAGTGGAAGCACCATGTGTTGCTGTCCTGGGTGGTAGAGACCAGAGCACAAAATACCTGATGTATGAGGTGAGGGGAAGCGAAACTGAAGTGCAGGGTATAGGTTGGAAAGACAAGATAGCAGCCTGTCACCTTGCTGCATCTACTACTACCTCCATGGAGAAGTTGTGTGTGCCACTGCAGCATGAGCTATCTACACCTTAGTTGGGGTAGGATTATAACCAATGTTCAAGAATTATTGTGTTATAGATCCCCTCAAATCTGGAAGGTTAGTTCAGGATGGACTTTTTCATATATAGAAAAGATTGACATCTATGTTGGTTTTTCAAAAACGTAGATGATGATTATTTCTTCGTCATCTGAAATGTCCTGCTTTCAAGTATAACAGCTTGTCTTGGAGGAGGAAGCAGAGAGAATCCACCTGCAGCATTTGTGTGCACATTTGAACACAGTCTTTACCAAACGCTGCCTGGGTCCATCTGTCATGACAGAGTAAAAATAATTCCACAACACTATGCTTTTGCAGTCTCACTAATACAGAGCCATGCTTAGTAATAAATCAAGTGCCTAGGTGTCATGTTTCATCCTGCGCAATTAAACTTTGTAAAACCTCTGAAAAACGTATTTTATCATAAGCAGCAGTTCACTGTGAGAACCTCTATTGTGTGTTTGTCACAGTAGATTCAAAAATTCGTATGATGCACTGAGTGTGACAGTGATTAGAGGATCGTCATTTCAGTATTCAAGCAGCTCCATGATTATTTAACAGTGTTCCAGGTTAGCTGTATTGAAAATACTAATCCAGGCTGGTTTGCTTGTAAAGTAAATATACAATTAAGCCCATGTCAGATCAGCTGGGGTCAGCAGGCTCTCACTTCATTTTTTATGTAGAGCATAGATGTGTCATTTATGATGTCGGACTGTGGTGCCTAAACCCTTACTTAGGCTTTCTGAGTCAGGTCTTTGTAAAATGGTGCTCATGTCAGCAGGCAGGCTAACTCCTGTTCATAGTGTTATTTAAGCTTATCTCCTTCCTTGCAATGCTGGCTATTAAAAAACACCTGATGCAATATGTGCCATTCTCCTGCCCCCACAAAATTTTGGGAAGCTTTTTCTGCACTCTTCACTGTCTTACAGGAGCTCTTTGAGATTTTTCGACATTTCTATGATTTCTAAATAGTGTAAATTTGAGATCATGAGAGAAAACAAAAATCAAGTTTTCATGCAGTTCTAGATTGTTTTCATAGCTAGTGAATAAGCTCTGGCATTAGGATGTACTTGTGATTCACTCAATTAAAAGGTCATCAGCAGATCAAAATGAGAGCAAAATACCTTGACAAAAATATCTACCATGGCTATTTTTTTTATTTTACTTCATCAGTGAGCTTTCTTCAGAAAAACATTATAATATTGTCTAGTAACATTTCTACAATAAGCAAGAGCACTCAAATGAGTGCTGTGAAAACTAGCTTGCTGCTGAATGCTCTGTAGTGGGGAGGACCCCAACAGTGTGTTTTTTCTTAACAAAATAGACACAGAATACAAACACTTGAAGGACTTTTCTGTTATTATTTTGTATAGCCATATCAAAAAAATAATTTAATGTTTTACAGTAAAATACAGTGTAACCTGGGGAGTTACTACTTTTGATATTCCCTAAATAAAATATTTTGACACAGTTGTGGACTGTTGAAGCTGTCTCACATGGGCACTGTGTAATTATCCATCCTAATCGCAATTATGTAATCTAGTACATTGTTACAAGATTAGGGTATCTATTTATGTAGCTGAATCCCTGAAACGTTCAAAGCACCAAAAATTACTGTGGGGAAAAGAAGGAAACGTAAACATTTTAAATTTACATTTAGGAAAGGCCTCTAGGGTTAGAAGTCATGTTGCCCAAATCAAGGATATTTGCAATTAAAAGGGAGGCATCAAGCAGTGCTCCTGCAAGGCACCCCAGTGGGCAGGCAGCTGTCTGGGCACAGTTACCCTACCCATATCTTCCGGGCCACCCAAAAGCTGCCATGCAGACTGGGCTCGGGCAGTTCCTGGTTCTGCTCTGTGGCTTCCCTGGAGCTGGGCATCCCAGCAGGAGAATGACTGGGCTCAGTCTTTGCCACTGCTGGGGAGCAGCTCCGTCTGGTGGGTCAACAAGTTGAAGGCTTGGAGGTTACTCCTTCTTCTCTAATTGTCTGCCTTGTCAAGGGAAGCTGTTCACTCTAGGTCAGAACTTGGTGCCATTTTCAAATTAAAGTTCATTGTTGAAGACTCATGTCTGAATTCTGTACTTCTGTGACAGCTTTTCAGGTAGAATTGCAGTGAATTATTCTTTTGCTGCTTCCCTTTCCAGGTAGGGAGTGAATAGATTACCTGGGGTTCAGCCTTTTTGCTGAGAACAGAAGCTTCTCACTCAAAGGGAGACTGGTCATTGTGTGCCTCAACCCAGCCCATCGTGTCAGGCTGTTTCACTGTGTACAAGAGGAGACACGTGGAGAGAATTCATCAAGGCAAAATGTTTTGTGCTTTAGGGAGGAAGCCCTGTAGCAGGCAATAGCAGGAAGGGATAAAAAGCAAGAGAATTATTCACAGTACTTATAACTACAAAGGTCCTGGAAGAATAGAAGCCTTAGACTGGAGGCTTTCATCATGAATGTGGATTTGAAAACAAGACCAGGTTTTTGACCTAACTTAAGCAATACGCATAGGAAAGATTCTTCCCTTGCAGAAGTGGTTAATACAGGCAGAGGGGATGATTAAATGAGGCAGACCTTGTAAAAGGATACATTTATCAAGGCTGTGTACCAGGGGAGCTGCCATCCTCAGGAGGTTGGCAGGGGGATTTGCAGAGCCTTTCTTTGTAGGTCATGGCTTCCAATTTGTCTTAACTTGCTACTGATTAAAACTTACCAGTGAATCTCTCTGTATTGGCTGTTTGAAATGAATCTGTTACCTCAGTATTTCTCCAACCAGCCTTGCCTTTTTCAGCGCAAGAGTTGCCATCACAGTGGCCACTTTCCAGCAGACTTATCAGAGAGACTGCTTGTCTCCTCCTAAAGACCCTTGGGTTGGGTCCCCTGAGACCATTAAGGGTATTCATGGCTCCACAAGAGATCTCTTGGGTGATTATACCAAATTACTTTCTTTCACGGGGCTCCAGGTCTGTCTGTCAAAGGAGTGTCTGTCAAAGTGGCACAGCCTCTTTGTAAAGCCATTACAATCTGTTGATGAATGGTGTCGTGGGAGAAACATGAAGGTGGTGGTGAGGGTTTCCTGGGGTGCAGAGACTGTGCATAGGTCGGGCTGCACGACATGCCCTTTTTCTGTATTTTCTACCAGTTTTTTATATCTTGTCTCCAGCACCAATCACTTAAAAATGCCCTGACAAAGACCATGTTCCCCATGGATGTGGAAGGAGAGCTTTATTGAAGCTATCAACAGAAGACCAGAGCTCATGCATTCAGAGCAAAAAGGAGTCCCTTGAAAACATCAACAGCACAGAAAGAAAGAAAGAATATTGGCAATAGTATATTTCTTTTCCAGGGCTCTTTTGTTCTTTGTTGGCCTCTATGCTCTTGAACTTTGTGTACACAGATTTCACCTGTCAACCAAATTCATGTATTCGTTAATACCAGTCAAGACTTGCTGTGGATTTTTTAAATGAGACTCTTCTGCTGAGTCAGATAGATGACACATCCACCTTCTCATGTTGCATTGCCTAAAATAGAGATCTTTTTTAAAGTGGCATGAATTGAGTGCATCTTGTCTCACTTCATTCTGCATACTTGTGCAGGGATGCCAAAAAGCAACTTCTCGTGTCACACAGTGATTTCAGTGCAGATTCAAGCAGCTGTTCTTTTAAAAAAAAATAATTCTATCAGTGACTTATTTCAGGTGTTGAAAGGGTGGATTACAATGGTTTAGAGGAAGACTTCTTTCCCGAAGGCTCCAGTAGCAGCTTGGTACTTATGTCCCTGGTAGCTTTTAATGGGAATTAAGCACCTAGAAGCCATTTTTTTGCCTTAGAAAATCTCCCCCGCAGGCTATAGAAGAAGATGGGTAGCATTAAAAATGATGACATTTATCCAAGAAATGGCAAAAGGGAGCACAATAACCCTGCACTTTACAGGTGCTTTTCATCAAAGAAGAAGGCCCTCATCTTTGCAAATTCAAGATACAAATGTTGCTGCATCCTGACGTTTGACCAATTCAGTGAACTCCTTAAGAGCTTCTATCAATGCTACATGTCAGCTAAAGACAGAAAGTGAAATATATATGCTGCCTCATTTCTCATTGCAGTATATTTTGACAGCAGAAATCAGAGAAAATTCTTTATATTCTGAAGCATTTTATGATCTTAAAGACAATGTAAGTGATGTGTAGGTTACCAGGATATGAGACTCTGGATGCTGCTTCCTCCCATCAGTCTCTTGGTGGGTTACTGGTTAATTATAACCTGCCACTTGGGTTTTCCCCATCTGAGTGGCAATGATTTCCCTATTCCTAGAGTAATTAAAATGTTAAATAAGATCTGTCCCTAACAGCAGTCTCAGGGGTAGCATGTTATCATTTATCCTTACCCTTTAGTTATGGACATTTAGTAAGTTTTCAGAAATCTCCACCAGGATTTAATCCCAATCAGCTTCAGTTTGGGGAATCGGCTTATATGAAGTGCTATAAAACAGTTTTTTGTTAGCTCTGTAATCAAACCAAAAGGAAAGGGTTGGGTTTAATTTTCTCACCTGCTGTTTTTGTATCTCTGATAAGCCCTGGATCCCTGCTGGTGCTTCAACATAGGCAGGTTTGTAATTTGTATTTATTCTATTACAGCTTTGGCATTACAGGACAGCAATTCCTGGATCACCATTTTTGCCTTTTCTTGCAATAGGTTCTGCTGCTTTCCTGATTCTCAGATGGCTCAGCTCTCTACAGACTTTAAAATAATTGCAATTGATATAGTGAATTTGTTAACTAATTCCCATAACACTTTGGCATTAAAACTAAAAGCTAAATTTTCTTTCATATATTTCTTTTTCAAAAAGTGCTGAGCAGCTGAAGTACTTGAATCCTAAATGGTGCTTCATTCTCCATTATTTATCAGACCTATTTTTCTGTTATTTAGTTCTACTACCTCCTCATTTCCCAGAACTTTCACGGCAGCATTAAGTCATTCTGGATTTTCCACTTTCCTGACTCATCTGTACTCCTTTTTTGTTTTTCTTTTTTTTTTTGGTCTTGATCCTGTGTTGTTTCTGTCATGCCTTTCTACTTTTGCATACCAGCTTTGCTTTTTGTGTTTTTATAACTGCTTGTTCCATAGTGGAGTCACACTGCCCTCCCCATTCCCACAGACAAGGCTGGCTGAGTTGGTGGGAGAGTCCTTCTACACAGAGCAGATGTATAACAGATTTAACTATTAATAAATTACTGTATGACAGTTACTATTTCTGTATAACTTCCTTTTGGGGGGCTACATGTAAAAATCTGCACATCAATAGAACTCTCTTTAATGTTACTTTTCTTGTGACTCAGTGGCAATGGCATTTGCTCTTTTATTTGGCCATCTCAAGGGAATAGTAATAGATTTTCTTTGAGACCATTTTCCCTCATCATTTCCCATTACAGCAGTACACCTTTGGCTTCTAAGGATCTCTTCATACCCTTCTGCTGGAATAGTTTCTCGTACAGCAAAAGTGGTGTACTAGAGCTACAGTTGTCTTGAAACTGTCAGAGGATTTTTTTAAATTTTTTTTTAAGTCCAAATTCCATTTTAGCAAATATAAAGGAACACCTTGGAGGAGGCATAGGAAGGTGGATTTTTTCCCATGACCCCAAGTGGACATTCCTGCATTCCTGCACACACACCAAGATTTTGCATGGTATAAAATGTTTTGAGTTGAAGTGCAGGGGGAATATGGATGTGCATTTAAGCTGGCTTCCCCTGAGAACTGTAGCAATCATGTAGTGGTTGTTTTGAAAATGGAGGATTGCAGCAAAAATGCTTGTGATGCTTTAAGAGTGCTTTGAGATTCTGCTTGTGTAACAAGTGATGTGCTGGTGAGATTTAATACCGGGAAGATGCAAGCACCTAGGAATACAAATAAAAGTATTTCTAACCTCACCTTAATAATTTGGTCAAAAATATACCCTGACATTGATAACTAAAGCAAAAGAGCAGCTGACAGAAGTCAGCTAGAAAACACAAGGATTAGAGGGTGACATTCTGATCTGTACAATTAGGTGGATGCTATTAACATTTAAGTAGTTTAAGAATCAGCTCCCTGAAATACAGAACTATGTGCCTGAACTGTAAAAATGCTGCCATTCTACCTGACTCAGTGATAATTGCCTAGTAAGTGCTAAATGCAGTGAAAATGCAGCAAGGGCTCAGAAATGCAGGCGAGGAACCAGTCATGGGTATGAAAACAACATCCATTGTAAAACAAATTCAAAACAGCATTCAATTTAAAGGGGGGGGGGGGAAAAAAAAAACAGACAAGCCAAAACCCAAGAACCCAAGCTTCTAAAATGGCTAATTTGATGTAACTAAAGGAGAAAATAATTGGTGGTAGTTTTCAACTGAAGAAAAATGCACCGTGAGTATAACTGTTTTCTCACTGTCGTGCACGCATGCGTGCATGTTCGTATGTCTGCTCGTACACATGCTGGAGCCTAGGAGTCTTTCCCTCCCCCCCCATTCCCACATATCCTTAGCCAAAGTCTGTATAGATGCTTGAGATCGCCTACATGGAAGCAGATCTGCAGGTTAAATCACAGTTCAGTATGGCAACAAATTGCTGCTGTTGTTAGCACATCTGAAAAGTCACTTATTGGTGCTGCATCTTCTGAAGTTTTGTCTTGCCTAATCTTGGTAATCTGCCTTACCAGGATGGTCCCTTAAAGTTGGGCTGTCCTCTATGTGCAGCTGAGCCTGCAGAGATCATCCCCCTTCTGTGGTTTTTTGCATGCTGGGCTGAGCCTCATCTGAGCACCAACAGATTATTTTCTCCCAGCTGTGAGAGAATTTGACACAAGATGGGGAGGCAATTCAACAGTTTTGTGGGAAAATAAGAGATGGGTCTTGACAGTGATCTTCCCAAGATCACTCACAGCTCAGTGACAGGAGGCTCTCCTGGAGGAAGGGAGCCCATGTACTGCCCAGATACGGTGCAGTGCAGAGGGGCAGGCAGGACACAGTAGAGGCTTGCTGCCTATTCAGACTGACTGCAAGATTGCTTTAGAGATCTTAACAGGGTAAACAGCAGCACTTTTTTCTTCCTTAATAAGAAAGGAAGCATGTATGTGCGCCTGTAACTATCTCTGTTTCAGAGCTATAAGTCTCTGTCAGCTTCAGTGCCCAGTGCATTCCTCATACAGTTAATGCAGCAGCACCTGGGAGAAAATATGGTCGAAGTCACCCACAGGCTCAGCCAAAATAAGCTGAATTAAGAGCCATCTTGCTGTCACCCCTGGCAGCTGCCTCAGTGTGTGATCACCTTGGTAGGAAGCTGCTTCAGAGAAACCGTCAGGTCAGCATGTTAGGAGGTGGGTCTGAATTCAGAAGTGTATCTCCCTAAATCCATTGGCTCTGTTTAAAGCATTTTACTTGACCCTACCTGCTGACTGTGTGGAGAAGCTTGCTTTTTTACTACTATATTTCTACAGAGATCATTTTATTTGAAAGGGAGGGTGTGTGTGACTTCTGTTGTTTCCATCTTTCACTCTAGATGATAAAGCAGAAAGTCTTTTTGATGCCAGAATGATAAGTTTGTGGTGGTCTCTCTGCTATCACCATTTTAGACTTTGTGAAAAACAGAGAGAAAAACTGGGATATTAGTTTAGCAATACAGTGATTCAAAATTTTGAATATAATTCTCTTAATGATGTATGAGCTGGAATAGATGCCAGCTTCCTCTCCTAGAGCTACATTTATTTTGCAAAACAATAGGATAAGAACATGTTTAGCTTCATTTTTGTGACTATAGCGAGCAGACATGACTGATTACACACAGGGAACAGAACAGTTATGTTATAAAAATGATGCAGTAATTTTTCTGCCTATAGCCACATTTCAAAACACAAAGGATTATTTGTAGATCACTGGGAAGTGTTAAATGAGTTCATTGAATATTCTGTTAATATGCAGAAATGCAAAAACAAAAGATGCAGAGGTAAGAATTTCTTTGCATCTGTACTTTCTCATTAGAGAATACCAAAGACAAACAACAAATTTAAAATAAACTAACCACCTCTCGAAGGTTTGGATATGGGAGGAATTAGGACTGTTCCAGAAGGGGAAAAGAAAATTTAGAGAAAAAAATATTAGGAGATTTTTCTTCTTCCTGCTCACTGGGATAGGCTTTGACTACTCTTAGCAGGATTCCAGGACTGGGCAGGTCAGCTCTTCTCCCTCAGAGGATCCCCCCCATCTCATGAGGTCAGCTGCAATCACAGGTGGTCTGTATGCCAGGAAAGGTCCTTGATCCACTTTCAGTGGATATATTTCTGTTGTGGATGGTGATTGTACCAGTGGAGAAATGGTCTGTAGCACAGTTGGGAAGATCCCATGATCTTCACACACATGTTCTGTATTTCCATGTCTGGAAAGGCTGAACCATGCCACTGCTACTGTCAAGAGATTTTGTAGTCATTAATATTTGACCAGCTCTTAGGAGGTAATGGAAGCTTGTTTTGTATCTTCCCTATTCAACTCCTGCCACAGACATCTGAATTTATTTTCTTCCTGATTGGCTTTAAAGGTGTGTAATCATGCAAGACTTGGACTGCTGACAGCACAATTTTAATTCTTACCAGCCACTCAACAGACAATTGGTGCAGCCAGAACAGAGAGCAGGTTCCCACTGTCCCTTCATTTTAATAGATGCACTGCTATCTCAGTTTCATTAATATGTGTCACCTCTGAACACAGTATTGAAATGTTATCAGCTTCTCTTTTGGTCTTTCATATTCCTGTCTTGCTCATGCATGACTGGCAGTAAGCTGGCTGTATCCATGTAAAGCTGAGGACACACCTGGAGCACATGATGTGGTTCAGTATAGGAGCACTCACACTGGCTGTCAAAGAGGATCTTGTTTTGATAGCATGGAGATAAGCATGGACTAATTTACCTTGCTGGTGAGTTAAGTCAGTTCAGCAGGGCTGTACCTGAGCTATCTGCCATCTCTTTAGGCCAGGGGTTCAACTTTGATATGCTTGGGGTATGCTACTGCAGTACAAACAGGACTTGTTGCAGAGGGACTGATTTTGCATCACTGGCATTTGTATCTGTAGCATGAAAGCCTCCATGCCCTGATAGTAAATAGTATGGCACTACTTAGCTAAATAAAAGCAAGGACAGGAGCACAATGTTAAGGGTGCTGTTGTAACTGAAGATCACCTACCCAGTGACCTGAAGCTTATTTTTGCTGTGTGCATTAACTACTCTTTCTTGATTTTCTTCAATTATTTTTCAACTGCAAAACACCAACAAAATAACAATGTATTTATTTTTTTCCTTTTACTTCCTTTTATAGCACTTTGAGTGCCTCTAGCTCTTTGACTTTAGCCATATATCTATCATCAGAAAGGTTGTTTTAGATCTGCCTACATTTAGGCTGATGCATAAATAGAAGTATTACTGCTGATCTCATTTTGAAATGTTAGTAAAAGGGAAAATGAAATTATTGCAGGTTATTTTGCAGCAGGAGCAGGGTTAGTAGTTGGAAGCAATGTTTCAGTGTTACTGAGAAGCAAAAAGTGAAAGGATGACAAAACCAAACCAACAGTGAGAAGGGGAGGCCTGCAGTGCTTTGAGCAGCACCTTGTGCCGTCTCCACATACTGCCCAGCTTCTCCAGTGACAGGAATCACTGTTCACAAAGTGTTCTGGGTAGGCTTAGCTTTATTTCATAGGATCATCTTTGAAATATGTTAATTATCAATATTTAAGAGGGATCAATTAGAAGTTCAGGCATATTACACAGTGCAGCTAAAAAGAGCTGTGGTGGCAAATACAACAGAAGTCTGGTGACACTGTTACAGCATCACAGTTGATGGCCAAAATATTAAAGAACTTACTGAAGTTCAATCATCAATCAAAGTAAATTGATTCATCTGGCAAAGAATGCAAATGCATTCCTTTGATACTGGGTGAATACCAACTACCCAAGCTCTGCTCACACTCATTTCTATAGTTATCAATGTATGAACAGCTGGGTGAGCCATGGTGGAAGGAAGGGAGCAAGTAGCAATAATTAACTTTCCATTTACTGATTACTGGCTGAATTTGAGATAACCCAGACTGCTATATTTCTGCTCAGTTTTTCTCTCTCCTCTTTGCATGTTTTGTCTGTCGAGCCCAGGGCTACTTTCAACAGAAGTTGGAGGGGAGATAGTTGAAGTCTTTCTGCAATCAGTGTTTCCTTCAGAGGCTAAATGTGTGTGGAAGTGTCTCAGTCTGTCTTGGTCAAAGTTGCCATTATAATCAAGATATCACTGGAGCAGAGGCTTGTTCTCCTGCTGTCAGGAGATCATCCGTGCCTCTTCAGATCCTGCTCTGGTTCTTTCTCACCTTTCTCATCCAATTTGCTCTGTTGGGCCTTCCACTCAGAGATCTTGCACAGCTTCTCTCCAGGAGTTTTTTCCTGTTACTTCTTTAGTTCATTGGCTGTGCCAGTACTATCAGCCTTTGCAGGAGCAGCAGAGGTCTAATTGACACTAATGATAAACACTGATCTCCTCTTGTGCTGCTTATTCTAATGTCATCCTATGCTCTTACAATGAAAAGTGAGAATAACCCATTCCTTAGCTCAAGGTCAAGTAGCTGGAACCATGACCATAGCTAGCAACTCCTGAAATCTTTTCAGGACTGATATTATACAATCCAGAATTGCTGTAGTAAGAATTACATCTTTTATATTTAACTAAAATACCCTCATTAAACATTTTCTATGAAACTCTGAACTGTTAGATCTGGGTTTGTAGTACTGTGGACTGCTCTTCATCCCAGCATTTGAGTGATCTCCATTTATATGTAAAGTATGTGTCAAGTAAGTGTAGGATCTGTAAAAGGCAGGGACAGAAATGCGAAGTTGTTACTGGGAAGGAAGAAAGTACAAATGAGAGAGAGAGGTCAGCCATTCTTCCTAGGAATACAAACTTTTTTGAGAGATGGATCTTGTCTTTTGTTGCTCTGCCCAAAGTTATCCTGGGGACAAGTGCAATAACAAAGGTTTTACAGGCCCATATGTTTTTTCTGACAACAAGAAATGCAAGCCCTAACTACAATATGGGGTACATAAAAGGCCACAAGAAGCAATCTACACATGGAAAGATATTCCACACAGAAAAAGACTTGAAGCTCTGTGTGCTTCATTTACCAGAAGAGCAAGAGGTGAAACATTTGTGGAGTATGAGTAGCTAAAGTGAGAGAGGACTTGAGCTGCAAAGGATGACTGTTTAATCCATCAGACAGAGCCAGACAAAGAATCAATAACTAGAAGCTGAAACCAGAGAAATTCAAGCAGAAACAAAACTCAGATCTCCAACAGTGGGGCTGATTTGCCACTGGAAGTGTTGGCTTCTCTATCTCTTGATGTTATCTAACGGTGGATGCCTTTCTGCATGACCTTTCAGCTCTGCTTAGGTGGAAACAGAGCACAAGGCGGGTGTGAAGGGCTGTTGCCTGGAATTTGTCTGATATGATGGGTCAGGTGGGGTGACCAAATGCTCTTTCTGGTCTTATAATTTTTACCTGGAAATATAACAAGTAATTTCTGAATGAACTCAGATTGGTGATTCTGATTCTGATCTTGTTCTTGAAAATAGCAAAGAAATTATTTTCACTGAGGTTATTTTAAGTGTGAATGAAGTGAAATTTGTGTTTATTGGTAATTAATATTCCATGGAATGGCATGGAGAAAAACCCAGGAAGCAATCATTAATTAGCAGCACATCTTCCTTGCCATCTTTGCAGGCACACTGCTTCCATCAAAAGGTTAACTGCATCCTTGCCCCTTGCAATTTCATCTCCGTATCAGGCAAATTAGATTTCTTTCAGGAAAGCACAAGTTCCTGCTCTGGGGTCTCAGGAAAATGGTGGCTGTCCTAAAATCTGTGCTGCTGGATCAATGTGCCTTGAGACCTTACCAAGACATCCAAAGTGGATTTTTCAAATGAGAGCAAATCCTGGAACTGTCTTAGCATCAGTCCTGGGAGGTCACTGTAGAAACTGACTTAGGAACTGGGGCTGAGCTTTCTTTGTGCAGTGCTGCCGGGGCTTTCCAGTAAAGTCAGAGTAAAGGGAAGGGCTGATTTTTGAGACCAGGTTCTGCTAGTGATTGATCACTAACAGTAAACCCCAATTCTCAGCCATTGACATGGCACAGAACTGAAAAAAAAAAGCTCTTTCAGGAAAAGAGCGGGGATGGACAGGTTATGTGAATGCGGAGCTCACGTGTCATCAGCTTCCCAGAAAATTAATCTTTCTCAAGGTTGCTGGAAAGAAACTGGCAGTCCTGAGAGCAAGATAGGATGTAGCTGCAACACAGCAGCTGATAGAAAATGCTGTCAGGCTTCCTCAGCTGTCTGCTAGGAGGAAAAGAAAATGTAGCACAGAGCTGCCAGCACATCTGGCATAAACTAAAGATTTAAACTAAAGCATCCGTCCTCCAGCTTGGCCAGTTGCACACTACCCAAGAACAAACTCTTTGGAAAGGCTGACAGGTAACAGATGGTACAAGCAACATAACCTGGTTCATCAGCTCCTACTGCCAGTCATACTCCATTGGCAGAAACACCTCTTATAACCTGAGTTAGGTGGCTCTAGGAGCACTGCTGTGGGCTATGTTTGGCCTGTGCCAGCAGGGTTGTTCTCAGGTTATTTGACATTGCCTTGTTTGACATGTCAGTAAACACAATTGTCAGGTATGGATTTTGGAATCTCCTGTTTTCCTCTGGAAATGGCTAATAACTGATCATATCACTGTTCTGTTTTTAGCTCAGAACAGCTATAGTCATTATTCATTAGCAAGCTTTTTTCATTAAGTTATTTTGTGTCTCCTATAGCTGGTAACTACCAAGAAGACATTAGAGACTTTCACACTTAGTGGAACCAAGACCCAGACCCCAGTGGTGCTAGGATGTTTGGGTGTGTTTGGGGAGGAGCAATATCTGCTGTCATGTAGCAGGAAGCAGCTTGTTAAGAAAAAGAAGGGAACTCTCAGAGATGGGAAATAAATATTCGTTGATTTATCATCAGGATCTGGTTCCTTTCCCATTGAGGCATTCATTTGAGGCATTTGGTATTCATATGTGATGCCCATAATTGTTGGGAGTTGACTGCTTTGTATTGAGACTTACTTCCTCCTTGCTGACATCACCACATCCTGTAGTTTATCTGTGCATAGTCATTGGGATGGTGTGGCTGCTGTTCCACTTCAGCTTTGTGCCTGGTTAGGCACAAAATATCTCCAGAGAGATGTTTTAAGGCTTGGCAGTCCAGCCTAGTTCGCCTGTAAAGAGCCTGTGGAGCAAACTGGAAGCTTTAGCTGTTTCCACATTCAGAGTGGAACCATCTTTGACACTCCTGTGGGATTTA
This sequence comes from Heliangelus exortis, assembly GCF_036169615.1. Lineage (NCBI taxonomy): Eukaryota > Metazoa > Chordata > Aves > Apodiformes > Trochilidae > Heliangelus > Heliangelus exortis. Next base: position 10,979,488 of record NC_092429.1, on the reverse strand, counting down.
AGCCTGTGGGAGCCTACCTGGCCCAGGCTGCACATCTTTGCAAGTTCTTCCTTCAATTGGTCCCTTGCCTAGATCTTTTACATCTTTTCTCCTCTCCCTCCTGCTCCCATGCAACATGATACAAAACACTGGCACATTTCCTCATTAGCACAAATTTCTGTTGTTGCTGAATTGTTTGAAATGTTAAAGCCTGGACTGTGGTTGTCAAAAGTCAGGATGCTTAGGAAAGAGTGTTTTTTTACAGAGCCATATGCAGCTCAAGTGAAATTTGGAAAAGAAAATTTGTCTGTAAAGACATTGTGGGGTTTTTTTGTTTGTTTGTTTGTTTTTTTAGAGCATCTCATAATACTTGCAAATACCTACTGTAACAACAGCCTGAGCTTCCTCATGAGCATGCGTAGTGGGCAGTCATTTCCCTGTGCTGCATGGGGCGTAGGCTGTTCACATGGAGTGTGCATGGCTCAGGATGGGCAAACCTGCCCCCACCCTCTTTGGACCTGCAGAGTCTAAAAAGCTGGGTATGCTGCCCTGGCATAGCAGCTTTCCCTCTCCTGCACTGTGAACTCTGCAAGCTTTCTCTGTGTCCCAGCCATAGCTCATAAGCATTGTCTTCTGGGGATGCTCTGGAGCTCCTTCAGCTTCAGAAAAAGGGTTGTCATGAATATTTTTAAATATAGTCAGCCAGTCTCTGAGAAGTACTTAAACACAGATTACTAAATGGAGAATTCAACAAGAATGCTTTCAGATGGAGTGTTCTAGGAAAGCTGTGAGAGTTTATAGCCTTTTCTCTGCTGCCTCCAAAACACGTATTTATTTAATTTCAGATTCCCTTCAAAATTTCTCCTTAATCAGGACCCTGTACAAGGTAGTTCTTCCACTGAAAACAGCGTAGTTAATTACAGTCATAAATATGCAGTCAGTGGCCAGTCTCCCTGGGTGGAGATACATACCACTGAAATACGATTTGTGGAATTTGGTTTTGCTGTAGGTGCTACAGGACATTCAAAATTAATGTCCTCAAGTGCGTAGCCCATGGGAGGTTAAGGTGATACTGATATCCTCTTGAAATTCAGGACCATTGAAAAAGAAGTGAAATAATGGGTATAATTATCTATGAAAAGTTAAACATGAATTAGCAAGAACTGCTCCCTTTAAAATATAGAAGTTAAATGATCTAAAGAGCAGGAATAGTTGGTACCATTCTGCTCCTAAGTATATTGCCCTGCAGAAAGAATTACCATGATGCTGTAGTACAAAAATGTTAGAAAATCTAGTGCAACTGTTAAAAACACCTATTTTAAAAGATGTTTGATTATGAAGTGAATTTTACAACATTTCTGCTAGTGCAAAAAGGGCCCCCATAGTACAGTAAGTGGAACTATGAAGCCTTAGCATTACAGTTTCATAGAAGGAGGTGCATGGCATGCTTCCTTACATTAGGTATTCCTCCTGGAGTACTTCTTTCTTGCAGAGTTTGAGGTATGGAAAAGATGAGCTCTTACATTAGCAAAAATTATTGCCTGCAATTCAGTATCATTCCAAGAGCTAAGTCTTTGTCATTAGCAAAGAGAGCAAAGCACTTGCTGTTTTGCTGTAGTATAAAACTCATAATCAGGAAACTGAAGCAGAACAGTGTGGGTTTTTGATGTGTACGTATGGGACAGTTGCAGGTAGCTTCTCAGTTAAGTGTATCTGATACTGCATGGTATCTGTGTTCTTTAAATTGTCTTGTGCTTCGCTTTTGGGAGTGTTGCTTTTGCTGGCTTGGTGGTTTGTAGGGGTAGTTGTTTCTAGTTGCAGTTGTCAGTCCTGTGCAAAGACAATCATCTAGTGCAGATCCTTGTGTTCCATGTTTGGTTTTTGTACCTGTGGCCATCCCCAGCGTAGCCAAGATGATGCATCTGCCAGCTTGCACTGGGCTGGGCTTGATCTTTGGTGCCCAGCAGCTGTCCCATCGCAGTGCTGAGAGATGTGCTGCTGGGCTGGGTTTTTTGGACACAAAATTTCTCCAAGGCCCTCAGTGGGCTTTTGGGAACATTGCAGCAGAGCTTGTTTACCTGATGTGTCTGTCGAAGAGTTGCTTAATGGGGACATCTCCCTTTCTCCCTCCAGGGTGGCTTAGTTCAGAGACTACAGCCTACGGAGAGGGGTATCATTCAGAGTGAAATTACAGACAACTGACAGGATCCCTGTCCTCGTAAATCCCCAATAATTGTGACAAATGTCTGGAGCGCCGCAGGCTTGCAGTGCTCTGCCAGCTGCCCTGCCAGCCCAGCAGCAGCCACGGCCGGGCCAGCACCTTGTGAGGCTGTGGCTGTGTGACCGGGTCCTGGGACTGCCGGGGTCTCGCTGCCGTCACCAGAGCTGCAGCTTTTGGCTGTTTCCCGGCAGGGACACAGGATCAGATCTGTCTGAAGCAGCCAAAATGGCAGTGGTTGTTTCCTTCTGCCTTTTTGTTCATATTGATTACAGACCCAAGTAGAAACCCACAGCTGAAATAGCAGAGTTTGCTGCCAGTTTTGCTGCGTCAGCAGAACCATGAGATTTCCGTAGCATGAGATCATAGGGCAGATGAGGTTCGCTATCCCAATGTCCTCGCATCTCAGGCAGTCACCAGATAGTCCCGTGAAACACCCAGTCACCTCATTGCATGGGAACCCATCCGAGGTGTGGCTGGAGAGCAAAAGCTCAGGGAAGACTCTGATGCCAAGGACCCCATGAAGAAAAGGGGCTGTTTTCAAGTAGCCCCCTCCCCCATGGTCCTCATCCACTTCCTCTCCCCATAGATGCATTAGTATTTCTGATCTCCAAGCTTTCTGCAGGTTTTATTCCTGGTGCCACCCCCAACCATCGCTGTCTCCAGGACATGGTATACCTATAGCCTTCTGCTTCTTCAAGGAAATCTGGGAAGGAAGCAAAACCCTAAACATACTGTAAAATAAAATTCCTCCCTGAGCAAAGGAGGCAGTTGTCTGAAGCTCTAGGCTTCAGGAATTGATTAGAAGTTGTCTTGTTGAAGCTGTCACATGTCTGCTGAGGGCAACACAAACATCCACTCCTGCTTCCAGCCCTCTTGGCAAGATGGGTGCTGGGACTTGGCAGTCCCAAACCAGGCAGTGTGCCTTGGGCCCATGAACACAGACTCCTTTTTCTATACATGCACTAGCAGTACAGCTTCTCCAGAAGACTGGAGGGAGCCTTTTTATAACTTTGTTAATGTCCTGTGAAAGCTCCCAAGCAGTGGTGAATCCATCATCCTTCCTGGTGGTGTGTCCCTGTTTTCAATCAGCTTTGCAATGAAGAGATGACACCTGTCCTCAGTGCTGCACATGGCTCCAGGAATGGAGGGCAGCAGCAGATCCATGCCAGCTCCTGGACAGGCAATTGGCCTCAGATGTTTCTGGTGGTGGAAGGAGGTGCAGCCTCGCTGATCTGTTTTTCTCTAATGCACTCTATAATTGAGTCTGATTTTAGCAGCTGACAAAATACGAAGTAAAAGAATGTGTGGGGTTTTGTCCCAGTATATTGTTCTTCACTTTTTATGTTGCACTGAACTTGCTTACTCAGAAAACTTTTTTTTTTTCCAGAATTAAGAATGTGAAAATTATTTCACTTAAAGATCTTTTTTAAAAAATTAAAAATGAAAAATAAATAAAAACAACCAACCAAATATCTGTGGAGCTGCCACATTGATTCCTCTGGAAAGTGGGTTACTTAAAGCTAATATTGCTTGATTTCATACATTGTTTATTATGTGTGGTGCTTAGGACTTGAATTGCTTTTTTTGGCCAGGGTAGTCCAAGCTCTAGGGGAAGAAGAGCGTGAAAGGTGCAGTTGCATTTAAAACTGAAGGGCTAATTTTGAAGTATCTCCCTGTAACAATGGGAATTTTTCTCTCCAAAGCAAGTGTTTGGTTTCAGGCTGCTTGCAGACACCTCCTTAAGGGAAAGAAAAAAAAAAAAAAAGAGGGCTGTCTGCAGATTCATTTTTCCATTACTTGGAAGTCATCTTGTATATAATTTAGATGGGTCTTAACGAGGCATAAAGTCACTTTCAGAAAATTGATGACTCTTCCTATGCTTCTCTGTGAAATAAAGCCTGGAGCCTGTTCCTTTGGTGGTGGGATCATCAGATCTGATTGCAGAAACCTGATGAAGGTCTTAATCCAAGCACCAGAGTAACCACAGCTCTGGCCTTCTCCTCTTTATTGATTTTGTGGCCAGGCCACATTTCTATTTCAGCCTAGTATACTCCATGTTTCCTGCCCTATCAAAACTCATCCCTGGCCCTCTTGGATTTATTAACTCTTAAGTTACCTAATGTATTTCTGTAAGGTTCAGAGATTTTGTGTCTGTGCAGAGAGGACTTCTGCCATCCCTGGCTTTGAATTTGTGGTTATGTGGACAGAGCCAGAAAACAAGGTGCTCAGAGTCTTGGGGTCTGTGATAATCACAACACATTCATAGCCTTCTCTTCCAGTTCTTAATTATTTCCATTGGTCCCTGCTGCAAAGCAGGGTGCTGACACAGTCCTTGGGGCCACATCATGGTGGGTCCCCTGGCATTTGCAGTGTTCATGTCAGCAGTGGATTTGCATCTGCTTGCCAGCACCTCAGCAGCCTTGGAGGCAGGTGAACCCAAAGGACATCTGGGGCCATGAGAGACAGTGCAAATTTTTCATTCTCTGGTTGGAGCTCACCGGAGAAGCCAGCAGGTGTAAATTTTTCATTGCTATTTTCTCCCCATACTTCAGTGTACCATGAGCTGCAGTTTTCCAACTTGCCCGCTTCGTAGCAGGAAAGGTCAGGAACCTCATAAACAAAGTGAGAAGCTGAGTGGGACGGTGTGGCCGCCCGGGCTGCTGATTCCTCCTGACATTAGAGCACTAATGAATGTTCTGTCATGGTCCCGTGAATATTGCAGGAAGCTTTTGCCTCCCGCCTCCCTTGCCTTTGCCGGCCCTCAGAGTTACCAAGGTTACCTGACGTGACTTTCCCGGGAGAGAGAAGCAATAACTGCAGGTCTGCTGCTCCCGGGAGCATCCTGCTTCCACAGCAGGCACAGGGAGCGTGGCCAGCCCAGCGTCGCCTTCTTTGTACTGCCTTTGGCTACTGCCATTCCCTTCACTTCCACCCCATGCTGCGTAAGGTGTCATTGGTTTCATTTTATTTTAGGGTTTTTTGAGTAAGGATCATATTAATTTTGTTTTGCTTGCATAACCCGGACTGTTATCATCCGACTAATTACTCACACATTTTCCTTCAGACAGAAAATGGGAGAGATAAAACTGCAGCAGGTTTATGTGATTTCTGCTTATCAAATTACTGTAATTATTTGAAGAATGGCTTAAAATTGTATGGAGTAATGAATTTAATTACGAGTTTGCAGTGATGCCTTGTGCTACATGCGGCTTGCAAATGGGCAGGATTATGAGAAGCTCTTCCCAAAGTAGCAGCAGGTGGGACTGTAGCATGCTCCTTGCAAAAAGAAGCTCCAGCACCTCCATACCATGGCAAGGGAGGACAGGGCACACTTTGCAGGCCAGCTTGACAAATTGTGCTCATCATTCAACTTATCAGCTCACTTAGCTCAATACTAATACAAACCCAGGCAAGACAAAGTGCCTGCAGCCTCCTGCTTGTGGCATGCTGAAGCTGGTTGGCTTTGCTGAATCTCTCAGCCCCAGGGAACAAAGGGCACCAGCTCCCTCACCCAGACCTCCACACCTTCTCTTGCTCAGGAGATCAGCCTGCAGGTACTTGTCAGCAAAGGCAGGTCAGACAGTGCTGACAAACCTGTCCCACCAGAACCACAGCCTGATGAAAACACTGAAGTACAGTTTCCTATCTCTCGGCCCCTCACTGGGAACAGCAGATTTTTTCACCACCACTGGGAGATGCACGTGGTTGTGGCTGATGTGGGGACTGTGGAGCACAACTCTCTGCTCCCAGGATGTCCCCAAACATGATTAATTTCACCCTGCCTGCTTGCATTTTTTTCAAATTGCTGCTTAGTTCCAGGTGCTCTGGAAAAAATGGTGTTCTCCTGCTGTCTACCAAAGAGCTCCAGCCTCCCTTCCCCACTCAACTGGGATATTAGATCTCTGTATCCCTATGGCCATGGGGCCTGTTGAATAGCACAAAATCCCAAATCCCTGTGGGCTGCTTGCACATCTGTGGAAACTTTGTGATTCCTCCTAGTTGAGATATTGATAATATATGACATTTTAATCTTTGGTTTTCTTGACTAAAATACAGACAGTGATTAGGCAGCCAGTTGGAAGAATACTGCAAGTGTAGGAATACTGAGATTTACAGGCAGATGGTTGGGACTGGACAATATTATTTATGCTTTTTTCCATTCCTTGCTGCAGGTATTCACTGTAGATGGTGTTAATGTAAGTAGATAAATAGCTGGAAAGATAGGCTGAAATATGTCCTTCAGAGCAGGTTTGTTTCAGAAGGACTAGAGTGTTTTCCAGAGAGACATGCTGGGATAGATGGACTGCACCATTATTCCCATCGAAACTGGATTGTGAAAAGAGACATAGGGCCAGTGGAGTGCAGAGATTTGGGATAGATGCATTTATGCAGTGGAATAAAAGTGCAGCCAACAGAGAATTGAAACTGGATATATAGGAAGAGAAAATACTGCTGGAACTGCAGATCTTCTGTGTTGTAATGTTCTGAGCTTCATAATGGATCACTGGATCATATGGTACAACCCAACTGCCAGCTTGCTCTCTGTGGCACCCCTTAATAACATGGCAGATAGTCCAGGCTTAGCTACCTAAAATATCAAACCTTCCCAAGGATGAAATGGCTTAGAGATGATACTAACAAATGTTTCATGGTCTACAGCTCTATGATTACACTGTCAATGTTTGGTTTTGTTTGTTTTTTTTTAATAAAAAAATAAGTGGCTACCTTAAGAGGTTACCAAATTTTGAAAGCGCACACCTGCCCTAATTTACGCTTTATGCAAATCTGGCCTTGTATACAAAGAGAAGGCATCAGCAGTCAAAATCCTTATCTTTCTTGATGCATATATTAGGGAGTTTGTGTCCAGGATGGAGTTGTACATAGTATTAAGTCTGTCTAAATGCAAGGTCAAAGCAGATTCTAAATGGTATTGACTTTTGAAAGGGATTGTCACAAGGCAGACATTAATTCTGCATAGTGTCTGCAGAATCTCTCACTCTGTAAGTGAGGAGGCAGCAAGGTATGATGAGAGCACTGAAAGAAAATGTGGTTGTTGAAGCCATAAACCAGGTGTAATTTTTGGCAGTCTTTCCATAGCCCTGTTTAAGCCAGGAAGATAGAAAAGCCTACTTTCACTGGGGAAGCTCATAAAGATTTGTGCAACAAATGCTGTAATTGTTGGTATGTTGACAGTGGTCATAAATACAGTTAAGTGAGAAGAGATTGTAGGGCGTAGCAGTTTGCCATGAGTGTCTGGCTATGATTCTGCCCCCCAGTCATAGCTAGGCCCTGTGACTATCTCCAAGGAGAATGTTTTCTCCTTCTCATACAGACATGAATTATTTTCATGGTTCAGCATGTGGGACAGGAGCAAGAGAATACTTTAAGTGCCAAAGCATGAGATTTCACTAGTTGCACTGTTTTTAGCCTTCATAGCTACAGATGTTATTAAACTTCATGAAATTTTCCAGTTCTTTTTAAGTTCAGCTACAGTACTTTTCCCAGCTTGTGTTTATATGAAAAAAGAGACAGCAAGGCTTGTCTGTGAAAAAAAAAAAAAAAAAAAAAAAAAGAGAAAATAAAAGTTATATAAAATTCTTAAAAGCAGTTTGAAAATGTGAAATAAAATTAGCAATAATATTTTGCAAAGTTGCCTTCAGGAAGGATCTGTATCAGGGCAAATAATGGTGATGGCTAATGTTTTCTTCTCTCAGTCATTTTTAAAGGTCACTTCATGATCAAAATCTACTTGCTCATTTAATTTCTATTCTCAGTGTAAATATAAGATGATGCTGTTATTCTTTTTGCAAGTGGTTTTCTGGGGAGAATAAACCTTTTGCCTCTGTTCTCAGTGTGTTGAAGTCTGGGCCCAAAGCTTGTGCATGTGGCAGTCCAGTTTCAAAGACTGATAGGACTCTATTTCCCAGACTAGAGTTTCTCAGGCGTTTTAATCCTAAGTCTCTCCAATTTCTTTGAAAGAGTACATAGGCTGTCCAGTGTAATGTTTTCTCAGGGTACCAAATAAAAATTGCAGTTTAACATATTTCATTAATTGTGATGGTTTGCTTGCTGCTTGAATATGTGGAAACACAAACTAAAGTTTGTGTGCTGCTATGCAGCAGATTAGGGTTCATGAGCCACAAGTTGAGAGGGGGCTTTCTTGCTCTCCTTGCCTCCCATTACTTTAGAGATTTCCTTTCCTTAATTCATTCCATTCTTTTAGGATGCACCTTTCTCTATCAAAGCATAGAATCAGATGTGTCACTGAGCAGACTTGTGCAGAAAGAGAAGAAGAAACCTAGTGAGTGAAGTGCTTTGAAGAGTCATATTGGCCTTGATCAAGGTCTCAATAGGAAATATGAAACTCAGATTTTCAAATCTCACATGGCAACATTCATGGCTTTGTTTGGGACATTCACCTCCTACTTTGTCACAGGGAACGGTTTCCTTGGTATGGGCACTGGAGAGATGTACCTCAGGTCTACTGTGGGAAAGATGTGGTGAAAATCCCAACAGCTGACTGTCTAGCAGAGCATCTTGTCTGTGGTGTGCAAGCTTTGGGAGCAGGCAATTCACAATTAATGAGTCTGTGGTTGCCCTTCTAGTTCTTTCTCCTCGAGAAATGCCTGAGATTTTCCTCCAGCTGCTGAGACACAGGAGTGGTCACAAAGAGACTGAGTGCTATGTTGAAAAGACTGGAACTATGTTTTTCACAGATAGTATGGGGACCCACTTGGTCTTCCCTCAGGCAAGTCATGTGTCTAAAAACCCTTGTCTGGAAAGAAAGACGATATTTTCCCAGGGAAGCTGAGGCCCCCGTGATGATCTCCAATATCAGAGAGTCATTGTGCAGGGTGCTGCCTCCTGACATTTTGTGTTCAGTGTCAGCTCAGTAAAGTGTGCAGCTGAGATTCACCCAGTTCTGCTTCTCTCCTTGGCAGGTGTGTCCTTTTCCATCCTAAGCAAGCTTGCAGTTGGACCTGCCATAAGCTCTGAAAACCACAGCTACATCTGCAGAGCCTCAGTAGAGTATGGCCTGCTGCAGGGTTTGCTGTCAAAACTCTGAAAAGGGACACGTGGTCTTGTGTACTTTGCATACGAGGGATGCCTAAGAATGAAGTGCCAGCAGTTACTTCACCTTAAACACACACTTTTATCTTTTCCTCTAGCTGAAGAAACTCCAGGAAACTCTAGCTGAGTCCCAACTCCAGGAGTCTGTGCACTGTAAAATGAGCTAGGGAAACAGACTCACAGTATTCTTACCTGCAAGGAGCTACCTGCCTCTTGCATCCTCTAAGAAAGACTTACAGGGGCCTTTGCTTAGCAGAAAGTTTCTTTCCTGTTAGTGGTTGCAGCTCAGAGAGCCATGCCTCATCTCTTGCTTGTAATTACATCAGTAGAGTGTCTTGGGAGAAGGTTAAATGGTCTTTTGTATATCAAATAAAGCCAGTGAACTTCACTGAAATAATTTAATGAAAACAATCCTGATTATCTGTATATGCTGCCATGTGATACTTTAAAAGAACACCTTAAAGGGAAACAGAATTTTTGAAGGCCTCTGAAGACTAGAGTGTAGAGGCTGTGCAGCAAATGCCTTTATAATCTAGGATCTGAAGTAGACTTTGAAAGCAATTGTTTTTTTCACTGTTGTAAAACATGAGAGATTTTGATACCATAACTCAGATTTGATTCAGAACTTTCTTGTTAACTGTTCTTCATGCACATCAAATTTTAGAGACTGAGGTAAGAGGCTGTGAATATCAAGGATAAAACTGACTCAAGGACAGAGCTATTAAGGTGTGCAATAATCAAGAGGAAGAATTGATTGTCTTTAATTTGGCATAAATCCCAGGGACCATAACTCTGGTTATTAGGAATTTGGGGTCTAGTTGCCAATTATTTATACCCAAGCATGCTTGAGTTTCCAACTTTGGGAGTCTAATCCAAGAGTGCCTTAGCACAGCAGTTGTTGATGTGCTAATACAGGACAGCACTGCCTGACCTCTCAGTGCTTGGTCACTGCCAGCCAGTGTTTGCCTGGCAGTAAATCAAACCATTGTGTTGCTTTATCATTTCTGACACCTTGCAGTGAGCAGCTCAGTGTGTGTCAACTGCTTGGACAGTCTATGCAAACAAAATCACCTGGGCCATGCTGCAGCAGGTCAGAGAGGCTGATGAGGCTTTTTCGTGCTTTTTAGCCTGTGAGCTTCTTTCTGAGACATCTGCTCCAGTAAGGCCAGGGTGCCTTCCTTTAAGGTGGATGAAATGTAAACAGCACAATTGTTATCTGTACTGGAAAATCTGGTCCAACCTGAGCTGGGTTAACAAAGGAGGCAGCAGCAGAGGTTTCCTGAATTGGCAGCAGCAGCAAAAGCACCTACTGTGACCACGTGGCTCAAAATGCAACATCTCCGTGCTGACAGACTGGGAAATTGTGTGGGACTGCTTGGCCATGGCCAGCCAGCTGCCCCTGCACGTACCTACAGAGCAATGCAGGGTGGAGATGCCACATCCCGTGACAGGGGTGGCTGTTTATGCACACCAGGAAATGGAAAACACAATATCAGCCTCGTTTGTAAGGCTCTGGGTGAAAATATCAGATTGTTTCAGGGAAAGGTGGGCCTTGAGAGTCCATGTAAAAGAAACCTCCTCTTGCAAGCCAGGCTGTGTGTAAATTGCATTGAAACACCAAAACAGGGCTGCAGGAACAGTTGCAGCCATGTGCATTTGTGAGGGGCAGAAGGAAAGGTGGTTCAGAGCAAGGAATAGAAACTGATTCATGAACACAATTCTCCTGTAATAATTTTCTGAAACTTGAAAACTCTTGGTGCTTTAGACCGTGTTTGTTGAGTGCTGCCTGCAGTCATCTGGGAATGAAGCGAAATTTTCACCAAGCAAGAGCATGACATCCCCTCATAGTTATTCTCAATTCTATGTATCCAGAACCTTGACTTTATTGCATGAGAAAATCCAGTGAAGTCCCCTTTTCTGTGGTTTCCCATTTGAAAAAGAAATCAGGAAACCTAAAGAGCTGCTGTGAGGACTCCTCCCAACCACTACCGTGTGCACTAGCTAGTGCAGGGATCCTAAAGAAACCTGGAATTACACTGCAGTGGAAAATTAACATTGTCTTTAAAACCTCAAGGCCAACTAGTCACCATTTTCAAGAGGGGGGAAAATCCTTCCAAAGCTTTCTTGAAGTTAATTTTCCAGCATAGTGAAGCTAAAGCTTGCCAGTATGTCTGGTTAACTTTCTTGGCCTATATCTGGTAAATGTAATGTTCTGGGACAGAGACCATATTTAAAGAAAATACAACCTTCTGGCTGGAAAGAAGGAATGCCATGACACTGAGGTCTGTGACCCTTCTTGCGTACCAGGGAGGAAAGGGGGGGAACCCACAATTTCTTCAGTGAGCATTTGACAAGATGAACCTTTGACTAATAGCAAATACATCTAACGTTAGGGAATGAATTTTCCTTGATCAGCAAAGGAATTTTAGCAGATCTCTTGCATTTGGTTTATACTGGCTGCCACAGGAGCCAAGTGGTGCCATTTTTTTTTTTTTTTTATCCACTTGGCCTTGATGTGGTTTCACTGCCAGCTTTCCACTTATCTGTTGTGTGCTCTTTAATTCATGAGGGCCTGCACTGGGGATTTGTTTAAAGCCTTCGATGAAATTGTCAACCACTCCTTTTATTGCACATCTTTCTGAAAAGATGGGTGTTGTGGCAAAGCAGTAAATATGATATTGAGCCTCTGCAACACTTGCTATCTGTAAAAAGAAGATTACGTCCTCTCTGATCAATTACATCATCCCCGCATTAAAAAAACAAAACTTGTCTGGCAATAATGTCTTATTTATGTTTGCATATTACCACTGGCTTGCTATGGGTCTTTTGCTGGGGGCCTTTCTACTTCATATTGTCTGTAAAAGACTGTTAAGGTAAACAGAGGCTCCATCTAAAGTGATACTGGAGCCAGCACGATTAATGGATCTTCTAGAATGTGATGGCTTAATATAAGACATAAAACTCATAGTAAGCAAATATTTCTGTCCTTGACTCTGGTCAAGTCAAGCTGTGCTTTTTCCCTTTGTAAAAAGTCACTTCCCCATGAAGTAAATAAAGTTAGTTACCCGCTATCTCAAGATCTTTTCTGTGATAGAGTATTTTAAAACTTCTGAATGGAAAGCAGTGATTTGCCATATCACTGATCTGTCTGGAGTGCAGTCTTCTCAATTAATAAATTAAATTTAATAAATTAAAGTCTTCACAATTCTACACGTGATTTCCATGCATGCAGACCCTCTATGCTTGAGATGGCTGTAATAAAATGAGTGCATTGAAATTTCACATTTATTGTTTCAATTGAGGATAAAATTTCTCTGAGAAAAGGTATGTCTGAAATTTACATACAGTCACAGATGTACCTGATGTCAATACACAAATATTTTCTTACAGGTTGTTTTCTTTTTTAATACCATAAATAAATAATGCCCTGAACTAGAAAATTGTGTTTTGACCTTGACTGGAGCTGGTTTTGTAAACTAGTTTTGCTAACTTCCTAAAAATATTTTTATATCATTTTGCTCAAAACATAGATTGCTACAATTAAGGAAATGGAAGATGGAGCACCATGCATGAGAGTATTTTGAAAGTGGTAGGAAAGGCTGATGCTGGAGAAAAAGCATATGGGCAAGTAAGAGGCACTATGCAGAGATGGAGAGCAGAGTAAGCTGTTGAGCACCAGGGTTTGTGATTTCCAGATTGTTTGCTGCAGAGGAGTCTTGTTTTTGTAAGAATTGTGTTTGCTTGATTGCTGGCTTGGGGATTCAGACTCTCACGGCATCACAGAGTCACTCTATCGCGCAGCCTGGTGATTTCAGAGGTTGCCTTCAAGTTTTAGTTTAGTCTTTGAGATCAGAGAGGAAAGAGGTGTTTTGGGAGGGTGTTCTTCCAGGAGGGATTCTTTGTTTTTCTTTTGAAGCAGTTTGTGAACACCAGAACTGGAGCTTATCTGTACTTTTTAATGACTCTCTAGCTCATCCCCAGTGCAATCATAAATTTGATTTTCAGGCTAATATTTCCAGAATATTTAGAATTTTCTCAAGAGGTTTTTCTTGGGTATCTGGGAGAGAATTAAAGACAGATAAGGAAGAATTATTTTCCTCTCTTAAGTAATATCACAGTGATTATACTGAAAAAGGCAATGGTCGTTGTTCTTCCATGTTTGCTGAATACCTTCCTTTTTCCGTAGTTTAAACAGAAGGAAGGGCCGTGCTTTTTCTTTCCCATGTTGGAACAATTTCTAGAAAAGAAGACTTCAGTGTGGTATTTTGTCAAAACATACAACATCTTCCATCCCTGATTTTAAACTTTTCACTTGACAGTTGCTGGCCACTGTTGCTTTGACAGGCTGTGATGTTCTCCCACCAGAGAAGCCACTGGATTGGCAGTGATGCAGACAGGCTGCAGGAGCTAAATTGAAATCAGTTTTTAGCACAATCCAGCCCTTTCAGTAGGAGTTTAAGTGACCGAAAATCTTGCATTCTGGCCTGTGAAGTGGAAATGAACAGATTTAGTATTCCAGCTGAGTGGCAGCAGGAATGCTTCACTTTAATCTGAAACTCAATGTTAGAAAGCGTGGGAGAGCTCTGCTGTCAGATTAACTCAGTTCTCGTGCATTTTTTCCTGCACTGAATAGCAACCAAACATACATGGATCAAAAGTCAAATGCTCCATTAATTTAACCACACACTGTATTTAATGGCATTTGGAAATGCATTATTGATTGCACATCTAAAAAATGAAAATCTCTATGCTAATAGCATATCACATCAGTGCAGGTGAAGTAGTATGGAAAATGAAAGGATTAATAAATGACTTAGAATATAAATAAGAGCTATTTCTATATTTTTCTCTGAAAAGATTTAAGTTTTGGGTATATTTTAGTGGCAGTGTGTGTATATGTTCTGTCACAAGGAAATGTGCAGTAGCGATAGTTATGTTGTATTTCTTAGTATAAAATATTAAGAAGAAAGGATGACTTAAAAACAGTTATACAGGCAGTTATATTCAACAGTTGGTACCAACAAATGGCACCGTTCTGCCTGACACAGCATGGTCGTCTTTTACTGTTCCTTTTACTATGGAGTCTATATAGCTGGCTGCAAAACCTTTCTGAATTCATTGTGTATAAGGAACTTCTGTGAGTTTTTTCAATGCATACTTCCAGCTGATGAGGTTTTTTGTAACAGTTGTTGAAAGAGTCAAGGCTTATTTATCAGCTGTTGGATATGACCCAGAAAACTCTATTTTTACCTACTTGAAATTATGCTGTAATTTTGAGGGAGGAAATTAAAAAATACCTTTATTTTTCTTTTCTCTAAGCCAGGATTAAAAAACGGACACTTGCTCAAGCAGGGAATCTTCTAGATATGATCAATTTTACTTGTGTGTAAGCTCTTCCTCACCCACATTCTTTACATTTCTTGCTGTAGTTTCTGCTGTGCTATATGCTGAACCCTGAAATTACTTTCATTGCCATACAATTTAAGCCCATTTTAGTACTTCATTAATATGAGTGACTAGTTTCTCTGGTCTCTCAGGAAAATGTCTTTGGCTTTGATTTGTCTGTGGATGTTTTTCTACATTTGTGTTACAAGAGTGGGCTTAGATTTGGAGTAGGAGGTCTAGGGTGGTCCTCACCTTTTATGAGCTTCATCAGCTTGAAGAGGCTCTTTCCTATGGCATAGAACTTGTTTACCCTGAGCAGACAAGTTTCTACTATAATCTTCTTTCTCATTTCTTTTAGCTCTTTTAGGCACTTTGAGCTTCAGTCTTGAAAAAACACTTGAGTTTAGGACCATGACTGCAAATGTGACTGTCATTGTGAGGAGTCCAGAATGGAAAGCAAGAAGAGGTAGCCAAGGTGACTGAAGGATGATGTAGCAGTAGGGATTTAATAAATGCCATCTCAGACTGTTTCAATCTAATCTGATAAAGGTGTAAATAATTGTTTTCTTCCAGGCTCAGTTTAGGTCTCCTAGCTGACAGCAGAGTCCACAGCTAACACACACTGAGCAGAAGTTGTTATTACTCAGGAAGATCTCTAAACTGAGAACTGAGATGGTGCAAACCTTTAATTTGCTCAAGTTAGTGACTGAATACTTACTTCCGGTCTGCTCTGGGTCAGCTTTAGTAGCTGTTAAAATCTTTGTGTTGCCCTCTGTCAAACACAGGTCACAAGCAGTTACCTGTGAAGGAGGGAGAGGAATTTCTTTTTCAACACTCAAGCTGTGGCTAGACTTGGTCATCTCAGCAGATCTTGCAGTGTTTATGAAGACGTTGGTCAGAGGAGGACAAGGCCATAGTAGCAGAAGTGCCCTTTCTCAGAACAGGATCCTCTCTCATGCCTTCCCTTGGTTTGTGCTTAGGGGACAGCCATACTGGAGGGTGACAACTGTTAGATCCATCAGTGCCTCTACAACTGTGGCTCTTTTCTGTATCCCAGCCTGCATCTAGACTGGATTAGCTACCCCATGAGAAGCTTGTAGGTAGCTGTGGCTGATTTGTGTGTTTGTCTTGTGTAGCCTGGAAGGCTTTGGTAGTGGTTAACTGCAGTGCTTCCTAAAGGGAAGGAGGGCCGGTTTCCTAATGGATCACTGGCCCTGCACGGTGGCACCACTTTTTGTCCAGGCCAGTTCTTTAGTTCAAATTGAGAAGCATCATGAGGCCTGATGAGGGCTGTTTGGATGATAACAGCATCTCTAAGGGCAGGGAGAAGCATTTTTTTAAAATTTAAATGAATTCCTTCTCAGTCCTGGTGAGCCAAGGTTGTGCCCTAGGTACAAGGGAGAACTGGGTGTCAGTGAATGGTAAATGCAGAGTGTTCAGCCCTGGGTAGGTGACATGTTGCTGCAGTGACCATGCATTACCTGCTGTACAGGTACGGGTGGGAGCACAACAAGAAGCAGTGCTGGGACTTGGCAGTAGCACAGTCTGAATCCAATTGGAAGGCACTGCTGTGTTGTGCTCTTGGGAGCACCTGCCTCACTGCCAAAGCTGTCCTGCTCCCCTCCGAGATACAGGTGCATGGGAATGGCCAGCAGGGTCACCAAGAAGGTATTGGAAGTTTGTAAATAGATAATTGCTGTCCAGCCATGAAAGGACAATGTTAGCAGTGCCTTTCTGGCACTTGAAGCGGAGCACTGTTTCCATCAGGTGTTTACAGATTCGTAACATAGAATGAGCAGATCCCATGAGCTCCCATGCCGTGAGCCCCCAGGGTGGGAATCTGCCTGACAGTTTATCCTCTTCTGCCATGTCTAGTCTCGTATTTTCTTGAATTTTCCTTACAGTACCTTCTTTGTTTTGAACTGACTCAGATTCTTTCTTCTGTGAACTGCTCTGCTGCTGCTGCTACCCTGATCTTTCTAAGAGATAGCAAATACTTTGTTTATTGTAAGCTCTTGAGCAGTAATTCATGTGGTTACACCGTGACACAGAGAAGTCCTTATGGAGCTTGTTTCCACACCCACCCATTCATCTGTGCCCTTCTCCCCATTTTCAACAGGCAGCTTCAGCATGTCACGTTGGTGTGATGTCATACAAAACTGGCAGATTTGTCATTAAAAGCCTTGTCATCAATAGATGACTGTTTGTATTTTCTGCCTGCCTGAAACTGTTTTATTCTTACTAACCAGTAATTAAGACTTTGCTGCCTTTGAAACAGGTTGGTTTCACTGCCCCACCTTTTCCTTAGGCAATTACAAGGTGGTGCCAGTGTTGATGGGGCATTCATTAGCCTGCCATGAGACTTGGCTCCGGCAGCAAGTGTGCACAAATGCACTCCTTCTCCTGCTGCTCCCCGCATGGGTGGTAGACCAACACCAGGCAGCCTTTGGAGACCACTAATTTGGATAATATTTTTGTGGCATCTCTTAGGGGGCTTTTTTAAGAAGGATGCAGGAAGAGACTGTCACTCAAAATGGCTGATAAAATGCTCTTTGTGCAGCTTCAGTTGAACCTGAACAAAGCACTGTCAGGGTTTTTCTTACCATGTAAAATGATGCTGTTCTTCTGGGCTGCTGGATTGCTCGACTGCTTTTGATTGTTTTGCAGTAATTGAATAGCTGCACTGTGTAACCTGTGCTGAAGGAATTAGGGCTGTTTATTCAGCAAACAGATGTCCTGTATTGTGCTTATGATCATACTGGCTTACGTCGTTCATTAGTTAATATTGCCAACTACCCAGGCTATTGTCCTTTTACTGATAATTTTGCATTTGCTAATATGTTTCAGTATCTCAAAGGGGGATTTGGAAGACTGTAAGATTTGTAAAGTAATTCTGTTGATCCATCAAATATAAGCCTGTCAGTAGGCAAGGGTTACCCCTGCACCATCCAATGTTTTACTGTGTCAAACTGCCAGCTCTTGCCAGAATCAGTTCAGCCCCGGTGACTTGAACTGGGTGAGGTCCCAGTGCCTCACCAAGTGGACAGGGAACATGTGAAATAGCTTTTGATTCGTGTATATCCTGCTTCTGTGTAATGCTGACCACAGTCAAACGCATTTATCAGGGAGATCTCTGTCCTCAATCTATTTCCTGGCTTGTCCCTAGCACTGCATGCTCCTCAGTGGCTTCAGATAGTTGGCAGAATTGAAAACAAAGCGGCTTTGTCTTTTAATCATCCCTACCAAGTCCCTAAAATTGATGTTGGGTTGGAAGTTTCTCAGCTGATGTGGGCTGGCAGGAGCCAATGGCCCAGATAAACTGTTTTCAGGCCTGTGTGAGGATGAGGCTCAATGTCTCCCTTGAAATTAATTAAGAACACCCCTTCCAGTGGGGCAGTGGTTTTGATAGGTTAAGAGAGATTTAGCCTCACAGCTACAGCTGTAATGTATACAAAATGTACTTTCTACTACTTCCAAATTATATTTGGTATCTTTTTTTTTTCTCTCCCTCAGCAGTCCAAACAATTGGACTCATGATACTAAGCAGGCCTGGCTTTGATAGGAAGAGGAATATGACAAATAACTTCCATAAATGTGTTTACAGTTTGCACTGTCATTTCTAAAATACTGTTTCCTACACTGACAAAGAGGAAATTCACAATGGTAGGGGGAAGATTTTACAGGTGCCAAGTCATTATATGATCCCCAGGAGACACTTGCATGGCTGCAAGACCAGTGGGTTCTGTACAGAGCTTGTGTTGGCAGGAACCTGATATCCACCCGCTCCAACTTTTCTGTTCTGTGAGAGACTACAAGTTTTGAGCAAAATCCTGGGGTTAATCCTGCAGGATTCAGCCATCAACAGCTGTCTGTCTTCGCCACAGACTCCTCTGCAGACCTTTTCTGTAAGCAGCTGTTATGCACATACCGTTCCTTGCCTCGCATAAGACATAAAATGCAATTGCTTCTGTGTCTCTTATCATCACTTGGTAGTTGGAGTGATGCAGAAAATAAGGACGCCCCAAGGGGTGTGTGTCTCACGCAGCATCCTCAAGAAAGGTAGTTTTCCAGAGAGCTGGTGGATGAGCCATGTAATTGCAGTTGCTCTAAAGGAGATTTTTAGATCAAGTTTGGGGCTGTGGGAAAGGTTTCTTACTTAGATTTTCCCTTAAAGATGGAAAATATGCAGCACAAAGGAACTGTAAGAGAAAGGGGGGAGAAGTTTAGATTTCTGTCACCTCAAGAAGGAGATTAGCAAGGGGAGCTGTCAAGTGAGTACGAGATATCCTCTGCACATGCTGTCAAGCTAGATGCCAGAGGGACATTCCTGGCTCCTTGGTGACGGCTTGCAAGACCTCAGCCTGGTTATGGATTTTTCAAATTTCAGTTTATAACTGCAAAACCCATTTGTTTGGTTTGTTTTGTTTTCTCTCTCTTGCTGTTTCCCTCTCCTTTCCTCATGCTTCTCCCTGTTTTCTTCTGTCCTTCCCACTTCTGCTGCTGCAGTCCATGGAGGGAATTAGAGTTTGCAGTGCCCAAAAAAATTTTTCTTGTCCCTAGATTTTGCTTGCTGTAACCTAATGCCTACCTTAAGTACACCCCTTCTGAATGCATCTGAAACCCAGAAGGAAAAACTGGTTTAGATAGTCTGCACTTGAAAGCAGATTCATAGCCTGTTTTAATGTGCATTAAAAGCACACTGTGTATCCTTGAATAAAACCAAGTGCTGACAAACTCATTTTCTGGAATAAGGGTATCCACGTATTGGCAAGAATAGGAGGATAGCTATTACTGACAAGTTCCATGTGCAGACAAGTTTGTACAGCTAGCAAGAGCTGAAAGGAGCCGAGGCATGACTGAGCCTCATAATGAGGCCTTGATTAGACATGTGCCAGAGGGGAAGGCAAGGCAAGAACAGCTCTGAACTCCTATTGTCACCTGTAGTGTTTGAACACAGAAGGCACCTTCGCCATCGCACTGGATTCAGCAATGCCAAACCAGGCTGGAATGAAGCCCCATTATCTCTCCAGGATCATTGCTGACAGGGCAGGCATGGGCTTGTGCAGGGCTGTGCTCTGTGGTGTGACCACCTCAGGTTTTCTCCATAGCCTCTCTTCTCCAGGAGGGTTTGGTGGGCTGCCAGAGTCACACAGTATGTGGGAGACCTGAAATAGTTGAGGTCCCCCATTTCATGATACAGGTATCTGAGGCCCTCGGACCACCTCCAGAGAAGGTGTTTCTCCTCCCCTTGAGCTTGAGCCCTGGACACCATGACTTTGGCCCAGTGCAGTTCTCCAGGAGCTACCCCAGAACTAATAGCAGGTGAACCCCAGTCTCTGAGTGTCTGAAGTGCCTTCAGAAACCAGCTGTCAGATTTCCCTTGGTATCTTGTCATGTTGTTATGAAACCTGGGACTGCAGCCTCCTGGAAGCACACTGTGGCTCTTAAACACCAGTGTTGCCTCTAAATTTGATAAAGGGAGAAACAGCTCCTTGCTCCCTGTGCATTTTTGTAGATGCAGGCATGGCAGCACTGCTTGCTTGAGTTTTGGTGGTGTTGCCGTAGCAGACAGGCATTTTTAAGCCTCCAGGCATGAAGAGGGAACTGGGCTGTAGCTATATCAGTGTTAGCCCAGGGAACCTGCTTTGGCTCTGACCACAGCACTTCTCTGCTATTTTTGGGGTTTTTTGGCACTATAGTTTTGGGGCTTCTGCACAGCTAAGAGGGAAATGACTGCACAGGACACAAGCCTTGCATGTCTGCCTGTGCACAGCTCAACAAGAGGTCTGAGGGTCATCACATCATGGTCCCCAGGTGTTGAGTGCCCAGCATTCTCATCTGGGCTCTGTAGTGGCTTGAGCTTGCAGAAGGGCATAGTATGGGAGAAGTGCACTATGCCTTTTTAACGTCCAAGAAAAGGTTTTACCTAATATTTCTATTGTGGCAGAAGTAGCTTTGCTGCCAGGTCTTTCTAATTAGCATCTGTGTTGTATCCAGTGAAGTCAAGGTTAGATCATATAATTTCTGCTGGTCTGTGGTTCATCACAAACTGCTGGGTTTGATTGAACAGTTGCTTTCTGTGCAGCAGGATGATTGTGTACCCATGGATCAGACACTGTGAAGGATTTTCTGATCTCTCTCATTTCTATGGGCAGAGGATCATTGCATATGGAAAGAGATTTCTTGCACAAATGGTACTTCCAGATTTCTTTATAGCTAAGTACTAAGCCTCCACACAGACTTTAGAAGAAGTTAACTGTGTGATCCTTAGTGCTTTCTTCATAAAATCTTGGACAAAACAAAAGATTGTCAATGGTAATTATGGTGATTAGATTAGATTCAGGGATTCAGCCTCCCCAGAGTAAGCATCAGCTTTCAATACCATAAATAGCAAGGTCCTGCACTTTAGGCAAATTTGGCCTCAAACCAAGGGAATGTCATTAGTTACAGCTTTTCATATGTATCATGTGTATTGCTTTTCCATCTATACCATGCCTTACTTCTGTGTGTACCATTCTTTTATTTCTTTCCAGCTCTGTAGGAATATGCATTGTGGTTACTCAGTATTGAGTGCTTCTGTTCTTGTTATTGAATGCTAGCTCTGGTGTCATTCTGGTTAAGCTCTATGTACCTTTGTCTTTGAAAATCGATGGAGAGCATATTAAAAAAAAACCAGTTTTTTGGTACCTTTCATTTAAAAAAGTAATTCCATTTATGTTTCCTCATGATGAGAGAGGTTTCTAGGGATGCTAGTCTGGGAGACAAAATATGCTTTGTGCTTTTAATAAGCATCAGGAACCATTTTTTCCTTTACAAAACCTTACATGCTTCAGTCACTCTCATCTAAAAAAAAAACAACCAATATTCCAGGACATTATTTTGTTTGCAGCAGATGTTGCCTTGTGCTGCAGAGTTTTGATATGCAAACAAATCAAGGGTCTTGGAAATTCCCCTGAGATCTTAGGGAGAAATATGTAAGAGTAGCCACCACAGGCTCTGTTTGTGCTGCAGGTGTGGCAATACAAGTAGAAGGAAGCACCTGAGGTGGCCTATTGCTAGTATCTTCCTGTCAGGAGTGAGGGATATGGTTACAGATGTGTGATGATAGCAGGAAAAATCAGATTGCAGCAAGTTCAGACTCCTCTGGGAGTTGGGAAGATGCTGAGGTCTTGTTTGTTTAAAGACTGCTGGGAGTTAGGAGCCTTGCAGGATTGGATTTGCCAAAGGTTTGCTTAAGTTCCTTTAAAACGGGGAGAAAAAGAAACATTCTGAAAATAATTGAGTTTCTGGTGCTTTAAAAGCTTCTTAAGGTTCTTCAAGTTCTTTTTTTCCGTGGAAGTATGTCCTTTTGATTGCAGTTCAGGCTTAGCAGAGTACAGTACATCTTGCCACAGAATGAGTAAATGAGCTCTGTTCTGCAGCTGCTATTGAATGACGATGTTGGAGCATGCCTTGGCTTATCAGTGAAGGCTGCCTAATGTATTTCACCCAGCCTACCTGAGCGTGCTCTGCTGCAGCAAACCCAATTAACTATTTTTGTACCTGCTGTATAAGTGGTTTCAGAAGTTATGGGGGAGCTTCACTTCATAGCGTTTCAGTAAGACATGCCAGAGCGTGCACTGGCCGTTTCTCGCACACCTCTGTTGCTCTCTGCAGCCCAGAAAATGCACCAGGAGCTTGTCACAGCAGTCTTGCAATGCAGCTTATGAGCAGAGTGTGGCTCATTAGCTTTACATTCATTAGTTTCTAAAAGCTTTCTGAATCAGATTTGGGGGCACAAGGAAGAGATTTACAGTCCATCCTACCCGTGTGACAGAATGTTCCCCGTCAAAAAAAGAGAAAATGGGCCTCTCTGGACCATTCTAAGGGATTTTATTGTTTAGCTGTTGTTTTTCAAGATGCCTCAAACTATTTGGCTCTGTGTTTGTCTGTTATCTTCAACTCAGTCCTCCCACAAGAAGGCAAATACCTGCTTTTACTGAATTATTAACAACAATAGATGGAGCTTACGTATCAATGAAAATTATGGACGTTTCCCAAGGCGATTGATTTAAACGTAGTTAAATTTAGTGGAAGCTTCTATTGGTGTAATGAATGCTCATTATAGAGCCTAATGTGCTTTGAGGGCTTGAAAACCTTCTCAGTAGGGAAGTCAGACTGCTGTTTTCCAGCAGAGGCACAGATGCTGCACTGCTGTCACTACAACCATATCCCATCGCGACGCCTGAACATCCCTCTTTAACCTTGTGTGGTTTTATCTCTTGCAGAAGACCACCTCCCAGCTGGCTTCCCCACCATTGACATGGGCCCACAGCTGAAGGTGGTAGAAAAGGCCCGCACAGCCACAATGCTCTGTGCTGCCAGTGGTAACCCTGATCCTGAAATCTCCTGGTTCAAGGACTTCCTTCCTGTTGACACTGCAACCAGCAATGGGCGAATCAAGCAGCTCCGCTCGGGTAAGGTAGCAATGCAAGTAAGCCTTCCCTACCTCCTCACTATTACTCCCTTTTCTCTTTACATCCTGCTGTTATTTTTTTCCCCTGAAATACAACTCCAAACCTAAATGTCAATTTGATTTGAGATGGTTTCTTTTACAAGATAAAAACAGGTTTTTGGAGCTGATCCTCTCTAGCAGGATATCATGTCTTGTTAAATGGAGACATTACAGTGGACATGCCTTTTGGAACATCACCTGGATTTCTTCTTTAGTAGACTGGTCTTGACATTGCCCCAAAACCTTGCTAGGCTCAGTCATTTCACTACCAACTCAACAAGTCTCAGATATTTTTAATAGGAGCAGAGCTGCAAATCAGGACAATAAGATATTGGTTAATATTTTACAACCAGTGGTCATGTACTGTTCTACTCCTTACATAGATTCAGCAAGATAATTCTCTGATTTTTGTTGAGGTATTTATCATCCTATGTGACACCCCGAGAACAAAGAAAAATCCAATAAGCAAAAGTTTTGCGCATTTCAAAGGAAGGTGGACATACTTTTGAAATATACCTTTTCATTTTGATTTTTTGATTGATAAGCCAAATACTTTTGAAATACAGATGGTTAGTTCCTGTGTGTGGCTAAGAATGCACTCATTTTAGCAGGGAACTCTTGTTTGTCTGCTGTGCTGTTTGGTCTCCCAGGGCTGTAAGGCCCATTAGAGAATTAAAGAAAATAAAACTGCTTTATTCACTGATGAAGTGCAGCTCTCCAGAGTGAATTTCAGTGGCTGTTTAACAATACACAGTAGCACTACACAACAGCTTTTGACTAGGGCAAAAAACTCACAGTACTCTACACAAGTTCCGAAAGGGTACAGGAGCTGTGACAACTTTGGTCCAGAAAGGAAGGTGTCACACTTAAATAAGAGACAGACTGCCCTGCCTGGCCAGTGTATCTCTGGGCACGTGATAGCCTTTTGTTACGAGTTATGCTGCCAGGGCAACACCATCTTCCTCCTAGCAAGGTGAACATCTTGACACATTTCCTCATAGCAGGAGCCCTCTGCATAAATCTGATGATGCTTGGATGATAAGAAGTAGGCTTGTACCTGGGGGAGTGGGTAATGAGACATCACTCTCATCAAAAATAGAACCCAGCCTGACACTCCCGATCCCACCTTGATGTACCAGTGAGTGCTAATTATACTAATGCATTTATAGCTTATGAAATTTCCCATTGACCTTTAGCTTATCTCTCCCACAACATGGTTTAATCTTGATCTGTTTGTGCTGAAAGAAAATATCACACTTGTTAATTATTCTGAGAAGCTTTAGGAAGCAGCAATAGGAAAGTGCACATGGATGTGTTTCACTTCATAGCTGACTAAATCAGCATCAGAAATTACCATAAATGAGCAGCAAGGAGCTTCTAATGCATTTGCTGTACATTCTTCAGCCTCCTTTTCACAGGTACTTGGCTGCCTCTCTACCAGCTACTTCACAAGTTTAGTCAAATAGAAAGTTTAAAAACAAACTGGTAAACCCTGCCACTGCATCCAAGTTTTGCTTCCTGTTCTCTGTTCAACAACATCTCAATTGAACATTTCACCTGGGATACAAACTCTAGAGCTGGCTGCTTGTTGAAGACACAGTAATTACCAAGGGAGGTGTCAAGGGAACCTTTTAGAAATCAATGAGCAGCACACATACTCAGACTCACAGAAGAAATTGATTAGCTCTTTAATGTAGTGAGCCAGGCTTCCACAGTTCAATGCAAGAGACTTCCAAACATGAGTAAAGTTTTATTTTCAGGGACCTGGTATTACAATGCCAAGATTTACCAAGGCTCTGCTCCACCTTTGGCACAAGTAGGGATCAAGAAATGTATCACTTTTCATGGACCAGATGTTCAAGCCCTGCTTGCTCTTGTGGCTTTTTCTTGTGTTTGTAGTTGATATAAAATAGGGTCTGCACTTCAAAGTGCCTGAGTCCCACTTACCTGACTGCAGTCACCCTGAGTGAGTGATGCAATGGGTTGGGCAGTCTCTGGTCCATTCTGCAAGGTGCTAATTGAGCTCTCCAGTGCTACACCATAGTGAGCATAGAGTTGTTTTTTCAAAGAAAAGTGTATTTAAATAGATCCCTCATTATATGGGAGAGTTTAATAGTTTGCAAAGTCTCTGCTCCATTAAGATCATATCTTACAGCCAGCCTGGCATATCTGCATGAATGTCAGTTTATACTATCTCAACTAAATATACGCTCATTTAATTTCATTAAATTAAAACCCAATCAAAGCTAAGACAGATGTAATATAGTCACAATAGCTACAACATGGTGTGAGCCCAATATTGTGTATATGGAGTGTCTGACCTTCAGTGAATACATCTATATTATTATTCAGATGTACTAAATATAGGTCATAAAGGTCAAAGCAGCTTTGGAGTCTGACTTAGAGAGGGGGCTGAGGGGTGATTTCATTTCTCCAGGCTTCTAGTGCAGAATAAATAGGTAGAGGTAAAGAAGCAGCATGTTTGGGGAAGGTGCTCTCTTCTGACATTCACAGTTATGCAGGCTGGCAGTGCTCTGGGGGCTTCAGGCAGGTCTTTGAACTTACATATAATCAAATCATGTGCCCAAGGGGCTCAGAACATCAGTTTCTACAGGTCTGTTCATCTTCTGTCAAGGTACTAGAGAGTTTGTGGTCTAAGAAAACTAAATGTTGTCTGAGGCTCTTTTAACCCCAGAGGGATGGTCTCTTTGTCAGGAGCAAATATACAGTTTATAAATCTGCCCTTTATCCTACTGCTCCTCATTTACTAATTACGCCTGTGTGTGTGTATGTGCAATTTTCTCATTAAACCTTCTGTCAGTTAGCATAACTCTTTACATTTAGAGGGCTTTTTTCCCCTTTCTCCCCAGTGCACAGCTCTTTCCTCCCAAGTAATGCTTAATTCTTTTTAAAGTCCAGCTCTTGGATAGTTTTTTCCAGTATATGTTGGGCTAATTGCTCTTGAGATGAGAGCAAAAATAAATACAGATTTTCATGTCCATTATCACAGATCAAGGTAAAATCAAGGTCTCTAAACTCATGCTGGTTGTAGGAAACTTCTGCCTTGGTCATCTTGCTAATACTTCCCACCTCTTGTGTAGAAGATGCTTTTCTGCAACTGCAGTGACTCAGGACATCTTCTTGTTCTCCCCCAGGGTGCAGAACTTCAGTCATTGCCTCTCAGTCCCTAGCACAGGAGCTAAGGCTGAGAAACCTTCCCAACGTGCTAACTCATTTAAAACCTTTTTGACTGAACTGATTTAAAAACAGTTTGAACATTGTAGTATTGCAGGGGATATAGATGTGAGTTTTGGAGGCAAGGGTCAGTGCTACACCTCTAACCATGTTTTAAAATTACTTGATGATGTGGCACAAGCTCTCAATATAGATCAGATTGTACTAATCCTTCAAAGTTCTTCTGTAAAGATTCTTGGATCACAAGCTCCTGAAGATTTCAAAGCAACTCTGGTGGTATTTATACTCTCAAAGCTCTTGAAGACTTCCATTGAGTTTCACAGCTGAAGAATTTCTGTTCCACCTTTCTCTTCAAAAAACTTAGGAACAAAATGTCAAGTTAGAATAAATAACTATTTCGAATGTTGACATACAGCTATCTTTACCATGTAAGGAAACTCCAGAAATTCAGAGAGCGTTGTCATCTTTCCTCTTATGAAGAACATTGTCTTTATACAAGTACTGTTCTCTTTTAAACACCATCAATTAACTGAGTTATGAAACTGTGCCCCAGACCCTACTGTGGCTTTCAGGCAAGTATCAGCGAGAGCTCTACTGGTGAATTTAAGTCACTCTCTGGAAAAGTGTAGATGCCTCTAACAAAGAAGCAGTGTGAGCCAGCTCACCAGATTATCTTGCTACATTTATGCTCTCATAGCGAGCTCCAAGTGTTTTCATTTTAATCTGATCTTATAGGTAGAAGCACTACTTACTTGGAAACAAAAGGAATATCCAACATGCACTGAACAAACTTGCAAAAAGAGGTGGTGCCTGTCCCAGTGAAATGGCAGTGACAGCCATATCCTGCTTCACTGGTAACAGCCAGCAGTCAGTACCCAGGAGAAGATATTCAGCTCCTTGCAAGAAACAGCTTTGAATCCAGACATCAGATGGGCATCAACTTGGGACAGGGTGTGGAAGGCCAGTCCAGAAGATCGAGGACTGGGTAGTATTAGCCAAAAGGGCCAGGGAACACACACAAGGATGGATGCTGCCTCAGAACGGATGAGGGTCAAAGCAGTATCATGGCCAATCAGTTGACAGCTGAAGTTTTATGTCCTGGAAGAACCTATACTGCACATCTGGGTCTTGCTGGATGAGGCACACACAGCAGAGACAGGATACACACAGACTCCATGTGTATGGCAAATAGTGAGTCTCTTCTGTAGAACTTTGACTTCTAAAAATAGCTTCCTCTAAAATTATGTTAGGAAGCAGCTGAAAGCACTGCCAGAGTTCTCTAGGATTCAGTGTTGCTCTAGTGCCCTGTTGCACTAGAGCAAGAACCTTGGTTTCTTTGATGTTGCTTTTGAGCAATTTTTGGTGGCTTATATTCCTACAAGGAAGTAGTGTGTTGGTAACTCCACAGTGAATTTGTGTCAGCACACTCTGGGAAATACTGACATAAATAATCCCATGGGATTTTCCATTGTATCATTCTCTGGTTTGCCTTGGTTCTGGTACCTGGCTGTTAGCTTGCAGTACATAGAGGATGTCAGAGTCAGCATCCATTCCTCACTGAAGTGAATGTATGGGGTGTTATTCAGTGTCTGTTATCATGAAGGGGAAATAAATTCTCCTCCCTTACTAGCATTTCAGATCTTTCAAACACAAGGAATTGGGTCTGAGGTATGATCTTTGGGTGCCCTTTGCATAAAGTGGCCTGGTGATCACAGGGCACAAGTTGGCCTCAGTAACCATTCAAATGGTGGCACCTGTATCACTTGATGGACTCGATTACGTTGGCACTCTGTAGCCTATATGGTGTGATTTGGTCCCTTTGAGGCACAGCCTGAAAGGACAACAGCCAGAGATCATTGCCATATGATTTGAAGGGCAACCAGAAACTTTTTTTTTCTTTCTGCATCAGGAAATTTGAGGTCCAGAAGAAAAGCCTTATGCATTCTTTATAGAGGTCCAAAAGAAAAGCCTTGTGCATTCTTTGTAATGGTGTCCTCTCGGTGAAGAGTTAATGTCTTAACTTTGAAAAGGTGAGAGACCCAGAACAAACACTGTGCTAAATACAGCAAGCCACTGTGCTACTCCTACAAGTGTTGGCTTACATTCAGAAGCCAGGAGGATTGGGATTTAACACAGGAAAAAATGAGCTGGTCACACTTACATTTGAGGGAATCCTACTCAAGTACGCAGTTGCTCCTAGAGCTCTGTGTATACAACTGCATATTAGAGGAAGGGTTTAGCCTCTGCAGGGAGTAGATTTAAAGATTTGCTGCAAATCTTTTAAGTTCTAGGACAGAATAACAAACCCTATTTCAGCCAGATGAGAGGGAAGGAAGTCCTGTTTTCTGCCCCCTGGGCTTGTGCTCAAACCCATTGCACCATTCCCTTCAGAAGTGATGCACTGTGGCTTTTCTTAACTCTGAGGATTGTGGAAGGGAGTGAAGGGACAAGAGATGAGGGAGACCCTAGGCAAAACAGGAGAAATGTATCACTTGGCAAACTTTCCAAATAGGCAAAGAGAAATAACCCTGTTTTCCATGGCTGTGCTATTCCATGCGAGTATCTTTGGGTATAACTGTTCTGTCAAGGGTAGTGGTAGTTAGCAAGACAGATAACAAAGCAGCAGATTTATTATTGCAAGAGAGAGATTACCCACAACTTCAGTCACTGCAAGATCTTCCCTGATGCTTCAGTCATGTGTGAATAGAAAGCATCAGAAAATATAACCAGACATAAAGTTAAAATGGAGTAATGTCATCTTGGCAGAGGAAAATGCTAAAATGAGTAGTTTGAATTGCTGTTCCTGCTTAGAGAAAGGACTCTGCCTAAAGGAAGAGTAGTTAGGAAAGAAAAAGAATAAATATTGTAATTACTTTTTAAGAGGCAACTTAAACATGCTTAAAATATGCCTTCTTTGTATTTACAGAAATTCTTTTCTGTCTTTCTTTCCCATTGGGTGATCATTGTTGTGGATAATGGAATGAGCTGTAAATCTGAGATACACGACACTCTTGTATGCGTACTGGTATTTATTAATCAATACACTGAACATGATTTGACACATTGTGTCCTGTTTAACCCTGTTTTTCTGTCTGTTTAAACTCCTCAGTTTTCTTTGGTAAGTGCTTGGTATTCAGATCGTACAAATCTGCATAAAACCAACACATACCATGAACTGCCTACAGATTTGATCTGCATGAATCTCTCCCTTATACTAACAGCCTTCATATGTGCAAAATAAGACCAAGGGGACAAAAGTGGGTATTAGAAGGGTTCCCTGCAAATTTGCCCAGGTGGAGCATCTCCCCTTCAATCATGCCTCATTATTGATTGCATGCTGAACTCCAGGCACTGGCCAGTGGATCTTCCACTTGATAAACACATTGACCTCAGAAAAGAAACCTTTATAGATCATTGCAACAGGATAACTGAACCTCACTCCCAGAGAAGCCCTCCTTATAAGATACTCTTCATTATAGCATGTAAAATTATCTCCCGTGCCTTATAAAGAGGGTAGGGATTCCTTTCTACAGATAACATCCAAATTAGTCAGGAGCAAGAGAAGTCTGGCTAGCAAGCCATTGTTACATTACCAAAAACTACTTCATTTCAAAGTATTTCTGTATATGAAGTTAATTCTGCATGACGCCAATTTCTTTGCCAGAGGGAACCTGATGCGAGGGTTATGAGATGCAGAGAATGTCTCAAAAATTATTTGTTACACTCTCCCCTTAGTTCAATTTCTTAAGAGAGCAGATTTTGTCCCACTGGTCATTCTAACCCTGAAGCAAAATTGCACCTAGCGCCCGCAACCATGCGCTTTCCACCCCTCCTGCCCAGCACACTCACGGTCACACAGCCCCCAGGACACCCCCTCCTTGTTCTGTATGAGGAATGAAGGGGCACTGCACCATCTTCTCAACACGTCCTCCATCTCAACTGCTTGAACAGTGGTATGGGTGAATGCAAGTGGAGAGGCCAGCCAGAAACGCCACCTCGGTGGCCTATTTTGGCCCCCAGTCATGAGGGTGATGGCTTTAATGGCAAGATGCAGGGCTGGATGCTGCACTCCTGGAAGCAATGAGCTTTACTAATGTCCTGAGAGTGTCACTCTGACTTTTATTGCACATCAGTTTCTTTTTGTTTATTCCTGTCGCGCTAATACAAATTCTAGCTTTAAAAACTTTCTGCTTTTTAGTTATAATTTTCTTCCTTTCCTCTTTGTACTAATGCTTCTCTCTAATCTTATTTGCATTCAAATTACCTCACCAGGTGGTACACCGATCAGAGGTAAGAATGCTGAAATGTGCCTCCAGTTGTCATGTCACTCCATCTCCTGTCTGCCTTGTCCCTTCTCCTCCAGTGTCTCTCATCTCCAGCTTTTACTCTCAGCCCTAACTCTGCCAGCGCTCTTGCTCATCTGCACTCTCCCACTAGTATGTTTATTTTGGTTGGATTTTAGTGTGATTTCTTGTAGACTCATCCATTGCAATTTTGCACTGTTGAAAAGGGGTTATTCAGCGGAAAGTTTGCAAACTGGAAAATGGTCCCTGGCCTCTGCCAAGGGAGGCTCGACATCTCCTCCAAGTCTCTGAACTTCCTCTGTAGTTGTGTCCTCTGAGGTTTTGTGTCTAGGGGGGCTTAGATGGGCTGCTTTGGTGTAAGCATAAGGAGGTAATATTTTCACAAGAGAACAGTCAAATTCTCCTCTGCTGCTGCTGACAGGCATGAAACTGATCAGAAAGAAATAAATTTTTGGAAGTTTGAGCAAATCTGGCTCTGGGATAATGAGCACCTTTGTTTGCTGTCCTCATGTTTGGCTTTCAAGAGTGCTAACCCTCTAACATGGCAGCAGAGTGGAGAACCACTGCCCCAGACCCCCCTTTCTGAGCCAGACATGCCAATGTTGCTTTCCAGCACAAAGATTTAAAATAAATAGATGAATCAGAAGCACATCTGACTGGTTTAACCCTTCATTAATTAAACCCACCCTTAACTTGACAGCCCAGTGTGCACAGTCCCTGGCTAGTTTTCATAGCCTGTATGCACCAGTAGTGACATTCCAATTGGAGTGTTGTCTTTTCTAGCCTGAGCACTCAAAGCTGTCCCTTTAGATTAACTTTAGAGTGTTAATCAGTGTTACATGCTAAGGTCATTTTGAATTCTCTTGTGATTTTAGTGACCCCTGTTTACTGACCCCTGGATTTCAAAACAGAATGACTGCCACCTACAAATCTACACAACCTCATTCATTCAGTTTCCCCCCTTCTCCCTTTTCCTCCCTCTTTTCCCTGAATCACTGCTGAAAGATAATAGTCTGACTCTTTGGAACTGGTTCTGTTGCTGGGGTTAATGTTTTCAGCTCCTGTTAAGTGATTTTAGAATAAATGTGAATTGCCATTTTATGTGTATTTGCATTAAGTTGCCTCTGTAACAAATCTGGGTCAGGGAAAAAGACTGCAAACCTTATTTTGATATGAATGGGCTTATATATCTGTCATTCCTCCCTTTGGAATGCTGGAGATTGACAGCTGTGATGTTACAAGCTCCTTAAACTATTTCTTCATCTTCTATTTCTACTGCAAATCCTAAAATGAAATGACAGATTGAATGCTAAGTAGCTGAGCACTCTGAGCTCCAGCCATGCATACTGAGCATGCAGCCATCCCAGGGCCTCCCCGTGTGCTCGCTGCATGCCCGCCCTGTCTGATGACATTAGTGACTCAGCACCAGAACCGTGTGGATGCTTCATACGTCCTGCTTGGGAACTGAACACATCTCTGTGAAAAGAACTCTCCATCTCATGAAACATAAGTTCCCTGCACCCCCACCCCCCTTTCCACCCCCATTTGAGTCCTGATGAGGTATTTTAAGAATGTTCTTGACATTATTTAAAATATACGTGTCCTGTTTGAATGTCAAAGATGACATTTCTGTGAGAGCAAACAGAAGCCACGTGCTGCTCTCTGGCTTCTCCCAGAGGATTTCTGTCAGCCTAATGCCTTTTATTTAAAATGGAGGTCACCGAATTTCTAAAGATAACAACAGATTAGATGAAAGTGCTTTTATGATGGTGAGGTTGTGTCCATGTAGAAGTGACTGTTCTGCCATGTTCTATACCCAGCTGCACTCTTGTTCCTCATTAAGGTAAGTTTGATGCTTTGGAATCCATTAATTTGGTCTGAAAGGAAGGGTGAAATAATGACTCTTAATAAACCCTTTTGGTAATAATATTTGGGGGTGGAAAGGGAGGTTTTGGGTTGGTACAATTGCTGCTGTTACTGTGTCACTAGGAGTTGAGTGTCTTGTGTACTCTGAAGGTTCAAGCACTACCCAAGGGCTTTGTGCTGGAGCAGTGGAAAACCCACTCACAGGGAGCATCATGTGGTCAGCAGGAGAACAACCCAAGAAATTCTACCATACACCCCTTCAAACAGGAGATTTTTCTCTCTAAACACCTTGTTTGACCTTGCCCCTCCAAATTTGGTTCTTTCTGTCCAGGTATTTCTGTCTTCCCTGAAATGGGAGGAGCTCCCTCCAGGGACTGCCCCAGATAATAATTTAATCTTTAAATCCCTATTTGCTCATCAGAATGACATCAGAATGAGCAGATGCTCATCAGATTAGGCAATAGCTGGCTTTTTACAGTGACCCACCAGTAGTATCAGCAAGTCCACATTTAAGCAAGTTCTGTCCCATTCTTATTATTTCCCAAGTAAAATAGATGATGTTCATTTCCAGCATTTCTCTGGAATTGAACTCGTTCAACCTTTTGTGAAACCTGGCTGCGTTTTCCTGCCCCAGGCTGTAAGAGAGAGAAGAGCACTGTTGTGTTTCTGGTGAGTGCTGGACTGAACAAGCATTAGATAGGATGCACATGAGGAGGTAAAGAAATGCCATCGTCTCAGGCATTTTCCCTCTCCAGTCAGATTTATTTGTTACTTTTCTGTCAGCAGTGGAAATATCTGAGGTTCCTATACATAAGAGTAGTTTTTACCTGCAGACATCAGCATAGCAGAGGTCTGTCTGAATTACCTTTAGATCAGCTCACTTGGGTGTCAGAAGCTCTGTCTGAGAAGCCAGGTAAACACCCGCACCAACTTCTGGTAGGGCTGCAGCTAAGCCTTTTCCAGTCTTGAGCAGACTGGTTTAAATATAGCTGCAGTATTTTGGTGCTATCCTGCGAGCTAGAGCATAAAGTTATCCAAAGAGATTAGAAGAAGCTAAAAGAATTTTGCTGTCTCTTTTTGAGTAAGTGTTTGTGCATTTGATTGCACTTTGTATATGATAGGATTTTCTTGAGCTTTTTGAGTCACACACAGAGAGGGAAAAAAAAGAGACAGTGAAACATTTTAAAATTAGAAGATATGCTTTCAGGAGCAGACAGTGTCGGGTGGAGGTTGGGTGGGGTGGTGCTTGGAAATGCTTGTAATGCCATGTTTCTTACTGTTGGGATTCAAATTGACTCATGTCCCTTTACAAGCATACAGAGGCGTTACTGTGCATTTGACAGTGCTGTAGTTTTGCTTCTGATGCCAAGTCCCCTGAGATTTCCTTTACCTGCTGGTGAATGATTGAGAGCATCCTGAAACTCCGCTCTCTAAGAGGAGACCTCTTGCTGCTGAGCGCATTGGGTCTTTTCCCTCTCTGCCCAAGCCCAGCTCAGTGGCAGCAGCTGGGTGCTCTCAGCAGCTGCTTGTCCTGCACAGGAGAGGGATTTCTCAGCACCACCACCATCCAGAGCAGGCCCCTTGCCAATCACCAGACTCTCGGGCATAATGACCATAATGAACACTAACAATGAAAATATATTTGTATGTACCTTGTTTTGCATAATTGTCATTACTGATAGCTGGTGGAGGCTAGGTACCATTCTTTTTAACAGCTGAGAGCTGTTGCTGTTTAAAATTACAAAAAATTAGTGAAGATAGGAAATGCTAATTTGCATTATTAGTGATTCTTGCATGGGTTTGGTGTCTTTCAGGCTTTCACAGGTCCCATGGCAAGTGTTGGTTATCTTGGGCAGCAGCCAGGGTGTCAAAGTGTGTCTCTTTCTCTACCTTGTTCACATTTATGGGTCCTTGTTTGGTCTGGGCTTGCATCTGTCCCTGCTCCATAGCTCTCTAGATTTTATTTGGAAGATTCTCCTCCTCTGGGAGGGAATTTTTAGCAGAACGGGAATAGGGCCCACTCCTGAGCACTGGCTAAAGGGGTGCTTAAGAATACTGCTTCAGGAAAAGTCAGGCAGTTTTCATGTGGAGGAAGCTGGTGGGAGGCAGGGGGAAAGGGCAGGGTTTGGGGTGGCCATGTTCTGTAGTGTGGAGGGTGTGCAAAATTTGTCTGCTCCCTGAAAGGAAGGGCCCTGGTCAGGTAGCTGGGTTCATTAACACCTGCATTGCAAGTCCTTTCCTGTGCTGTGCTGTGACTGCAGTCTGGTTTCTCTGACTCCTGGGTACTTAGAGGAGCATTTCATTCCATGTCTAGTTTTATAGCTAGGGCAAAAGGTCAGTTCCCATCTCTGAGCCAGGGGAACTGAGGCTGTGAATGACCTGCTAGAAAAATGGAGCTGCTCCCACTGCTGGGGCTGGAGCTCCGACCTGAATAAATATGGAAGAGTGTCACACCAGGAGCTGCCATGTATAGCTCTGTGTGTTGCTGTCTGGGAGAAAAGAGCACAAGCAGCTGATGATGGAGCAGGATTTCAGAGATCCATTTGTATGGCAGCTGAGATCTTTTGTCACTTAAAGGAGAGAGTGACAAGCCCTCTGTGGCACAACAGTACACAGCATTGCCAAGAAGAGGAACTTACCAGGATCTACCTTCCCTGTGCTCTGTGCAATACACTTTTTAAATGTTTCTTTTAACTATGTCACTGCAACTAATGATTCTGCCTCAGCACAGGTATATTTGAGTAGATAAGTATCTTGGAGAGCTGCTAATGGGGCTTCTGTCTGTGCCCAAATTTAAAGAGGGGGGGAGGTAAAAAAAAAAAAAAATCTAGGAGAGGAGGGAGGGAAGGAACTGGCAAGGATATAACAGCACAAAGTAAAGAACCTGTAAGAGATGGTTGTGTCAATCAGCCGGGCTGTCACCTGCCCTCATCCCCTGAAAGCTTTGCCTTGTCACCATTCTCACTGGAGAGCAGCCAGGGGTTTTTCTTAGGATCTGTCAGGTCTCTGATAAGGTGAGATGTGTTACCGGGATCTGAGCCAACAGGTGAGATCGACGTGGAATTGCAGTGTGGTGAGGAATATCTGCCCCTCTTCTGCTGGAGCCCTGGTGTGGTTCAGAGTGCTTAGGAGGCAGTAGGGGCTGAGTGGTGCTCAGCAGGGAGAGGTGTTTCTCTGATGAACATGTGTTGCTGCAAGGTCCCATGAGCTCCCAAACCAGCTGTTCATTGCACCTCTGTGTGCACATAGGCACATATTGATGGTAGAAAGTCCTCATGCATCCACTGAAGCTGTGGATTGCAGTGATTGCACATTGGGACTCAGCCATGCAAACAAGGACAAAACAGCTGACACAGGAGCACTGGAGGAGGCCATATGAGAAGTCTGCAGTAACATCCTGTGTGAACATGACCTTACTCAGCAACTTGTGCAACATAAATCACAAAGTAATAAATAAAAGTAAATCAGCCTTCCGAACCCTGGTTTGCAGAGGCACAGAAGATCATAAGATATTGACAGGGTAAGAATAGAAATTTGCACTTGTCCTTTGCACTTGTCAGAGGGTCTTTAGATGCAGCTTCCATGAACGTCAGGGAGAGTTCTTCTTTTCCTGTAGCTCCTTGTGTCCTGTCCAGCCAAGACGTGAACCCTCCAAGAGACTCAGCTGTTGCCTTTCTCTGGAATGACTGAATGAGGGTCTGAAGCATTTTACACCTAGGGAATTTTTCCTAAGGGTCACATGCATTTATGTCTGAGCTTCCTAACTTTATTCATAAATCTGTATCCTGAGATACCCTACACTTTCCTATCCATCACAGAGTTGTAGATTGTCCTTCAAGAAAACCCCTATAGTCCTGCTCATTACCCGCTCATCAATTTACCATGATCCTTCCACTTTCTGCTAGGTGTCAGCTATACTCTGGGATCTGTATATTTGTCTAATGATGATTTATTGTAGTAACTGATTTCTCTCTGGTTCAGTTGAGAGGTTTACATGAACTTCCTTCAGCTTTCTGGGTTTTCTTGCTCTTGAGTGCCATAGTTTGAACAGTCATGCCAACACAGACAAAACCAGAATCCCTTACCCCAAGTCCCAGAGTAGTTTGCAGGCAGTTGCTGATGCATGTTACATGTTTATAGTGTGATCCTAGAAACCTGCCCACACTGGCTGCAGAACTGACAGGCAATAAGAGCATGTATTCTCAATCTCTCCTCTGTGCCCATTTTCATAGAATCATAGAATATGCTGAGTTGGGAGGGACTCATCGGGACCATCAATTCCAGCTCTTGTCTCAGGGTAAAGCACCCCCACAATCACACTATGTGTCTGAGAGCATAATCCAGTTTTCTTCATTCTTTTCTGTTTTCCTCTTCTGTCTCCAGCACTGATGTTGAGTTCCCTAGAGATTTTACTAACTAGCATTTAAGAGGCATGCTGATTGCAAGTGTAAAGGGTATAAGTAACAGTGGTATGTATTAAATGGTTAAAGGGGCATATTAAAAAAGTATATGTTCTCGGCAGAATTATCTAGGAATCTTATTTTTTTTTCTGCTGATACCACTGCCTGTCACCTGAAGCTGGTTCTGCTTTCATCCCAGCCAGCTGATGAGAGTTACAGGCTAAATAAAAATTAGGGTCTTCTTATGGGTAATGATATCCACTCTTTTTTGTTTTGTGTTTCTTTTTTGAAATGTGGGTATGCTTGCAGCAAACAGCTTTCCCCAGCCCAGCTTAAGGCAAGTGCTCAGAATGGACTCTGCAACACATGCACAGAGTAATGAGCAGGGGATAATATATGGTGAGTTCCAGGAAAATCTTCCTGATAGCATAACCAGGCCGAGGCATCAATGCCTTGAAGAAGTGGTGAAAGACCTATCACTTGGCACATTCAAAATAGGATTGGACAGAACACAAGTACATTTACAACAGGGAGCAATCCTGCCCTGGCCTCCAGGGATGCACAAGATAATCTAATAGGTCTTTTTTGTTTGTAGATTCTCTGGTTCTCTGTGTCTTGTCAATATTGAGAAGCTTCTTCCTGCTCTGCTGCCTGTCATGCTGCTGTCTGCTTGAAGATGTTTTTCCCAGACAGCATGCAGAAATTCAGTGTTTTCCCTGAATTAAGCAGCATTACTCTGTAGGCTTTGGCCTGTGGGTGTCCAGAGAGTGCTGTGCTAGGGAAAGCTGGCAGCTCCTTATGTTAGTAGGTGGGAAGACTTCTGCAGCCAAGCGCTTTCTGTCTAGCTGAAGCCTCATTTCCAGCACTAATGCAACAATAGGGAGGGCTCTGTACATCATTTTTATTATATGGCAGAACCTAGGGAAGTTCATTTTTCCCCATGACATATAGACTTACGCTACAGTCTCAATTTATCCTTCTAAATAATGGAGGTGGCAGTGGTTGATCCACATTAGTTTTTCTTCTGTTCTGATGATATGAAAAACTGAGTTTGACCTCTGCAGCTTGAACCAGCAAGAAGGGGGAAGGCAATTTCACCAGCTATTCTCAGTGTCGCTCTCAGTGGTCGTTTTGAGCCGTGGCAGGCAGAAATGAGTTCCAATCCTTATAAGCAAAGGGGTTAATGTTTTCTTTTAGTTCAGTATATGGTTTGTGAGCAGAGTTCCCTTCTTAGAGCCGATCCTAAGCAGCAGAATCTGAACACTTGGAGGCACTTTAAAAATCATTCCCACATTGCCTGGGGGAAACAGGCTGAGCACCAGCCACGTCAGTGTCTGGCCAGCGGCCACTCTCTCCTGCAGTGCCAGCTTGCTGTCATCTGTCCTGCTTCTTTCTTTCTGTGTCTCCGTCTTATAGTCTGCATATGGAGCCCGGTCAGGGGAGTTCAGATGTGACCAGTTTTGCAGTCATCTGTGCTAGACAAGAAGTTGGATGAAAGACCAGCCTCCCAAGCCAAGTGTTGCTGGATGCCAGTGAAATAGATGGAGCAGATGAGAGAAAACCACCTCAGGACAGAGCTCACTGCTCCATCATAGGCAGTCCAGAGGTTCCCCACTTGAAATGCTACTCTGTGTGCTCTGGCAATTGTTGCAATTATTTGGATGTAACCCTCCTGCAACTGGAACTTCAGGGATGGGATCAAATCATGTCCCAGGGAAATGCAGTCTGGGCTAAGCAACTGTTCCTGACCCAAAGCTGGAGGAACAGGCACTGTGGGACAGAGGGAGGGTGGCTTTCATGTGAGCACCATGCAGCAAATGGGTGTATTGCTTTGGTGTATATCTTTGATGTCTCAGACTGAGTTTCTAATCTTTTTGTATCATGTACAATGAAATCCAAAAGGACATGGAGATCACTGATGTGGAGAAAGTTGACAAAAGGCAAAGTGTTATCTCAGAGGGATATGTCTGTTAGAAAGAAGGGTGATGAGATGGGAGAGATGGGATTCTGCCAGTTTTTGCAGGAAGATCACAATTTGTTGAGTGCTTGCTAGGCTTCATGTGCATCAGATAAGAAACAAACAGCTACAGTTAGTGTGCTTTGTGCTTGGCTGTTTTGATTAAAGCCTTATAAAGGGTCTTTTTATTAGGCAGGAGTCACATACAAAACTGTAAGTAATAGGTGTGTATGTATATGATTTTTCCTTTATTGAAACAATGAATATAAGTGGTTGGGGTGGTTGGAAATACATCAATAACTGGTTCCCTGTACCTTTAAAAAATAGCAACAATCAATTTCACAAGCTTCTGACAGCAGACTGGTACCTTATGGCTGCATGCTGGTACCCTGTGGGTCCAGGGAACAACATCACAACATATTTATCCAGGAAGATGCTTTAAAGTGTGGGACATGGCCTTCCTTTTCTGAGGCTGGCTGTTCAACTACCAGATTTGCCATAACCTGAATTGTCTGTGTCATCTTGTTTGTGTACAGGAGCTCTGCAAATAGAGAACAGCGAGGAGTCAGACCAAGGCAAATACGAATGTGTTGCAACCAACAGTGCAGGAACCCGATACTCTGCCCCAGCAAACCTTTATGTTCGAGGTAAGAACAGTTTCCACCAAAGGGGTTCACTCTCCTCCTGCCCAAAAGGCTCCGTGACTTTCAGGAAAGGAGTGTGTTCCCTACCTTAGTGCCCTGATGGCACTTTGTGGTTTGTGTGATGTGGCCTTTTGCTCAAAAAATTGCACAAGGTCTTTGATCAACATTGGGTTTGACTCACATCTGGAAATCTGTTTTTGCTGTTTATATGGTGTTATGTAAATTGTTGAAATATGGGCAGAATTGGAATTCCTTTCCCTTGACCTCAATAACTTTGTGTCATGGTTATTTTAATTGGGATTGAGAAGTACTTAATTTTCTTAGTATAAACTAACCTTTGGTGGAGTAACATAAAATCAGTCATATGTTGATGAGTGAGAGGTGCTCAGCTATAGCTGAGCTGATACCTGGGCCTCTGCTTTGGGTTGTGTATCTTTAAAAACAGAACAGCTTTTTTGCATTGTCCTAATCCATCTTACATGCATTAGTGATTGATCCTCTGAGTATTAACTGCTCACACTGGGAACCTGCTGGAAATTATCTGCAATTCATGTAAAGTGATTTTTCTAATGGTTATGCTACGTTGCTGATTTAAAACTGTTTTCAACATACCAGAATAACTAGGTTTTACATTAGGGCAGTTTTTCTTTCTCTGCATAGAAGGTGTTTGAGTTAGCTTGAAGAGTAGAAAGGGCTAAATTCCCTGTATGCTTTCTGTTAACCTCAGCAAGAAAAAAATGTGCTGCTTCATATGAACTGTATAACCAGAGCCACTGGCATGGAACTCCTGGGAAATGTAGTTGTGGATTTTCCAAAGAAGAAGATTCTTGTGCTGATGGAACCCATTGTTTTTTAGGAAGTTAAAACCAGATTTTATTTCCATATAATAAAGCAACTATCTAATAATAAAATCTCATCTTCTTTTCTTCTTTCCTCTGAAATACAGAAAATACAGTCTTAAATCTGTACGTGCAATGGTCAATATGGAAAGAGGACATTAGAATGATTAAGTCTTCACATGTTGTGTGTTTCCTTCTAGAGGTGGCTTCTGACATTGACTCTTTGCTTATTCTGGGGGACTGCTTTTTTATTTTGCAGCATAATTTGGATTAAAAGAGTCTTTGGAAGACTGAAGTATCCAATTAAGCATATTCAGAAGATGAAGCTATATCTATGCAGTGGAATCATTTCACTCTCATAGTGTAATTATGGATGATTTTAAACTCCCTGTATTCTTTCAAGTTCATTTTTCAGGCAAGCTGTACTAAAACTTATCCCAGATTGTCTCTTTGTGCTCTGAGGGAAAGGATCCTAGTTACCAGATCGGCTGTTGTTGCATAGGTTTGTGTGGATGCCCAGCAGTTCTGCTACAGTATTTGGGATGCTTTTGCTTCCTGTGGCATGCTCAGATTCTCAATATCCTGCTTTCCATAGAGGTGTTGCTGAAAAAAGGCACAGGAGCTTCAAGAGGTTCAACCTCTATTTAACAACTTTCCAATTTCTTACTAATGAACACTTTATTCAGAAAGTAAAACCTGTAGGACTGAGGATTGTACTGAATTTTGCACTTGGCTTGCTGCTCAGCAAGGTTCAGCTGCCCTGTTTAGGCGATGGTCTGCACATGTGAGAAGATCCTGGCCTTCACCTATGTTCTTAGACATAGGCTTTGCTGATAACCATCATTTTCTTACACATAAGTTTTTGAAACAAGCCTTTTACTGCACATAACCTTTACAATGTCAGTCTCCAACCTGTGTGATCCTGATAAAGATTTGCTGTATATTTAAGACAGGATGCTCCATAAATTATTATCAGATGAAATTCACTGTGCATACTGTCCTAGCTGGTATTTGTGCTTACATCTGGTAGCAGATGTTATACAAAAAAAATCTCACTGTTACAATATTAGTTAATGACTTCAAAAAGTTTTTGACACCAGGAACAATACAGGCAAGGAAAAAAATGAAAATATATTACTTTTTCAAGTCTGGGATGCAGAATAAAAGAAACCCTGCTTTTTCTTCTTGTGATAGTCCTACAGTGTTCTCATTAGATGGATCAGTGACTTCCAGTAGGGTCTTAAGAGAGTGCCTGTATCTTTACTAGAGATGACATTAATTAATGCTAAATTACAGTGGAAATTAAGTGTGTCAGCTGTACCACCACTGCATGGTGGTTTCATAATGATTGACCTCATTGTGGTATGCACCCAAGAAGCCAGCCACATGGCTGAGTACTGAGTAGCAGTACTAATTTCCACCCTGGTACTTCTCAGGACTGCTTGTGCCTGCTCTCATTTACAGTCTATTGTTTTTTTAATAGTTCAAATGTTTGTTTGTCTCTAGACTCTGGGGGTTTATGTTTTTGATCATGTTCTCCCCTTTCCTAGCCTCCCAGGTAATCCTTTGTGAGTGTGCTGTAGAAAGCACAGGCTCATTAGCTTCTTTATCATACTTTTCACACTAACAAAGGAAGATACTGGCTGCTGAGGAGGAGTATCCAGGCACTGCTTAGGGCTTCCTATATCAATGAAAGAACAGGAGGAGGAAGGGGTAGGCTACGCCAGTGTCTTGTCTCCGAATCCTTTAGAGCCAGTACTTCGGTACAGATGGACTTCATTAAAAGTTAAAACATTTCCACACCAGGGATTTGTAAAGGAAAATGGATGCGTTTTCCTTGAAGCTATTATTTTCATCTTGCTAAGTGTGCTGGAAAGCAACCCTCATAAGCCTTTTGCTTCTGGACTGACGGGTCTATCTGTCTGCTGCTGCAGAGGCGGGATGGAGCTTGGGACCAGCGCTGGGATGGGAGCTGGCTGCCTCCCACTGCTGCTCTTCAGCTCTCCATGCACAGAGGGCTGCAAAAAACATCCAGACCATTAGAGGAAAAAAAACAGAGTGAAAGGAAGAGTGAGGAGCATGCCAGAGAAAGCTGGCTATCTGGGGCTTTGCAGGGACTTGGAAAGGGGCACCGTAGCATATTCCTGTTCTTCTCTTTCAGCACAAGCATGCTTTCAAATGCTGGTCTGGACATTGTCATTACCAACACTAAGGAACACTCATGGTTGCATGCACCACATTACATCCTAACCATGATTAGATTTGGGTCTTGATGGT
The DNA here is from genome assembly GCF_036169615.1 of Heliangelus exortis. Taxonomy (NCBI): domain Eukaryota; kingdom Metazoa; phylum Chordata; class Aves; order Apodiformes; family Trochilidae; genus Heliangelus; species Heliangelus exortis. The sequence goes on along the minus strand of NC_092429.1, from coordinate 10,936,856 downwards.
GCTGCAGGGAGAAGAGAAGGGAATAGAAATGTATGGAAGATGTGATTGCTGTAATCCAGAGAGTTTACTGTCTAATTTAGCTGCAAAAAATCCAAGAAGTTGATTCAACACGTAAGAAAATTATTTAAGAGGAGAGGGCAGATTCAACCTGATGTGGGAAAAAACATAGGTGGTGTAATTTCTTTGTACTTACTGGGAGGATAGTATAATTGCAATGATTGACCTATGCTATTGTTTTTTTATGAACACATTTCACTCTTCATTTGCCTACAGCTTCAGGGACATCTGCACAAAGAGGAGCATTTTCAGCCATAAGCTTTGTTCTGCAAGATGCTTTTGAAGGTGGTGGCCTGTGTGGTGCTCCCCTCATCTTCCCTCCCCTTATTTGACTGTTCCCATATGTGACAGGCTTTCTCTGCCTTTCTTTTTCTCTGCATGTACCATTATTTTTTCAGTGAAGCAGATGAGCAGGAAGACCGTTTATAAGAATATCCTTATTAATACACTACTGAGTTCACTAGGTGTGTTCCCCAGTGCTGCTTACAGCAGTGAGCAATGCAGATGCTGTTAGAATAGTACTTATTGGAGCACTGTCTGCATAATTCTCATCAAATGAGTAATATATTGCCCAGTTTTCAGTTCTTAAGTGCTGCTTTTCAGGTAGTCAATGCATGGTCCAGTGGGGCAAGTGCAGTAGTTCCCTCACCCAAAATGCTATGTGTACTGTAGATAAGGCATCTGCACAGCTGCTTTTAAAGGAAGATTATTTAAAACTGAATTGTCTTCTCTGTCCTCAAACTAGTAGATCAGACTGCAGTAAATAAAAACTGTGTTACTGCAAAAAAATCCGTGCTCTCTGGGTTTGCTTTTTGAAAAGCCAGGCTAGTGTTTCATCTGGCAGCAGGGAAGCTTGCTTGGAGTCTGAAGTTTTATTTGCCAAGTTCCACTAATGAGCCATCACCAAAAATGAATTTAGGATTGTGGGTCTGTCCCTAGGAGTGGTTCTTCGGCCACTGCAGGGTTTTATACTTGGGAATTTGGCAGTAGCTTGGGTTCAGACACAGAGGGATCTCACCAAAATGCTACCTGCGGCTATATTATGCTTACTGCAGTGGAGTCCTTGTGTAAATAATAATACTTCTGAATGACTGACATGGGCCTGGAGCAACAAAACTTGAAGCCTTTAAAAAGGACATTTTTCTGCTTATGTAATATTAAAACAGCTAAAATAGCAAGAGCAGTCAAAGCTCAAGAGTATTGCCTGAAGAAGAGTAAAACTTGAGGATGGTGGTCAAACAGCCAACAACCGGAGATGTCTGAAATATGGCTAAATAACGGAATACATTTGTTTACATCCCAGCTAAATGCACATTTCTGGTAGTGTGGTCCATTAAACCTCCCTCTGGTCAGGGCTGATGGGTTTGAAATTGCTTGACCAGAGAGGGGCACTGTTGGTGCTTGAGGGCCTGACAGTGATTACAGTCAAGCAGAGTCTGGAGAGACTTAAGAGGGAGATGCCTGGATGACAAGGTAACACAGGCAGTTGAATCAGACCAGATGACCCAGACTGCTGCTTCGGGTAGATCATCTGCCCTGGCCCATCAGAAGAAGCAAAACCCAGCTGCTATAGAGGCCAGAGAGTAACTGCCTCTCAGCAGCTGGTGCATGGCTGAGGAGGTCTGAAGGGCCATGAGCTCCCTGTGTACACTCTGTGCAGCCTTGAACTCAAAATAATGCTGGAGTAGAGTAATGCATCACAAAGCAACGACCCTTTGATGAAGAAAGTGCACTCCTTTTTATGGGATTTCAGTATTTTTAACTTCATTTCCTCTGTCCCCGGGTACTGCTCTATGTTGAAGCTACTGCTGTAGCCAAAGTCAGAGCCATTGTAGTTTGGGCAGATGCACCTTGGTTAGTTGTAAGCCAGCCTGGGGTGAGGGCAGCCTGTGGCATGGCCAGAGATGAGCAGCACTGGGCACCAGCAGGTGTCTGCTGCTCAGTCAGCACTGTGGCTGGTGATGCTGCAAGTGTGTGTCTCCTCACACTGGAGCTGTCTGGCTTCAGAGCCAGAGAGGCACATACAGGCTTCTGCCAAGTTTTCCCCATATACTACTATGAATATTTTTGCCTGTTTTCTCATGGGCTGAAGTGTGTTTACCATCAGTGTTTCTGTGAGCATTTTGCTATGCCATAATGATTATGATGTCACAGTTTAATAAATATTAGTTTTTTGTCCTTCTGCTAGCACATTCCATCTGAAGACTGATGTGCTTTTTAGAATTCTACTAAATAAGCTTCACCATTTTATTCCTTGCAAAGTCCTGTGACAGTAAAAGTGCGATGCAAGGCTCTCAAGTATGATTATTTGTAAAATGACCTTTATGGAAAATAGAAGGAGAATGGCTGGTTGCTCAGTGCATGATAATGCAACACAGAAATGGGCTTGGAAACCTATTTTCCCCTCCTCCTCACATGACCTGCACAGATGTCTGTGGAACAGCTAGGCTTGTGTATTTGTGCTGACTAAATGTCCATTTCCTTCCCTTCTATATCCACTTGTGCAAAGGTTCTGCCCTTAATTGAATTCATGCATGCATGTGTGTGCACTATGAATGGGAAAGGATGGTTGGTTGCCCTGAGCATCCTGTCTATTTCTCTAGGATGGAATATACCCATCACTGTGTGATGAGAAAATTGTTTATCACATATAATGGGAGGTTGTCTTATTCTCATGTAATCTGGCGTAAAAAAGACAATCTGTCCTTTTATTCCTCTGTACTGCTAAAAGCTGTAAAGGATAAAATTTGATTTATGTGGAGTCCTTGAGACACAAGATGTGCTTTTGGAGATAAGCAGGCACAGGTTCATTGCCCTCTGGGTTTTTGTTAACCTCTCTTTTGGATTCCGAAGTGTCTGGGTTTACCTTTATATTAATGCCTTGTGTAGCACCGGAGGTTTTTCAGCACAGGACAGATGCTGGCAGTTCCCAGCAGAACTGCAGAGCCAATTGGGATAATGAACTTTCTTGTTGCTTTCAGGAAAGTGTTAGCTTTGCATTCTGAAAAGCTTTAGAAATGTGTTTCTTTGTTTAAGCTAGTGATCTAAACTCTCAGATCTGTGCATTCGTATCCTGGCCACAGCCCCCTGCCTTCTTTCAGGGAGCTAATGCCCAAGAACACACAAAAACAGAGCCTCATGTAAGCTCAAATTAATTCTTTCTGCAACAAGCTGCTGTGGTTAGGCTATTGCTGCTGCTGCATAAGATGAGAATGTCTGTATCAGGGTAAAAGGCAATTCAATCAGCATGGGAATTTCTGCCTACAGAGTGCTGGAGCCATCTGACAGTCAGGGCTGGCAGACACGTCTCTGATATGGCCTCACTCTTTTCTTCTTTGCTGTTTCAACTTGGATTTCAAAAGGAGCCCCTTTTTTACTTTCTGGAATTTGCTATCTGGTGGCATTTCTGCTGTGACTTGACTTGCCTGTTTAAGTTAGCTACCAGGCAGTTGAGGTTCATGGGAACACACTAGCATGTGTGTTCTGCAAAGGGGATATACTGGGTAACCCCAGCCTTAAATCCTCTGGGGGGTAGGAGGGTTGCAGATGTTACTTGCTCTCACTGCTCAGAGTCATTTGCTTTGTAAAAAAAGCAGAAACCCTGTTGGCAAATGTGCTTCTTAGCTTAGAACTGACATGGATAGAGAACTGAAGATAAGGGATCATGAGAATGGGATCTGTAAAGAGACAAAATTTCTAATTTATCATTCATCAGGTTTTCTCAGATAAAGCAGCAGCTGTTTGAGCAATAAGTAAAGGGAAAAGGGAGAGAAATTTCTGCAAGAGGTGTTCCCTCTTGCCTTACAGCTGTTCCAAAATAGCCTGCTATTGGTCTTTATTCTCCATAAGCCAGTAATACAATAAGAGATTAAGAGATAATCCAGCAATTAGCGACAAATAGCAGGCCCCAAACCTGTTCCTGTTTGACAAACCAGAAAGTAATCTGTTTGAATTAATGTGTTTCACATGTGTCTCCTCACCTTCCCAGCTCTAATCTGAAGTGTCAATACATGGGGAAAGCCACTGTCAGCCTACTCCTGTCCACATACACTGATGCAGTGCAATTCCTGCTGGGCTCCCCAAAACAGAATTCCTGGCCATTTCCAGCTGCAGCAGCACCACTCTCCCTGCCTGTGGGCACACCAGATGACACCTTGGCAAGTCCCCTTGGGGTGTCTGGGAGCTGTCAGTACCTTCCAAGGACAGGGGCAGGCTCTGAAGCACTTCATCAGCAGGGATGGGTGTTCCCATAGCTGTTTCAGCATCATCTCCCAGTCATCCTTCACCATCCTCTTGCCATCCAGTCACACAGTCCCCGAAGGTGCAGCAGGTTCATCCACACTTGCAGCACTTGGAATATATGTTGTCCTATTGTGACGTCAGTGCTGCTTTCCAGAAGGGCAGCCATTCACAGGTATGCCTGGTTTGCCAGAAGCACTGTCCTTCCTGGGCAAAGGCAGGAAAAAACCCCTTTCTGTTGGGAGGAGCTAGGCAGAAGGTGAAGCCCTCTGCTGTTTGCTGAGGCCATGCAGATGTGATATACTCCATTAGATTAGGAAATAAAGTGGCGGCTTGGAAGCAGCAATAAAGAGGTTCCCTCCCATCATAGGGTCTCAAATGATTAAATGAACCTTAAGTCAGTGTTCTGTGGACCAAGAGGTTAATCCCCTGTCTGAAGCAGGCCAGAGGGAAACTGGACCTTAGCCTGTTTTGAGGTTGATGGGGGTTCTTGATGCATGTGGCCCTCACTTATGGGCTCAAGCTCCGGGCTGGCTGATTCTGGTCCCTGGTACCAGTTCAATTGAAGAAATAAACAACTGTTTTGCTGTTCTCCTACAAGCTCAATTGCACTTCTTAGGCCACTGTTGTAGCTGTTGTTGGCAGTTTGTTGCCTGATCTGTACCATGTCGGTGTTGGTTAAAATCCTGTCCTCTGATCCCTGGAAATGGCTGACTGTACTCTTGCACTGTATAATGCCACATGCTGTTCTCTAATTTGCAGTGTTTCTGCTGGAAAGCAAATTCCTCCCCCTGCCTTCTACTTCCCCCATCAAAAATGTGACTCATAAGCAGTCTTTAACTATCAAATCCACTTCTGTATTCTCTCAGCGAGGGTTCAATTACAGCTGATACACCACAGATCTGTAGCTGGAGTGAGGTCACTCCTGCTAGAGAAATAAGATCTCCTTTGTCTGTAAGGAAAATGCAACTAACCTTCTACTGTCTCTCCTGCAGGAACAAAAAGTGGGACCTGCTCAATTCTCTCTGGGTGTTTTTGTCCTTCTGATTTCTTGTCCATCTTTCACTCACAGCACAGTGTACCAGTAAGGGTCTCCTGAAACTGAGACCAGCTGAGACCTGCGCATGTCTGTCACTTGCCTAATACCTCTCTGCTGCATTTAGCTCTTTGTTTGGAGAGGGGAAGCAGCTCTTCATGGTAGAAGATTTTTCCATTCACCACTTGGAACATTTCTTCCATACTTTATAAAATTCGGATCTATGTATATGCTCTTCCCAGTGTGTGGTCAATGAGTTTAATGTGCCTTTGCCATCATCTTTATAGCTGGAGTGGGTGTGTGGAAGCACATGGGTCTGTGTGCTGGCTGGAGTCTCTTGCTCTGTGCGTGAGTGTTTTGCACATGTAAACGTGTCTGTGCTCCCAGCATCTGGCCCAGCGTGGGGCCACCCCTGAAGTACCCTCCATGTGAGTATGTGTGGGATGTGCCTTCCCCTCCACCCTGCCTCGAGGAGCAGTGAGCAGGTCAGGAAAGCCATGGAGCCATCCCTGCCCCAAGCCAGAGCAGTGTGAGTGTGGTGCACTCATGTCCACAACATGGAGTGGTGTGTGTGTGTGTGGTGGGAAGTCATGGCTGACCTCTGTAGTCTTGTCTTGTCGTTTCAGTGGTGTGCGGACAGATGAAGCTTGGCCTGTTTTTACTCTCTGTGTTTTTCCTTGTCTTTTTTTATTCCCTCCTCATCTTCATCGCACTCTGCCATCAAACAAAACAAACTTTCATCTCTCAGATCAGCGAGAAGGTTGGTCCTTTTCACTTCTTATCCATCTACAGTACACCACGTCAGATGGGACTTTTGCAGTAGGGAGAGGAGAGCCATTCCCCAAAGGGGAGGGGGCCCTACAGACTGGCTCCCTTCCAGGCACGGCCACAGTGTGCCTGATGAAATCTGCTTACTGTTTGCTGTGACTCTGGTGATGGCATTGATACTTTGCTTGCATGTCTGTGTTGCTTGACATATAGAATGCACAGAATATATTTTGCATGTAAATATCAGCCAGGGTGGTTTTGTTCAAAGGTAGGGTGGGAAGAAGTGCATGCTACTGTATGTGGGGTCCTCCTCTAGTCCATTACCTGTGCTAGGTGCCACTCTAATACCTCTGAACTGATGCTGCTTTTTGGCCAGAGATCAAGAGCAGTCTTTGAAAGCAGAGATTAGAATGATCTCCATTCTATTGCAGGCTGCGAGGGAGAGCAGGCTCCTCAGTTTTTCCTGTAGCTTTAAAAGTTTTAACTTTCTCTAGTGGCAAGAAACCTAATTTTTATTTGAGCTAGATAAGAGCCCAGCATGCTGCCATCCCTTGCCACAGGGCAGCAAGGGCAGCTGGCTGAGAGATGGAATACCCTTGTGCTTAGGTAGCTTCTCTTGCTGGCAGGAGGGCAGGGAGCACTGGCAGTGGCCCCAAACCATTCCTAGGATGGCTCAGGAAGGCCTGTGGCAAAGTACACAGGTGCTCATAGCCACTCAGCAAAGCCTGATCTGTGCTTTGCCCTGTGCTGTCCTGCTGCCCTCAAATACCCAGAGGTGAATAAAGGACAGTAGTAAAAGGCAAGTCCAGCTTTCAAATTAAATCTAGCTTCAGACGTAGCTTGAGGCACTCATGATTTTGTGCTGAGGAAAGTCAGTGCTTTTGGCAGAAGTCGTTCACATAGCAGGTACCATGCCCATCTGTCCCTCCAGACACACTGGAGGAGAGAGATGCTCACGGTGGCTCTCCAGCCCAACACTGCATCCAGATGATGTGGGGAGGAGCCCCTGGCTCTCCTCACAGATGCCATCAGGCAGCTGCATGAGTTGATCTTATAATCATCACTGGAACAAGTTTTAACAAGTTGTCATAGCAGTTGTTCCAGTACACTGACTTTGCTCCTGTTTCACTCCCTGGAACGTGCTCTCATTAGATTGTACTGAGGTTTGGGGCCTTTGTTTATCCTCTAAAAATAGATTTTGTAGAGGATAAAATTACCTGAGCCCAAGACAATGATGAAAAATGAGAACAAGGAACAAAAGAGACTGAATTAAAGCCGAGGCCCAAAGCCTCACAGATTTCAGTGAATTTGGAGCACTGCTGTGGTGGCTCAGGCACCTCTGGAGAATAAACCTTTGACAGGGCACTTAAATGCTTTAGCCGCATGGTTTAGCTGAGGGGAGGCAGCTGAGAATGGATATAAGCCAACAGGAGCAGATAATTTGTCAGTCTTTGTGTTGACCCCTCCTTTGTACCCCACCAAAAATACCCATGTACACAAATATTTAATGTGAAGCCAGAAATTTGTTTCTAAATTTTCCATTGGGATTTGCCATGTTTGGCACTGATAATTACATCTTACATTTTTCCAGCTTTACTTAAAACTGTGTACTGTTCACCCATGCATTTAATTACTGCTTTGTGACTGCTACAAGGTTATTTATTAACGAGTTATTTTATCTTGATACAGTGGATCTTTTCTCTTATTCCCCTCCTTAATGTTGTGTTATTTTCATCAGAGAAATTTTAGAGACTGAATGCAAATTGCACAGCTCCACAATCTTGCTCTCCCTTACTTTGCTATTAGTATGTCAGTATGCTGAATGCTGATGTGTCTCCAGTGCTGCACCACTGTAATGATGTATCCTCTTTTATATGTGGTTGTCAGCGCAAATAATTAGACCTAAAAGTTATAGCTGAAATATAATCCAAAAATGGCAAGGCCCTGTTTTGGAAATTGTCTATAAAATGTCAGCACTCAAGGATGCATTGGGAGCATAAATAGTACAGCATTGTTTGAGCACAAGATTAGACTGTAAATGCATTTTTTTTGTTGTTCCAATTTTTCCTCTCCTGCTGTTGATTCTGTCAATAGATTGTGACATTCCAGCAACTGTCTTTCTGTTTGAAGCCCTTCCTTAAAATGATAGCACTAGGGAGAGATGAAAAGTGTCTACAGATGAGTAAACCATGCAGACCGATGATCATGTTTGAGGGTATCTCCTACATTAATTCCTTCCTGACTCTGAGGAGGTGGTTTCTGAGGAAGGCGGGAGTTTGGGACAGTGTCACCTTCTTAAAGATGTGATCTTGCATCACCCTCTACTTCTTCTCTCAGTCAGGAGGTTAGAGCAGAGCCTTCTGAAGTTGCCTTTGCTGTGCTGGGGGCCAGGGAGAAGCAGCACAGCCCAGGCAGGTCTGTTCCTCCTTGAGAGCAGGTGGGACTTCACACTGCTGTTCTTTGTGGAGAGAAGAGCAAAGGGAAGAGGTTGTCAGGACAGTAGTGCAGAATCAGAGCAGCAGGATTGGCCTCAGAAAGGAGAGGTGTGTGCAGAGCGCAGACAGAGCTCTCTATCACCACGAGGCAGTGCTCAGCGAGCCTGCGGTGGGAGTGGCAGGAGGGGGAGGATGAAGCCCAGAGTTAGGTGCCATGTGGGAAAGAAACCTAGGAGCAAGAGCAGGCAAGTAGGGATCCCTGCATCTCTGCAAGCTAAAAGGAGGGGTGTTAGCATTGTCATTTGCTCAGCTGTACTGTGGCCAAGCCAGCCATCAGGGAAAAGCAATTTGGTTTCCCCTTCTCTGGCAGCACCGCACAGATTTGGAAGCATGGGCAGTCCTCCTGGCACTGTTGTGTTTCCACCAGAGCCTTGCTGTATGCCAGCAACATCTCAGCATGTGAGAGAGTGGCTAATAGCACCAGCCTGTGAGCCCAGAGCACTCATGCCCAGAGCTTACAATTCCTGCAAACAGCAGCAGGGAGTGGGGGGGGGGAGGGGGGGCTGTTTCTGCAAAGGGGTAACGTCACCCTTAGGGGGAACCTGAGATGTTAGGAAACAGCTACTCCTATGGTGAAAGGAGCAGGGCAATTGATTCATGCTCTTTGCTCTCAAGGCAAGGAATGTGCATGTTAATGTATGCTGAGTTATTAACGTTTCTCAGTCTCAACCTTTGTGGCTATTGTGTTGCCTGCTCCCCTTCTTCCTCCCCATGGTCCTCTCAGTGAGTAGGGAACCAGACTCCATGCTGTCCTTTCTCCCTGTCCTGTGGGTTCCATAACAGGGGCTCAGATTGCACTGCTCACCGCTCCAGGGTTTCACTTCACTTCCCTGGGAATTTTCTCTACAGGAAGGCATGCTGAGGAGTGGAACAGCACAGAGCCCCTTATGAAGCTTATTTTTGGGATGAATGACAATGAATCTCATTTTTGACAGTCTGCTGGTTTAACTAAACCCCTGAATTATACTATTGTCCATTGAAATAATTTTAATATTCACAGCAATTTTCCCTGTGCTGTTCTTGCAAAACCTCCAAACCATCTCCTCTGATCTTTATCCAAAAAAGAAGATTAAAAAAATATATTGCAAATTCTTTTCACAAAAATTTTAATAAAAAGAGAAATTTCATTGCTGCAATAAATGAAGAACAACAAAAATTTCTGGAGCACTTAAGGTAGCATCATGGGCTGTACTAGATGATGTGATTTGACTTGTAAATTGAACAGAAATTGCAAGAATGCTGCTTTTTGAGGAGTTATACTGATTTAAATTATTACTAGATTCTTATGCTAGAAAAGCAGGCAACTTAAATCTCTGGCTTGAGCCTGAGGAATGTGTTGATGGTGCTCTGCAAGCTGCTGTGAGAGCTCTGCCAGATCTCATAATGCTAACTGACAGCATCTCCCCTTCTCCCCCTGTACTGACTGGGACGAGAAGCTGCCAATTATCCCCCAAGAGGCTGAGAGGCTGACGGAGCCCATCCCATCCCCTGCACACCCTCCTGCCAGAGTATCGTCTGGGCCAGATCTCTCACCAAAAGCATTGCCCTGACCCCCTCCCACTTCCCATGTTGAGAGCTGAACCCTACACGTGGCATCCATTTTTAGCAGCTCTGCTGGTGTGCTGACAAGGGGAGGCCAGCTCAGCCATTCTGGGTCACAAAAACACACCACAGAGGTCTATTCAACCACTCATTTGTTGCCAGGCTTGAGAGCCAAGGCCCTGCACAGCTTCCTGCCATGCCTGAGGCTGTGCCAAGGTCAGTGGCACTCCAGCCTGGCCTCCCTCTTGTATGGTTTGATCTGCTGGAGAGTTTTCCTTGCCATTCATCCTTTCCCGAAGCACACAAATACATCAGCCACCTCCACTACTCCCCTGTGGGTAGGACAGGGAAAGCCACTTCTGAAGGGGCTCAGCCCTTCCCTCACCCTGCAAATCACTCTCGAGGGAACCCACAGTCCCTTTGAAGAGCATCTCCCTGCGCTGCCCTCAGGGGAGCAGGGAGTGGGTGGCTGCCAGCTTCCCGGGAGAGAGGCAGCCGCAACACCCACAGGCACTGCCTCTGCAGGACACGTCAAGGGGACACAGCACTGCTGGGGCTCACTGAGGCCCCAGGAGCACCCTGAAGGCAGTGCTTGACACGGGGGCACAGTGCGGGGTGCAGGGGACTCTGCAGCAGGCTGTGCTACCTCTGGTCTCACAGGGCTGGGAGTCAGAACTGTGCATGCTGGGCTCTGACCTTCCTGCATGGCCTCTAGTCCTCCTGTCTCATCTTCTCATATCCCTGTATGTGAGTTGCTGTGCACCTTCCCTCTCCTGCCCTCAGACTGCTTTCTCTCTTACTCTGTAGTGGCCTCCAGTGCCTGCCAGCCTGTTTGCCTGGTGCATGTGTGTGAGTGCTCTGTGCATATCGATGGCTTTATCCTCAAGTTTTTGCTCTTTTTTATTTGAATACAATGTGGGTGGGTGGGTTTGGTTCTTGGATGGGGACAGAATTTTAACAGCTTCTACCTGAAATAATTCAACGGCATATTCATTGGGAAACAAAACCGGACTCTTAACAAATGGTGCTGGGATGCTTTGGTTGGAAATACACACCATCATATGAAACCATTGCCATGTCCATCAGGTTAACTTTGTATTCTTATGACTGTGTAGCACTTGAGTACACTTTCAGCTCTGTCTCATTTGGGGAGTGCTGCCCCATCAGTCAGGTAGCACCTCACTGATGATTGCTCATGTGGCTATTGATTTAAGACTTAATAATTGATTAAAAGAAACAACGAGCAAGACTTTGGATTTAGACATTAAAAAAACAAAAATAAAGCAAGTTATCCTTCCCCTGGTGGGTAAGGAGCTAGTGAGCCCTGTTTTGTCATCGAGATGATATGTAGTACACACACGCTGTTGACAGTATTGTCTAATTTGTCACGAAATCATAGCTCTCTTGTACATGCTAGCGTGGGGGCTTCTGTGTTCAGTCTATTTCTGAAAGCCTGTTGGTTTGGGGATGAATCATCAAAGAGAGCACTAGTGAAATTTGATTTGAGAAGAGTCAGCTTGGCAAGCAGAGCTGACACCTCTGCGGCTCTCTGGGCTGTCAGCAGCTCTGCTGTCTGCAGAGACGGAGCAGGAGCCAGGATATGGTAGCAGGAGCCAGGTCAGCAGAGCCGAGTCCAGCTGGACCCCTGGTGCCCGTGGGACCAGTCGTGCCTGCAGCCTGTTGTGAGCTGGCACCACTCAGGCTCCTGCCCAGTTTCCACTGTCCCCCAGCACTGTGGCTGTTTGCTGCTCCACCAGCCCAGCGCACCGATGGAGGAGCATAATTGGCAGGGAGAGGCTCCTCGGGAGGTGGTCAGTCATGAACCTGTCCTTTCTGGGGTTGTCTTTCTGGTGGAGGCTAGAGGACAGCAAGGCTGCTGAGCCAGACACGTTCGAGTAGTTTCCCTTTTTAACTACAGACTAAAATGAGTTTGCCCAGAGGAGACAAAGATTTACCGAGCACAGTTGTTTCTCAACCCTTGCTTAAATAGGCCCATAACACTAACCCTGGAGAAGGGGCCTCGTTTCTCAGTGTCATTTTCCTGACGGGAATGCATATGGCAGGCAGCTTTAGAGCTTTCTTGTAGCTGAGAGTTGCTTACAAATAAGTCTTGAATGAAATGCCCAGCAAGGGATTGATATGAAGAGAAGCTGTGCAATGAAATAAGGAGGAATACATCTCCCAAAGTGCTGCCACAAAGGTGGGGAGGGTTCTGTCAGCACAGCTCTCTTCTGTCAGAATGGATATGATCTCACATCTGCCAGGATTAGTTCTCTCCTGCCCAGCAAGGTGATCTGTTCAGACCCTGACAATGTCATGTAGCTCTAGTGTCTTTTTTTTCTGAGCCAAGGTAGAACCTGAGTTACATTTTGAAAGGAATTATATTTTATTTAGCAGCACATGTGAGCTAAATCAGAAAGAAACCGTTCTTGATGCTCCTGCCCAAACCTTGTGAGGTTTAGGGGCTGAGTTGCTTTACTCTAGAGCTAATAAATTGAACAGGTAATTCCATTTTTCAGAGCTTCAGTGGGCCCTGCATAGAGGGAGTATGTGACTGGCATTTGTGCATGGTCTCTAATTAGAGGAATGTAATTTAAATGGAGGAATGTTTCATGTTAGTAATATGATTTCAAAAGGCTATGTTTGGAGGGAATGGATTGAGCCATCCTTTAATGAGTTCTTCTAATAAGATGCCAGTGGCTAAGGAAGGAAAGCAAAGTGTGTGCAATTTGACAAAGCAGTGAACAGCTTTTGCACTTCATTTTATCTGTCCCGAGGGATAGACAGGCAGAAACGTTGAACCCCCCTCACATAACCCCAGCAGTGCAACTGAGAGCTCTCCCCTGGTTCTGTGACCCTACTAGCTGTCTCCTCCTTGTTTCAGTGCGGCGTGTTGCTCCACGATTCTCTATCCCTCCGAGCAACCATGAGGTGATGCCTGGGGGGAGCGTGAACCTCACATGCGTGGCAGTAGGTGCTCCGATGCCTTATGTGAAGTGGATGGCTGGTGTGGAGGAACTGACCAAAGAGGATGAGATGCCTGTCGGTAGGAATGTCCTGGAGCTGAATAACATCATGCAGTCTGCCAACTACACCTGTGTGGCCATCTCCTCCCTCGGTATGATCGAAGCAACAGCCCAGATCACTGTCAAAGGTAAGAAATCATTCTTTGTGGTACACCTACTTGGTTTTGAAGTGTTTTTGGGCACAGTCATTTGATTGCAGTCTCATGTGAGTTTTCCACCTTGCAAGGCAGATTCCTGAGCCCACAGCTTTAGTTTTGTTTTTTTTTTCCTTCCCACAGCATAGTATTTGCTTTGGAGGTCATTTCCTCTCTCACTGGTTGTGGCATGATGGGAAACCAGCTTGTGTCTGGCAGGGTTCCTGATATGCCACCACTGAGTCTGTGCTCATCCCAGTAATTTCTGGCTTGTTCCATGCAGCAACAGGATCAACACAGCAGCAGGCCACCAGCTGCTCTGGGACAGGGGTCTGTAGTCAGAGATCTGTTTGCACAGAAGTGTCTTCTTGCAGTAAGGGCAGAACAAGAAAGATATTCCCCACAATGGGAAGTGTCTGTGAGCTTCATCATAGTGAGCATCACCCCCCTCCTCTGCAGGAGGAGGAGCTATACATATTAACTTTAATATTGTTGTATATTCCTCTGTCAGTTTTTATTTTTACCTTATTGCTCTGTCTCTTTCCCTGTCTCTTTTATTGCCGCCCTTAAAGCATGCTTCCTGCTGCCATTTCACAGGTAGCTTTGCCCCAAAGAAGACATTATTGCTGACCATCAGCAGCCCACCCAAACAGCTACCTAACAGAAGACTGAAGTATGTGTTCTGCCTTTCCCATCTGGGTCCAAGCAGGTCCACACTGTCCCTTTCTTTCTCTTCCTGCAGTTGATTTGTAACTCAGATTTCCACAGATACAAGATATTCTGAGTCTGTTCTTGCAGGCCCCTTTACACTGTAACTACCTTTAGCACCAAATCCCTGCTTGAACACATCACAGAATTGACTGTTAGCCCTTTCTGACCTGGAGATTAGCAGCAAACTCTCTTTTCCCTGGCTCTAGTCAGAGGATATTTTTAACCTGAGCCATTCACTGCTCCCTTTACTCACAGTGCCCGCTAGTCAGTAACTTTTCAAGCCACCATTTTCCTAAGAGCACAGGGGTTGCCTGGGTTATAGCACATACCCAGGTGTGTACAGATGAAAGGAGCATAAATGGGAGGTCATTTGGATGAGGAGGGAGGAGATAGAAAGTGCGCCATTGCACTGGTGGTTCCCAGTATTTCTCTCTTTGTACCTGGGATGACTCTGCCTTGCTCCCTCTTTGGCTGAGGTGATGCCCACTGCTTCCTCAGGACTGCAGAGGCCCCCAGGACAGGGAGCAGTTCTCTCAGCTCCTCTAGAATTTTGCCTTCCCCCTTATTTTTCTGCCTGTCTTTTCTGCACTTGCACTCTGGATATGTTACTGCCTCCATCTCTAACTCCTTTGACCTGTATTGCTTCTGTGCTTGCTGGAAGGTAGATGGTTTGCAGGGCATACAGGAGAAGCAAGATGACATGGAGCTGACAGAAGTGATTGCATCAAAGGTACCAGACCTGCTCCTTGCTCACATGCAGGCTGCATACCCTGTTAGGTGGCAAGAGTCAAGCTTGCAGCTCTCCAAAGGAAAGGGTGGATTAATGTCATCTGTCCTTGAAAGCCTGAGGGAGGCAGCCAACTTCTTGGTTGTTCTAGGAAATATATTGCTTCAGGCCATATTATTGGATGGGATGCATTTGTCCTCCCTAAGTCTTGCATGGGTAGTGGAGTGGTGTCTGGTTGTGGGTTGCACACCCATCCCTCCCATACCAGTTCAGCCCTTGATGATTTTTTTCGGTGTTAATGTTGCAGTAGCACTGGAAAAGTTCCTGGCACCTGGAGCAGGCATGCTCCTGTGCTAAGGAGCATGCCCTTCTCAGCTGAACCACGTGGAAACTGAAAATCCAATGGCTCTGCCAAAGAGTGAAGTACTCAAGTATCTTAATTTGGGTTCCTTGTCAAGCACAGCTGCATTACAAGTCACTAATGACTTTAACTAGAGTGGTTGTAGGAGGTTTAAACTTGCTGTAGACTTTAATTCAGTCATTGCCTTAAAGTGTTTGTGTACACTGCAAATCTCTCTCACATGCACTCATTCTCTTTCTTTGTTCTTTTGGTAAATGGCAAACTGGAAATGTTTGCTTGCAGTAGTTGCATCCTCATGAACACTTCAGAGATGTTGATGTCACAGAGTTCTTGTGGAACAGTTTATTGTCTGATTGCAGTTTGACACACCTCCCAGTGAAATAGTGGGTGTGAATGTTGGTAATTTTTCTGGCTGTATCCCTCCTGCATGTACTTACAAGGCATTCCCCCATCAACCCATGTAACAGTGCTGTCCATGAACTCCCTATGGTCTCTCTGGAAGCAGGAGATTACCTGTGGTGCTCTGATTGCTTTACTGTATCCCTTTGTAAATCTGCTGTACACCTGGCTTCTGGGGCCCACCCAGCCCAGCAAGCACCTTCCCACTGCCAGCTGAACCCCCATGACAGAAACCTTCCTGCATCCCTGTTGAATTACCTTTATTTAGCCTGCTGCTGGTAAGTGCGTCAAGCACGTCTAATAACATGATTGCTCTGTTTATCCTTCCATTAAGAACCACTTCAAGCAATATATGGTAATATAAAAATACATGTTCTAGAGTATGAAATGATTTCTGCTTTTTAAAGAAGAATGTTAATGGGAGGTGGCAGCTCTGTTTTTATCCCCATGAACATTGCAGGGTTCGGGCTGACTGAATTATTTAAATCACACCTCTCTTCCTTCCAATTGCAGCACTGCCAAAACCTCCAACAGAGCCATTAGTGACTGAAACGACAGCTACCAGTGTGACCCTCACCTGGGACTCAGGCAACTCCGACCCCATTTCATATTACGTCATCCAGTACAAGCCCAAGTCCCTGGAGGGTCAGTTCCAGGAGGTGGATGGTGTGGCAACAACGCGCTACAGCATAGGCGGGCTCAGTCCCTTCTCAGAGTATGAGTTCCGGGTCATCGCAGTCAATAACATTGGCAGGGGACCCCCCAGTGAGCTGGTCGAGGCTCGGACAGGAGAGCAAGCTCCTTCAAGTCCACCCCTCAAAGTCCAAGCACGAATGCTGAGTGCCAGCACCATGCTGGTCCAGTGGGAGCAGCCAGAGGAACCAAATGGACAGATCAGAGGGTACCGTGTTTACTATACCACCGACCCGCATCTGCCTTTGAGCATGTGGCAGAAACACAATACTGATGACAGCCACCTCACCACTGTGGGCAGCCTCATCACAGGGACCACGTACAGCATCCGTGTCCTGGCCTTTACCTCAGTGGGCGATGGGCCCCCCTCGGACATCATCCAGGTCAAAACGCAGCAAGGGGGTATGTATGGACTGAAGTGCTGCAGCTCTGTGTCCACCCTGGTGGTTTGCAGCTCAGCTGTGTGTCTCATCTGCACCAGGCACCATAGCTGAACTTGGTGTTTGAATGTTTTTATGTCAGAGTGGCATTCCCACCCCACAGCCATCAGATTGAAACTGTCAGCTTATCCTGGGATAAGCTGGTATTCTGGGATATCCATCTCTGTACAAGTAACACATCCTACAGTTTCTCTGCAGCTAGAAATGTGACATGAAGTCCTGGGAATGAACGAATGCAACTGTGCTGGGCTCTTCTGGTGTGTGAGTACACATCTGGAAGCTGTGATGCAGTCACAGGCTGCAAGTGAGCACAACTCCCATAGTCACCTGCCTGGGTCCCAGGGTGCTTGCTTGTTGCCTGGGTTGTTCCAAGAGTACAGTGTGGGGGAAAGGGAAGAAGGGAGGGTCCAGAAGGAATGAAAGAGAATTCTCACAGGTGAAACACAGACTGCAAAGCCGTGCAGCTCTTTCCCTGCATCTGCCTCCTGGCACTAACCATGTGGTTGTTTGGTCCCCAGTTCCTGCCCAGCCAGCTGACTTCCAGGCAGAAGCAGAGTCTGATACCCGCATCCTGTTGACGTGGCTGCCTGCCTCTCAGGAACGCATTACCAAATACGAGCTGCTCTTCTGGGTAGGGGAGGATGGCACTCAGGTGAGGATCCTGCCTCCGTGCCAGCAGCACTTGGGGCGGGACACCACAATTCAGCAGCTTGGGAAGGGTGTCTGCTTGAGCTGACATGTTAACAGGGCTGTTTCATCTCCAAGTTTCTTCTGTCTCATGGGTGTATGATAGGAGTATGGCAATCTCTGCCTTGCTTCTGTGTAAGTGACTTCAGTAATGCTTGTTGATGCCCAACACAGCAGCTAGCGAGTGGTTTGGGACTGGAAAGTCTCCAGAATACCACAACACCATCCTTGAAGCATCCTTATTGCTGCTGCCTTTATAGAGTTGTACAGGTCAGTAGATCTTCCAGGTGGCCTCTGAAATTGCCTCCATAATGTGTCTGCAGCCCCATGACTGCTAACACCTAAGGAGCAGATTGACGGTGGCCGAGGAAACTCTTCCACACTTGTTTTCAGGTCCCTAAAAGAAGTCCAGCTCTAAATTTATCAAAAATAGTGCTGGCTGCAGGGCAGCACAGTGAGGACTATGCCATGGCAGCATCACAAGTGTCCCCTGATCCTCTTCTCCTCCTGTGTTTATAGTGGCATGAGAACTGCCAGAAGTTAAGTGCTGTTCAAATGAACTGACAGCAAAACAAGTCCTTTACCAGCACTGTTTAAGTGTTTTAGTGATGCTGACTACTCCAGGACAGACCTCCTCTGTTGGGAGGAAGCAAACTTGTGTATTGTGCCCCTCATCTGAACTGTACAGCTAGACCCAGCATTCTGACAAAACTGTCCAGCAGTTGGGTCTAAACACCAGGTAGTGCGTCCTGGCTTTCAGAGAAGTCTGCTTCCTTGCTGAGTCATTTATATTTCACACAGGAAGCTCCATGCCTTGGAGTCCTGCAGGACTGCAGCATGGATGTGACTTTCTGTGGGGCCAGAATGGGTGATGTGGCTGCCTATTCCCTTGGCAATGGAAGCTGAACGCCAGCTTTTCTGTATCCTCCAGCTACACTAAATAATTTGTGTTTCTCTTTTTTTACCAGCAAAAGGTGGAGTTTGACCCAACCTCCTCGTATGCTGTGGAAGGTCTCAAACCAGACACATTGTATAAGTTCCGTCTGGGTGCCCGCTCAGAGCTGGGGGTAGGAGTCTACACCCCGACGATTGAAGCCAGAACTGCCCAGTCCAGTAAGTGTCTGACACTGCACTAGTGAAGACAAAACCAAAGCAGTCCAGCTCCTGGGAATAGAGTAGCTTGGTGCCTCTGCCCTTGTGGGTCTGCAGGGATGCTTGCAGTTTGCTAAAGGGTGTCATGGGGAAAGTCAGCTGAGGTTTTGGATCAGGGATCTTTGGCAAAGGGGTTGCACCCAAGTGGTAAGTTCTTTCTTCATGTCCCTTTGATCATGCTGTCTTCCCCTAAGGGTGGATTCATAAAAAGTGATGGAGGAGTGAAAGAGGCTGGGAAATTGCTTTGGAGAGATTGATTTGAGTGGGTTTGTGCATCTCTATGAATTCACTCCTGTGCAGACAATCTGTCTGGACAGGCAGCATATGGATGTTTGGCTCTAAATGTGACTATCTCCAAATCATTGGGTTTTCAACCCTTCACTCCCCATTCCAGCCACCTTGCTTCCACAGGAGTCCATCCCTGGTCTGTATACTTGATCACAAGGTGAGATGTCCTTTGTGGCCAGATGTGCCTGTGGCTGTCAGGCATCTGGAGGAGTCAGTCTAGGAAAGTGGCTGTTTGCCTAGATTGTCTGAGCAAGTGAGGCTGCTGCTTCTGGGAATGCAGTGCTAAGGAAAACCAGAACAAGCTGCATCTGAGTTAATAGAGAGGCTAGATAATGAGGTGACCCAGGCAATATCACTTTCATCCTCACTCTGCCCCATGTGATCACAGAGCAGGAGTTCACATTGCTCTGATTGGCAGCTCAAAGTGCTGTGCATAAGCAGATTAGGGCTATCAAAGGGCCCTGTGATAAGCTCGTTTTCACTAACGATTTTTGGGCTTGCCATTATGCAAAGAGCATTAAAAGGGGGGGAAAAAAAGACATTTCCTTTAGCACCGTCTGTCTGGGATTTACTAGCTATGAGGGGTGAGCAGTTGGCATAGGCAGCCAGTCCTCCCTGCAGGGAGGGTGCCAGCATGCCCAGCAACTGACAGCCTGAGATGGCCATCAGAAAGGGAGCTCAGCCAGGAAAGAGCAGCTCTACTGACTATTGGAACAGCCTTCTCTTTCAGGAAAACTCAGCATCATTAAAATATCAGTTGCAGGGATTCCTCCACCTTGTTAAATGAGCTAATGGTATCTTAGTGTTGCCCATTAAACAGGTATGAAAATTGAGAGAGGTTCAGATCATGCAGTTTTAAATACCTGAACACTGAGAACAAATTCTGGGTGTGGGGATTTGGATACCTATTTCAGGTAGCTTTTGTATTTACAGGCAAAGGCTGAAGCAACTGTCCTGCCACTTAATTCCATCAGAAGATGCTCTTATCCTTGAACACACTTAAACAGAGACAGCTCCATGCATAAATGAGTCCTTCAAAGCCTCACAACAGTTCAAGTAAAAGAAACCTTTGCTTTGTCAACTCTACAAGGCAGATATCTTCCCACAACCTCCCTCCCAGAAACCTCAAGGTTTCTGCTCACAGGGGATCTCATACCAGGGGATCTCAACCATTTTAAGGTTGTCATTTCACTGGCTAGTGGAGCTGTAGCTGAGACTGGTTCTGGCATCTGTTTAGTAAGAGAGATGTGCTCAGATTGGAATAGTTTTTGCCAAAAGCCACAGGATCACCTTGGTTTGACCAGTAGAACACTCTTTGTGTTGGAGGACCTAAAGAACTCTTTGTTTTATCCATGAAGTGTCTCAGTCTTGATTTACAGGCCCCTGTTTAAGAAGATTTCTAATGGCACTCCAGTCTCTGAGAAAAATACAAGGTGGTTACTACCTGGCTGTTCAGTGAGGGTGACAAACTACCTGCTGAACAGTGCAGAGTGGATTCTTGGCTGCTGGGGGTTTCAGAGTCAACTATGGCTTTTCCAAAGCTCTGCTTTAGCTTTGAGCACAAGGCTGACACATCTTGGTCTGCATGTTAGATGGCTGGATAAGTACTTTTGTTGCCTTAGAACTTAATAATCTGGAAAGAGTGTTGGTACCAGCTTCAAGTTGGTCTCTTTCCTGCACTCTTGCATGTAGTTGTCCTGAAAAAGATTGTTAGGTATTGGAGGTTGGCATGTTCATGTGGGACACAAACTGCTGGAACAGTCAGACACTTGCTTTCCAAAGAGCCTGGCCCTGACAAATCAGTCAAAGGTAAGGCAGGAGGTATATCATCACTGATGAGTCACTAGTGAGCTGGAGAAGAATGCCTGGTATTGCTGCTGCTGGGCTTTTCTTGTGGCATCTTCACTCAGGAGTGGTGGGGATGCTTGTTCAGAAAAACCAGAGGGATGCAGTGCCCCTTTGCACCCTTCCAGCAGCACAGTTCAGACCCTGTCTCCTGAGAAGACAGCTGCCTTCCGGACTGTCTTTTCTGCTGAGGTGCTTGCTTGGTTGCTGGGCACTCTGTAAAATGTATAGGCAATGCTGCTTTGAGGCCTGAGGAGCATGGGGAGTTTTCCAGGAGCCTGCAGTGCCTCAGGCAGGCAGTGTGGTGCAGGTGAGGAGCATCGGCTCAGTGCCCATCAGGCCTCAGCATTAAAATACCATTCTCTCTTGAAACACAAGGTTGGATCTTGAGGCTGTCTTTTCCCTAGTTTAAGGAGTAGGTGGGCTGGATGGGTGCACAGGGTTACTTTGGGCTGGCAGAGGAGGCTGGTGTGAGTACCCTGGAGGCAGCAGAGGTTTGCACAGTGTGTGGGTATTCTGCATGTGGGGGTACATGCTGGCCACCTAGTCTGCTCTTTGCTGGCCCCAGGAGGGGACACTTCCACTCTTCATACATTTTAAGTTTATCCTGCTCATGTTACCAAGTTTTATTTTGCTTTCTTTAAGTGTTTATCTGAGTTTTTGCCTTGCACATCATGTGTGACTCTTACCCAGTCAATAGCCAATGTTTGACCTGCCCACACTCCCAGCCAAAGCTGCCTTTGGAGAAGAAGCTCACTGCTGCATCCCAAGGGGTGCTGTGGAGGTCCAAAGCCAGAGCAAGTCTCTTCTGTGAAGGGCTTCTTTGCAGACAGTGGCAAAGGAAAGGCTTGCCAAGCTTCTTATGTCTCATCTGCCCCTCTGAAGGATGCCACCAGGGCCAGTCTACCTTATACACCCATTGAATTAACTCTTGGTGTTGCTTTGGTGCTCTATCTTCCTACTCTCTTCCCTGCCACTTCTCTGCTGATTAACCAAAAGAGTGTGAGGATTCATTTTCCACCCCTGCTTCCTTCCGGCATACCAATCCCACTCTGCCTCCCTCATGTAGGCAACACATTGCTTTTACTTCTCATTCCTCCAGTTTAGCTCCCATAGCAGTATCCTGACTCTGCTCAGGCATCATCTATTCCAGCTCTGTCACTGCCCACTCTCCTTTCATCTTTCCTCTATCCAGGCATCCCAGCGTAGACATCAGGGATGGGCCCTGCTCCCTGAGCACAGAAGTGAGCACTAAGAGTTATGAGCAGCCTGCAATGGCCTCTGCAGGCAAGTGGGCCTTGTTGGGCTGTGTTCATTTTTGCATGCAGGCTTGTTGACCCTGTGCCCCCATGAAGGCTGGGTCTGGTGCAGTGGTGGCTTCAAGGACTGCAGCATGGGAAGGGCACCAGGCTTTTTTCAGGCATTTCTAGGCTTCTGGGTGGAGTGAAGAATGAAAGCAGTCACTTACCTGCTATGGCAAAGCAAGATACCATTATTGATTGCTTGGCCTGACAGCTTCCCAGCCCAAGAGCAACTGTGTGCACTTTTCTCAGTGATGTTGCCCTGCCCTCTCTGCTTAGAGGTCTTGCCTTCTGTGCAAGCCCCACAGATGCACCCATCTCCCTTGTGGCTTCCCTCACTAGGTGAGTTCCCTTCCTTCTCAAGGCTTCCACCCTTGTCTTCTGTGGATACATGCACGCATTATGCATTGTCCAGTATCCCTGGTCAGTGAGGTCAAATGAGAGGGGGCTGCTGCTGCCAAGCTGCTGGGGCCCTGTTGCAACAGAACAGCAGTTCTGCAAGGCTGGAAAAGGGAATGAACAAGGCAAGTATCCTAGAGATGCTCTGCTTTGTCCAGGTTGTCTCTCTTTCCCCTGCCCCTAATTTGTTTCACTGCTTTTTCACATCAGTGCTGTGTGTAAGGGGACTGCTCCTCAACCCAGTGAGATCCACTGCCCAGATCCCGTTTCTCCCCCTGTGGCCAATTAACATTACTGGGGCTTAGAAGCTAAAACAAATTTCAGGTGTTTTTTGTCTGTAAGAGGGCAAGACCTGCCTACCTTCCCTTGTACAGCCCCATAGGCCAGGAATTCACTGAGGCAGGTTACCAGTTTGGTAGGCATGAAGCAGTCCCAGCTACTAGGCACAGCAGCACAACCATAACAACATAACAACAAGATGTTATCTCCTGTTTCCACATGGTTTCAGGCTCCCACCTGGGCCAGGGTGCTGCTCACAGCTGATGGTTGTGATTTCAAATGCCATCTGGACACACTACAGCCAACCTCAGGGACATGGTTTCCCTCCCTTTTCTTTCTTCCACTTGTCTAGGAGAGGGTTTTTGCAAGCTTTCATACAATCTGGTGTGTGAGCTTCCCCTTCTGCCACTCTTGCCTTCTGTAGCTTTTTACTTCTTCTGGTTTCCATCTGCTTCAGATCTTCACTGAAAGCATCTTTCTTCTCCCTACCAGTGTCTATCTCACCCCTCTTCCCTTACTGTCATTTTTTGTGTTTGGTAAAGTGAGCGTCCAGAACTGCTTTAGGAGGAGGTGTTCTCTGATGCAGAACAGCACTTCTGCCTCCATGTTGCTCATCAGGCTATCAAATTGCTCCTAGTGCCATCTTTGGTGATCTGCAAGGAAGTCAGGCAATTGCCCAGGAGGCTACTGGCTGAATTTCCATGCGTATGTTCAGTGCTCAGTTGGCTGGGTAAAAGTTCCCTGTGCATTTTGGTTTGTCCTTCCACTCATTTCCCTTCATCTCCCCACTTCATTTATTTATCCCCAGCCCCCTCTGCCCCACCCCAAGAAGTCGAGTGCATAAGCACCAGCTCCACTACCATCCGGGTAAGTTGGGTGCCACCGCCTGCCCAGAGCCGCAATGGGGTCATCACCCAGTACTCCATTGCATACCAGGCAGTGGAAGGAGATGACAACACCAAGCATGTGGTGGATGGCATTGGACGGGAGCACTCCAGCTGGGAGATCAAGGACCTGGAGAAATGGACCGAGTACAAGGTGTGGGTACGGGCTCACACCGATGTGGGGCCAGGACCGGAGAGCATCCCCGTGCACGTGCGCACTGACGAGGATGGTAGGTGTTACTGACCAGTTCCTGCAGCTACCACCTCAGGGTAATCAGGACTTTCCAAGCTGAGGTGCTGGAAAAGGGGGGGAAAGGGAGTGGGGATGTTGTCCTGGGAGTGCTATTCAAGCAGAACCAGAGGATGTGAGGAGCAGTCTTCTGGCTGGCTGCATCAGGGAGTGGGTCTCTATAGTTGCCCTGGAGTGGGGTAGGGGAATTGCTCTGCTGGACCCTGTTCTGATACAATGGTTGCCTCCGTGACTGTGGGTCAGGTATCCTGGCATGATCCCAAAAGGTTCCTCTGTGTGTTAGTAGGGGTTCCTTGCACACAAGAGGAGGCATTACAGTGCTTTGCCATTTTGGCTCTCTCTAGTGAGTGTTTTGTCATGGTGGCTTCCATTTTACTGAAGGTAATGTGAGTTCTCTCAGCCAAAAGGCTTCTCTCACAGAGACTTAAAGTTTACTTGTTGACCTGAAATCCAGCAAACTAAAGACAGGGAAAAGAAATCCCTTTGAAACTTGTAGATATTGCAGGAAAGCTGCTTCCTGGCCCAGCTTCCAGGCAAGCCACAGCTTATATAAATCTTCCACTCAAGAGTCAGAATATCACATGTACAGAACACTTTACTGAATACGACAGCTTTAAAGAGAAATTGCTTTGTATTAGCAGGGCTGTCAGTTATGTCATCACGATTTAAGCCATTTCCTTTGAAAGTGCCAGAGCTCAGGGTGACAGTAGGAGCTTCCGTGGCTTCATGCTGACCTCAGGAGCTGCAGATTTAATGGGAAAAGAAAGAGACGCAGCATCCAGGCAAGGAAAGGATGATCCCTGCATTGCCCAGTCAGCGTAGCAAATTGAAACCAGACATGTTACAATTTCCCTAAATGGGTTGCCACTGTCCCACACGCCTCTGAGGCTCTGGAAGTGGCGCCCAGGAATGCTCTCTGACTTCATTCTTGGGCTCGCAAACACATCTGTATGTGTCCTGCTGCCTGTATTGTTTGCTTCAGTTCTCATTCAGCAGAGTTGTAGCCTAGGGTAAGCTGCTATCCCAGAAATGTCGCAACAAGCTCTCTGAGTTAGTTTTTGGGCACTGTGTTTGGACATTCCAGCTCAGCTGTCTGGAATTATTTCATATCCCTCTGACATGCTGATGTTCAGTAGATGCCCATGATAAAGGAATGAGAACTGCTAAACTATGATCTGAAAAAAAATTGGACTTTCCCTGTTTGGGTCTCAGACACAGCACATACTCACCATAATGAGGTGGGATAGCATTCTTTGAACCCCTGTGGTCTGGTCACATTCACATCTCTTCTCAGCCCTGCAACATCCCCATATCATGTCCTCCCAAGGCCTCCATCTTCTCTTGCCAGCAGAGTTTGCCATACAGCTTCTGCATGATTCTAAGGGAGGATCCTGTTTTTTGCTTGGACTCCCAAATGTGTGTGTGGGCTGGTGTCTTGCTAGGTCAGGAGAGTCCTGTGGCTTCTGCAAGGTCACTGCACTAAGTGAATTGTGGATTACAGTGTAGGCTGTTTCAACCAGAAAGTGGTAACTATTCAAGCACAGCCCCCTCCATTCCCACACCTTGAGCTGGCCTCATGGTGCTAAAGTGCTCCATTCCTCCCTTCTCTATTTTATTTAATTATCTACAATTAAGAAGGACATCTGGGGAAAATAATGAATTGCCTTGCGGCTTAAAAACTGTGCTTACCTGCTGGGTAGCTGTTTCTTCCCATCTAGTTGGTTGAAATAGCAATATTCGTTATGTCTGCTTGTCAGCTATCCATCCCTAATTATCCAACACTGATTATTTCTTGCTGTGTTGAGAATTGGGGATCCAAACCCCTAGATTTTCCCAGGCATTGGAGGGTGGAATGGGTCCTGCAGTAGAGGTGCTGGGCTGGAGCCCAGGTCTTTACTTGGGCAGCAGACACTCAGGTAGCAGTGGTATCCTCTGCAGGGAGTGCACACCTCTGCTCCCAGCTGCTTCAGCTGGAAGGAGCTTTCCGGGAGCAACTGAGTGGCTAATTTTTTAGCATTGACATTTTTGTCACAGTCAATGCAAGAGCAAAATGTAATAAGGAGGTAATTTTTCCAAATGGTAAATAGGGTATAAATATATTTTCAAACGGGCCTCACCTTGCAAGAAAATTGATATTTTCTGGGCAGTGTAATTTTTCATTTTATTATCAAAAAGCATTCAGCTAGCCGTGCATGAAATACGGTCCCCAGAGCTGTCACAATCCCCACAGGCCCCTTTATCTGCCTGTGTTCAGTGACTGCTGTCTCAGAGCTCTGGGTTATTGTTTTAGGATGGTGCTTTTCCCCCTCATTAACCTCTTGCTGTCACAGGGGAAAAGCATGTGTGCACTCTGACTGGTGGCAGGGACCAGGGCTCACTGCAAAGCAGACCAAGTGCCCACTCACACTACCTGGGGCTCTAGGACTGTGTTTAGGTGCACACAGAGGGATCTGAGAGGAGCTGTTGTGACAGGTGGGATGCAAGAAAGGCTTCAAACCTTTGCCTCTGCCACAGAATAGCCTGAGGTGCAGCTGGTTGCTGTATTCTTTATATTCTGCCACATTTGTGTGTTCTTCCTTGCTCCTCCACTGCTGGACACAAGAGGGATACATAGATGGACCTTGGTTCTGATCCAGCTTTTAGTAGGGGTGCTCCTGGATATTGCAGCAGTGCGCTTTCCTACTAAGAGTAGCAGGAGTACTTGGATGATGGGAAAGGGTCAGGAATATGGTCACACTAGGTAGAGGGAACTTGTGCCAGCAAGGGATGTCCTTGCAGTGAGGTGGAGGGAAGGTAGCAAAGGAGTGAGAGGTGGCTGACAGCAGTTACGTGGTACCATGCTAACTTGCCCTTCTGTGTGTTTTACAGTGCCCAGTGCCCCACCACGAAAGGTGGAGGTAGAGTCTGTGAATTCAACTGCCATCCGAGTGAGCTGGAAGCTGCCCATCTCCAACAAGCAGCACGGGCAGATCCGTGGGTACCAGGTTACATATGTGAAGCTGGAAAACAATGAGCCCCGGGGGCAACCAGTGATCAAGGACGTCATGCTGTCAGAAGCACAGGTACAGTGTGGGCACCATGGGCTGGAGGGCACAGCACTTTGACTCTCTGCAGGGTGCCAGGCTGGCTGGAGGCTATTTCTTGGCCTCCTCTTGCAACTCCAGAGCATGGGATGCAGCCCTGCCAGCAAAGCCAACAGTTTATCCCTAAAATGTGACTTACATGAGTAAGAAGTTTAATTAGGGGAGAATTGTTGCAGGAAAGCTGATGTATTGGATGTTGGTCATCTCTTACCCCTTCTTCTCTCTGCCTGTCACATCCTGTGCAGACTCCAGCTGGAGTAAATTGTGTTTCACCAGTCAGGTTATAAACTGTCAGAGAGTTTTAGCTAAGCCTTGAGCCTGCTTCTTTAGTGCTGCTGACTATGCTCAGGTTGAAGCTTCTCTCTCTGCAGAGTTCACGGGTGCTGCCTGCTTTGTGGGACATGGGGATGGCTCTGCACCATTGGGTGGGCACAGCGTGCCTGGCAGGACATCCCTCCTGTGGCTCAGGAAAGCCTCCTTTCAGGGACTTGACCTTTCATTGCCTCTTGAAACCAAAATGTAGGTTAAGCCAACTGAGTCTGGGGAAGGCTAGGGGGAGAAAAAAAAAGTAAGGTGCAGGCCCACATTGCCTGTAAATGGCTTTGCCTGCTGCAGTCCCTGTACAACAATTACTCATATAGATGCAATCTCCTGGATTCATCACTGGCTGTGAGCCGAGGCCCTGTTCCCACACAGTGCTCCAGGCATGGTTATGCACTCTGCTCAGCCCAGCAGTGCATAGTTACCTCTTTCCCAGGGTCCAGGGAAGTTTTTGATGGCCTGTCTGTGATGAAATACAACTCTTCTTCAGAGCAAGGGTCCTTCGTCCTGGATGACCCCATGCTGTTCTCAACAAAGATAATCATATAAATGAAGTACAGGATCTGCTGCTGTTGGAAGCAACGAGTAATCGATTCAAAGCTGGCTTGCCTGAATGATGCCCAATATAAATACTGGAGAGCTGCAACGATTAATTGATCTATCTCATGAACACAGCTGTGAATCATTTATACGTTTGTCAGCGGGGAGTGCAGTGCACAGAGGCAGCTTTACTCCCCATTCATATTCTGAAGGATAAAACTCAATAATAATGTGGAAGGGGAAAACTTTAAAGACAGAGGATGCTTTGAGGGTCCTTGCAGTGTTGTCTGGGGCACATCTCTGTTTATGTTTCAGATGCTGCTTTATTTTAATCATTAGAAAAGCTACTTACTGGCCTTTACTTATCCCAGAAGGATGTAATTTTCTGTGTTGTTTCAACAATTGATGCTGTGTTGTTCAGCTGGAGTTTGAAGTTAATGGGTTTGTCCCAAGCGGAGGTGGGCAAAGTTGGCAATGGTGTTCTTGTTGGTGTTTTCAAATATTTTATGCTTGCCCAGCCAGTTCTGTTTTCATTCCTTACTCATATGTTTCTGAGAGAGAAACTCTATGCTAATGTGTAGGAATGAGGATGCAAGAGCCAGAAACTTTCCAAGGAGTGCTGGATTTTGCATTATTTTGAATGTGTGCATCAAGGAAGCAAGGCACTTGAAGTTTTCTGACCTGTCAGATCACTCACCAGTCTTTCTTATTTGGTGAATTTATGTGGGAACTTCTTGATTGCTGTAATTATTTTTTTTTTCTGGTGTATTTGCTGCTGAACTCATCTGTAATTTTTGGATGGAAGTGAATGCTAAGAAACAGTTGCAGAGAAGTGAGTATGCTGAAGGCATCATGTCACTCTTGGGATAAAATAACGATGACCCTGCAGGGAAGAGGTTTCACTGACTTGGCAGAAGAGATCTTTATTTCCCAAAAGAGTGAGAAGCCAGGCATGACCTGTGCTTGTGATGAAATGCAACTGCTCCAGAAGCTGAAGAACCTTGTAAGAGCTTCCATCTTTCAGTACGGCAGTGTGTGTCTTTGCAGACAGCTCAAACTTTAGCGAGTAGTCTTGGAAGAGTTATTTTCTATGGAAGAAAACAAAAAGATGCATTGGAACAGTTCTCCATAAAGGTCACAAGATGAAGATGGCCAGAATATAGCCACAGTTTAGTACTCATAAACATTCATAAACATTAATACCATTACACAAGGAGAGAATGAAACTGATCTAATATCTGGGAACAGAGAAAAAAATTTCTGGACATGTAGGCTGAGCCCCTTCTCCTGCCGAGCCAGGCTGCTGCTTTTGAGTAAGTATGTACCATATAATCTGCTCCCTGCAGATGGTACAAAGACACTGGTATTAAAGCTGACTCATGACTTTTCCTGATTGAAGATGAGAAAGAGAGAGAGAGTAAACGAAGATGAAAGGAAAAAGGAAAGGGAATGATGATGTTAGCTATGCAGATAATATAGATCCTAAGTTTTCAAAAGCATTTGGGCAGAAAGGACTATAACATTAGCAGAGAAATGGAGGCCCTGGTGCCAGAGAGATCACATTTTATTTTACAGTGTCCTGCTTAGGGAAAGTAGTAGTAGTTAGCAAAAGTCCTGCAGTGGAGCTGAGCGGAGCTGAGGTCTCTCCCTCCTAACTATGGCTGTCCCAGTGACTGATAACCTCCATCAGGCTTCTCTGTGCCTTTCAGTCTGAGCTGTCACGTCCTACTGACAGACTGATGGACCAGGAAGTATGATGATGCCCTGCAGAGGAGTGCCCAGGGAGACTGTGTGCGCCACTGTGGAGCTGGGTCAGATACCCCCACCACATTCTGCCCATCATGGCTCAACCAGGTCTTATGGGAGGCCGCAGAAGATTAATTTCTGTGCCCTGGGTCATGTGCACAGCACATCCAGGCACCAAGAGAGCACCTGTGAAAGGAGCGGAGGCACCAGTTCAGGGTCTCAGCTGCACTCCACCACTCTCATACAAGTCTCTTTTGGCTTGGGGGAGCAGGAGATAGCAGGGCCATGGGCCTCAAACATTAGGTACTTCATGGCAGGGCAGGGACCCATTTGCTTTCCTTGGTTTCCAATCCCTGGGCAGCTGCAACATGTCAGGAGCAAGGGTGGGCTTGATCCTCTCCACCCCTTCCCAGGTACCAGCCCTGCAGAGCTCAGTGCTGTGCAGCTCCAGGCAGCAGTGCTGAGTCTGGAGAACCAAGCACAAAGGAGGCAGCAGGGTCAGGGGAGGACAGGCAGGCCTTTCCATTTGGGTACTTGTGCAAGCATGATTCTTGTTTTCTCTTTCCAAGACAAGCAGTTAGACCCTGTGTAAAACTAGCTGCTGATCCATTATGTCCTGCTCCCATTCTGCTTGTCCTCAGCAGAGACTGGAATGTCTTGAGGGTGGACTTTCTCCCCAGGCTGCAACGTGCTCTCAACAACTTCTCCTGCCCTCAGCTGTGCAGCATATTTGCCAGGGAGCCTCTTGCCTGTGCTGCTCTAGGGATGCAGTGTGCACATTGGCCTCGCTGCTTACAGCCCTCCGCAGATCGAACCTGCCCACAGAGCTTTGCAGTGCTTTTGCTGCGGGATTCTGGCTGGGTACTGCTGAGTACAAGGATGTCAGGCTTTGTGGAGAAGAGACTCCTGTCACCTCCTCCTCTTGCTCTGCAAAAAGAGTCATGGCAGGGGAGAGATATGCTGCCCACAAGAAGAGCTGCAGGCTCACAGAAAGATTGTGTGGTCTTCACAGGCAGCACTTCCAATCCAGCATGCAGACCGAGCCCACATCCCACCAGCTTGTTCCAGAAGAGCAGGAAGAAGTAATGGCAAGCACTGCAAGCTGTTGGATTGAGATCAAAGGAGAAAGGGGAAGCAGCAACTCCTATTCTCTCCCTGCACAGTGCCCACCCCAGGCACAGCACAGAGGAATTTACAGCCTCCCTCTTTCACTGAGTGATAGTCAAGGGTCTTTATCTGAATCTTCCTGGGACAAGTCCTCATGCATGTGTACTCGTCTAGGTAAGAGGCTGGCACAGAGGTGAGGTGTACACTGCTTCATAAGTAGAACAAAACTGAAAGGTGTCATCCAAGAAGCATGGATAAAGGTGACATTCTGGAGCCCTCAGACCCCTCCACATCCCACAGGCTGAGCACCTGAGTTTACATCTGGAGGTTCACTTGTGCCACAGGCACAGAAGCAAAGAGAATTTTCCTGCAGGAAAACCACAATATCCGGTTCCCATAGCTGGGGTTGTTTAGGAGGGCTTGAGTCTGTCTTTTGCAAAAGCCATGGTCAGGGAAAACAGCTACTCCCTGGTGAGACACGGCTACATTGTGCAGTGTTGAAGTGTAAAATGAAATGCTAAGGCATTGTTGCTGCCATAAATACACACTGTTAGCTTTAGCACTTCCCTGAGCCATCTTGCCTCGTGCACACAGTCCTGTCTGAGTTCTTTTTATGACAGCTCCTGGGCTTTTGAGATCAATTTGTCTTGCTGACCAACCTTAAACAGTTAAGAAGCAATTGGGCTTGTTTAAGGAAGGAAATGTTTTGATCTGCAGATATTTTCATAATGAAACTGAATTTATACCAGAGTATTTATGCAGGCCTGGCTTTCCACTGTTTTTCCTCCAGCACAGATCTCAAGACATTTCTTAGCATTCTGATCTGATGCAAGATTAAAGTCCACTGAAATATTAGAGCAAACCAAGTTTGAACATTAAATGCTTGGTCTAAAATTCTAGTGGGTAATAAACTCCCTGCTGTGGTGTAAGGGGCTGTGAGATACAATTGCTCCCTGAAGCCAGGTCCTCTCCACTGTTCATTGCAGTGGGGAGTCAGCTTCTGCTCTTGCAGCTACATGGAGACAGGTTGGGATGCTGTCATCTATGTGGTTTCCCATCCACCAGGGATGTGGTATTGGAGCAGAAGTCTAACACTGGGAGAAAGATACAAGGCCCTGTGTCCTTCCTGTAGCAAAACTTTTACCAGGTTTTAGATCAGCAGGGCAGATCGTGTGGCTTTTGACCATGGTGTGAGCTGGCTGGAGCAGGTAGGATGTTAACAGCAATGGCTGGGATTGAGCTATGCATTCAACACTGGAAATAACCCCAAGATGTGTGTGGAAGGAGGGCCTATACTGACTATAATACTTAGTAAGGGCCTTGGCTTTATAGGACAACTTGACCTCTTGACAGAAATTAAATTTTAAGATCGTTTAGGGGATAATTCTACTGCAGTCTCATGGTACCAAATAAGTGAACTATAATAAAATCTGAGAAGAACATTTCTGCAGTAGGTGCTTCTTTCTGAATTTAGAGAATAAAATAACAAATATTTTGAACGAATGCCATGTATTTTACTGCTGAGGAGAGTTCTCTGCCACTGTGTTAGACTGCAGCCTGTGAAAGCTAGCTCAAATAGCCTGAGTACAAAAAGCAACTTATAGTTTTAGTACCATTTAGTACTTGTGCTCCAATTCCAGGTTCCCAGGCACTTCAGCAGCATCAGCTGGGCTTCTCAGTGTCCTGAGGAAGTCAGTATCTGAGCATTGTTTCACAGCTGGCAGCTCAGGCTCAGAAGCAACACTTGCCAAGGCTCACACTGTGAGTCAGGGGCAATAATAACTATCTTCCACTTTCATCTCTGTGCTTGAACCCATCGAATGGTGCTTCCTCCAGGCAGATTTAGTAACCTGAGATGTACTGCATCACCTTGGCTGAGAGAGCTCTCTGTGATCTCTGCAAACCTTCCTTTGGTTCATCAACCACAAAGAACAGTGCTACAGGCATCCATGGCAGCAGCTAAGGTCTGCTGAGTCTCATCAACCCAATGCAGCTTTGATGCTTTAGAACCCCAAATTCAGACAGAAACCTGTAGAATTCCCTCTACAGAGCCCTAGTTGAGCTGCTATGGCTGGGAATCCATGTGAGCTTTTCTGGGCTATGGTTTCTTGCAGAAGTCTTACCTGCAGTCTTGGCTGCTCTTGGCAAATGAGTGTTTGTCATTTAGTGTTGTGTAATGCAGAGTGAGAATCTGTTTCCACAGTACATGCACCAGTTTAGGCTTCACCCCAAGCCACACAGCACTTAGCATGGAGTTCCACGTAAGATCTCAGTCTCCCTTGCAGTGTGGCAAGTGCAGAAGTGGCACTTCTCAGTTTTCTGAGGTCTTCAGAGCATTTTCGTGCAAATGCTAAAGGAAGGAGAAGCTCTGTAAATGGAAGCTTCCCTTCAGAGAGTTCCCTCTGAGTTTTGTGTGTTGAAGTCTTCGGTTTCAACAAGAGATGGTGGCTGGAGGATCCCTAGGACAGAAACTGGAGATTAGGCCACAAAAGCTGTGAGTCACTCATGGGGCAGCAGTCAGCCCCAGGGCCTTGTTGGTACAAGCTGTCCCTTGCTTCTGCATGTGGAATAGGCATAAAAATGCAAACAAAGCTAAGGAGAAAGGACTGCAAAGTTAGCAAGTGGTGACCTCTCCATCCACAAGAAAAGGAAGCTTTTTTCCCTTGTTTGTGTGAATGATCTCAGACCTACTGTGCAGACTAGTGGCATGTAGAAAATTGCTCTATGCCATTTCTTCCCCTGGCACAGCCTGTGCCAGGTGACCTTCTTTGTATAAATGTTATAATCCCCTCAACCCCGTCCTGCTAACTCCTGCTGTTGTCATCGTCATCATACCCTTCCTACACGTTGCCCCTTAAAATTCTGTGTCTCCATTTTTCTCTCCTTCTTCCTTTCTCCCCCATCAGTGGAGAACTGAGGACTCCGTCGACTATGTAAGTACCACTTGTGTGTATTCCAGGTTGGAAAAGAGGGGTTTGGTAAATCGATTTGTGAATTTTGTAGACATAGTGCTGTCAAAACATACCTTTCACTCCCTTAATGAGGCTGGAGAGTTACATTGTGAGATCTTCCACAAGCAGCAAATCCAGAGAAAATTGGCATTTAGATTGCTACTAAACGCAGAAAAGCAATTGACATTTCCTATAATCTGTATTTCCAGCTTGTTGCAGTGCACTTTTAGGCAGGCTCAAGTGATCGAATCAGGAGGTGCATTCTACTTTCTGCAGTAGCTGGCCCACCAAGTTACATGGTAAAATTAGGTATATAATCTTTAAACCACATTGATCGTAGTCATGAAAAATAACCTACACTCTCAATCGTGACCTTTGACTGAAACACAGATAGTCATAAGAAAACAATCACATTTAAGCAGTTAAATCAATTTTTTCCCCCATAATTTTAAAATATAAATTTGGAGGAACAAACTAGAAAATGACCTTTTCAGAGTCAGCAATTCAATTATGTGCTCTACTGTGAACTTCCCTAGCACAATGCATTTCTCCTCCTGCTTTTATGCAGAGGATTGTCACTTGGAGTGGCTTTGTCATGACAGCACTGTGTTTACATTATGCAATCAGACCTTCTTTCATCCATCCCTCGTTTCTCTCCCCTCCTCCCAGCTCGCTTGCTTTGCTCCCGGTGGCATGCTTTTGCGTGAGAATTTCTCTTTGCATGGATCTGGGAAGAGTTGAGTTCTCTTGGGATGTTCAGAGTCTGCAGGTTTTGTGTGAGTGCTTCCCCCGCGGGTCCGTTGGCACCGATTGGACTGTGTGTCCACTCACCCGCACACACGATCTGCTGCAGGGGCGGAGTTGGGATCGGACTCTGGTTCACACGGTGATTTTGGCGGGGTTCTTGTTGGTGCTTGTTGATTTTCTCTGGGCTGGCTCGTTCTGCGATGGTAACATGGTGATTTTGATGAGTAAGCCTGGGCAGGTAACCTGAACCAGCAGCACTGACTGGAAATCAGCAGGTTTAATAGTGTGGGTGTTTGTGTGAGTGAGTGATGGGAAACTGGCTGTGTTCTGAGAGCAACCACAGGTGCACCTTGTACCCCCAAAGCTGGCAAGGATCCCCCAGACAGAGATAAGACTCCTGGAGCAGCCTCTAACAGCACCTGTCCTCAGTGACTCAATCGTAACCCTCTCCCTCTCTGCTCTTCTCCTTGTCTGGAAGGTTAAATAACCAACCTGGAGCCTCAGTCTGCTTCCTAACAGCTTCCCCAGCCCCTTCTCCAGCCCAGTTGTCTCTTGTTCCCTGACCTGATGGGTTATAACTGTTAATGGCCCCAGATCATTTAACAGCACCCACACATGAACAGAGAGCAGCTGGGAGCTGCTGAGCTTGCTGTGCTTGCTTGTTTGCAGGCCTGGCCAGCTGGGTTTGGCACAAGTCATATTGCCTCTGGAGGGAGGAGCAGTGCTCCGTTCTTTGATCTCAAATTGAAATACGGAGCCATGCCCTCCTCCTGCCCAAAGGAAGCCAGAGCATGCAAGGGTGCTAGCACCCTGCCGAGTCTGCCTTCCTCCCAGACCTCCCACTGTGCAGGTTTTTCCTTCTAGATCTTGCCAACCCCTTGCACTGACCCCATCCCATCCTTACAATGCCATGCCCGGCAGGCAGGGTGAAGACGATGCTGTAGTACTGCAGGTGCTCCCTGCCGGAGGCCCCCCACCCCTGCATTGCCTCTCTCTGCTCCCTGTGGCTCTGCTGCAAGAGAGAACTTTAGAAATTCCCAAATCAGCCCCCAAGAGGTTTCCACAGCCAGCTGAACTGGCTTTTGCCCTGGTTCACAGCTTCACAGTCCTCTTACTCTCAGGCTTGCTGTGGCAGGGTGGCTCTGGCTTCACAGAGGACCATCTCTGGAGCAGATCTCTCTCTTGGCAGAAGCCGTGGGAGAACACAGGTCCCTGGGAAGAACAAGTGTTAGAGTCAGGGGTTGAATTAGGCAGGTGAGTGTTGGAGTAGCAGCCATCGTTGTTTGCTGTCTCTGTGTAAGATGTGTGTTTGAGTGCGAGGCGCGAGTGTGTCGGTGTGTTGCTGTTGGAGATGCTGACCCCAGTACCCTCCCTTTGCTCACTCTGGTAACAAGTATTTGTTCTTCTCGTTTGCCTCTTCTCTGCCTTGTGGATGCGCTCCCAGGAGACAGTCATTGGAGGCCTGCTGCCAGAAACCACCTACTCTGTCACAGTCGCTGCCTACACCACCAAAGGAGATGGTGCCCGCAGCAAGCCAAAAGTCATCACCACCACAGGGGCAGGTGAGTGTGGGAAGCAGATGCCACAGCCTCACAGGGTTGGTGGTAAAACCTCCTGAGAGGTACATGGGGAGGGCCAAGGCACCTGTACAGGAAGAAGCAAGAGGGCTGGAGGCACTGCAGAGGTACATACTCTTGTGATCTCCAGCCCTTATTTTCAGTCTTTGCCACTGGATCATCTGAGCGAAGTGCAGCAAACAGATGGACAGACACTGCCAGGGCCTGTGAGAGAGCAATGAAACTCATGAGTTTGAGCTCATCTGCATAGCCCAGAGACCTGGGAAGAGGAAGCCTGAAAGTCCAGGCCCTCCTTCAGCCTTGGAGTCACGGCCTGTCCTTGGCTTGTTTCCATAGGCGAGTGCCATTTTTTGCTTACAGCAGTGATGCCTGGGATGGCCTCTGGCACAGGGGGCTCCTCACAGGTGCTTCTCAGATCTCCACCCCAGCTGTTGCTACTGCTGCCTCCCCAGGCTTACACAGCTGAGCCCAGCTGCTTCTAGAGCCATGGCAAAATCTGGAATGCAACAAATCATGTCATAGGAGTGCTGCGGACACAGCTTCTGGGTCCTGGTTATCCCAGCCATTTCTGTTCTGCTGTCTCAGTAGAAACTTATGCCGTGTGCCTAGTGCAACACAGGAGACTCAGCTGGAGCAGGGGCACCCAGGAGCTCATCAGGTGTCTTCCTCTGGATGCAGTCAAATTTGCCTTTGGCGGTGGCACCAAGTAGTTGACATTGACTTGTCCTCGATTTCCACTCACTAGACCTGTCCAACAGCTGATAATCCTGCTGCTTCCAGACAGCCACACCAGCCACAGGAAAAGTGTTTACCACTTGTTATTATGGGAATGCAGCTTGTGCAAACTGAGAGCATTTTTTCCTGGTGCTTTTAAACAAGGAACAGCTTGCCATCTCCTCCGCACTGCATATGGGGAGCTCCAGAGGTAGTTTCCACTGTCACAATTTCAAATGCTGTCTCCCTTGTGCCTCACCATGATGTATGCTCTGTTCATCAAATTGCTACAGCTGTCCTATAAACAGGAAAAGCTTCCTAAACATTCCAGTGTTGTACCATAAACCAGTGGGTCTTCCCATGTTGTGATGCACATTTAAAGTTAATATTTGGAATCAGCTTTGAAAATAATGTGTCCCTTAATGCTACCTGCTGTTAGACATTGTATTATGAGTGCAAGGAGGATGGTACTAGCAGTGGAAATGTAATTTTATGTCTCAAATACCTACAAAACCACCCTCAGAGCTGCTTTTGCACAGGCTTGACCTCAAAGGGGAGTGTTCGTATCGCCCTCTGATGGCAAAGTCGGGGCACATTTCTGTGAAATACGTTTTTCTCTTGGGCTCATCTGTAGGCTCATACATTTCACAACTGTCTGAGGGTATTTAACTAGCTTTGCCTACAATCCCATTTTCACTTTTGTGTCAGTGCCCCCCATCCCTTTGATTTTAAGTATCTCCCCTATCAGTTGATTTGTTTACAAATATGAGCTGATGTGAAGATGCATCCTTTTTTTAAATGAAGGAGATCAAGGTATTAAACTACCAGTTTAAAGCCATCAGTTCCTAACCAGTGACGGCAACACCCCCTGACTTGTGCAGCATAAGCAAAAATCCTGTGGAATGCTTGTGTTCACCTCTCACATCGGCACTGACATCATGAATCTGCTCATCAGCTAAACCAAAATGCATTCTGATGGCAAACAGCCCACCCAGCTCTGCTCGCTTCCTCTACAGATGGTAAAACTGCAAGGTTTCAGGATGAAATTTGTCTGCCTCCAGACAGATCAGGGCACTGGACTCAGGCTTCTGTGTATCTGTTGTGGTACAGTGTGCTGGGGCCAGGGTGGCCTGGTGCTGTGCAGTAACTGGAGTGTCTGAAGACCACTTACTAGGAGGACGGGATTCAGATCTTCTCTGAGATAAATATGGTGCTTTGAGTTACCTTAAAGCTTTCCTGTAAAGGGGGATGAATTTTGGGGCTGGATATGGCTGAATTTTATTTCCTGTTTAGATGGCAGCACATGGGAAAATGGCAGCCAAGAGCTGGCTGGCTCCAGCTTTTCTCACCACTGGATTAGGGTTGGTCTGCCTCTATCCATGTGAATTGTCTGCCATCCTCTTCGCTCTATTGTCTGAACTTTCCCATTTTCCTCAATCCTCATGGACTGAGCAGCACGGAAGCGATCCTTCCTTCCCCTCCTCCCAGGCTATAGATGGTCATTGTGTGTTTATGTTGCAGTCCCGGGGAAGCCCACCATGATGATTAGCACGACAGCCATGAACACAGCCCTCATCCAGTGGCACCCACCCAAGGAGATGGTAGGGGAGCTGCTGGGTTACCGGCTGCAGTACAGACGTCTTGATGAGGAAAAGATGAACACGATAGACTTTGGGAAGAGAGACCATCACTACACTGTAACCAACCTGCATAAGGGGGCCACATACCTCTTCAAATTGTCTGCCAAGAACAGAGCTGGACCAGGAGAGGAGTTTGAGAAGGAGATCACTACTGCAGAAGATGTGCCAAGCGGCTTCCCTCAGAACCTGCGTGTGGTGGGTCTCACCACTTCCACCACAGAGGTTGCATGGGACCCCCCAGTCTTGGCAGAAAGAAACGGCAAGATTGTCAACTACACAGTGGTGTACAGGGACATAAATAGCCAGCAGGACCTGGTTAACATCACCAAGGACACAAGTATCACTCTGACAAATCTGAAGCCCGATACCACTTACGACATCAAAGTGAGGGCCCGCACCAATAAGGGGGTTGGGCCACTCAGCCCCAGCATCCAGTCCCGGACCATGCCTGTTGAACAAGGTAAGTGCCTCTCTAACAAGCCCTATCAGCAAGCTCTGCCTCCTCCAGGACAGGGACCTTTGTTTCAGTTCATGAGGCTGCTCTCCCCTTTGCTCTGACTAATGAGATCAGGTACTGTGTGACTCCACATTAGTTTGGTGAGGGGAGGCTCAATGAAAGTTTCCTTATAGTTGCCTTTTGAGGGGAGAGAGGCGTTGGTAGTAGCTTAATTGTCTTTGTCACTCCATAAGCACACTTTGCTGTTTTATCTGTACATGAAAGGCTCTTGCTTGATCTGGAGCTGAAGGCTGGGTAGGATCATCTGCAGCTCCGATACCTGAGCACCACTGTTCTTTGATCATGGCAAAGAGCTGTGAGAGTGTGAGTGGAGGGGGGAGAGAGGATGGCTACAGTTCAGCCTACAACTTTCTTTCTGTGATGCTGGAAAGGATAGTAAAAAAGCAAAACTCAACTGGAGACTTGGTAAAAGGCTGCTGCTCTTTTCTCCTCATCTCTCACTTCTCTGCTGTAGCTGAACTCATTGACCTCTGCTGCTGTGTTAGACAAAGAAAGACTTGGAGCCCAGCTGCTGCCTGGCTCCCTCCTGGCTTGGCCTTACAGAGCTCAAATATCTTGTTTTTCATTTCAGTGTTTGCTAAGAACTTCCGTGTCAATGCTGTCATGAAAACGTCTGTGCTGCTGAGCTGGGAAGTGCCTGACTCCTATAAATCTGCAGTGCCTTTTAAGGTAAGGGTGGGGTTCAGAGGACAGGGAGCTCCGGATGTGGCAGTGAGCAGGACAGTGGGAAGTAGTTTCTTGACCTACCACATCATATGTTCAGGCCATCAGGCAAGAGACAAACAGAGCAGGACCACATTGCTCACTGGCCTGGGATCTTGTGGAGTTCAGATCTCCAAGCCCACACTAGGTATCCACTGTTGCTTTTGAGCAACCATTCATGTATGATGGCATGAAGTAGAGCACACTGCTGCTTGTCCTCCCTCCTCTTGCTCTTCTTAGAACAGAAGGTGGTGTAGTTTTTTTTTTATTGCTATCTATTTTGATCAATTGTAGAATAAGCAAATAAGCACTTGGCCCATGGTAACAAACAAGAGTGAAGAATGTTGGCTGAAGCATGATCAAGTAGTGAAGGCATGTGTTGGGCAGAGAGCAGTCTGAAAACAGGGATCATAATATTTCTGGCTGTTCATAAGCCAGCTAGAAACCGGTTACAGCATCCCAAATTACTGATGTTTTTTCCATGAGCAGTTGTAGAGATTGTTCACTGGCTCCTGATCAGTGCTGTCTCCTCCATCAGCTTTCACAAGTATCTTGTTACCTGTTATCACTTGGCTGGAACCTGCTGGTCAGGCTGGCCACTGCAGCTCCATGAAGGCTGTTGCACATCCTTGTTCTGATGCCTGACTCAGAGCTGAAGCGTGGAAAGTTACAAAAGTAAATTAGTAACAAGAGATCACCAGGACACAGTGGTCTGAAAGCCATCCAGTGAATTGAACTAAGAATGATTCCTTCTGCAACATGTCCTGTCTCAAGCATCCAGGTTGCCTTTATGAGTTACACCAGAACATGAGAGC
The DNA here is from genome assembly GCF_036169615.1 of Heliangelus exortis. Lineage (NCBI taxonomy): Eukaryota > Metazoa > Chordata > Aves > Apodiformes > Trochilidae > Heliangelus > Heliangelus exortis. The sequence continues at coordinate 10,896,683 of NC_092429.1, read as the reverse complement.
AGATGTGTTATCTCAGGGAGCCAAGGACAGAAGCAGCATCACCCTTCCAGAAGGTGTAACAAGAGTGAGCAGCACAAGATGTGCCAGTGCAGATGGAACTGCTCGCTTTTCTCCAGTACATTTCTGGATGTAGAATCATCCAGCTGGCTGCAGATAACACTGATGATCTGATGTCTTCCTGCTCTTGTGTATCCCTCAGTGCAGATCACTAATGTGGGTAAGAGACTGGAATGTGATGGAAATTTCTGCAGATCTCAGTGCAGCCTCCTCTGAAGAAACAAGACCAGCATGTCACATTGCCAAGAATAATCTTCCACCCAGTCTCATCAGCTACCTGCTGCCTTTGCAAAGATGACCGGGGGTGGGAGCAGTGTGACTTCCCTTCCTTCTTGCACGGGCACCCTGGCATGCTGTGCCTAAAGAAAAAATGCAAGGTGTGCATGAGTTGTGTGGGATCCATGGCCAAAGGAATGAGGGGAAGCTCTTGAACTGCATCCACATCAAGTGTGTGAGCACCTCCCCTTCCTTGTTACTCACTCTCCTTGTTTAAATCCTGAAGCTGAATTACCATGATCAATAGCAGACAGTTGTTAACTTGCAGAGTTTAGCTGGAGCAGACAAGGCTTTGTGAAGACCTTGTGGTATTCAGAGCTTTCCCAGATGTAAGATACATTAGGATCAGTGTCCGGATGTCTGGCCCCAAGGAGCTTTACTGAACTCTGTTGCTCTGCTGAAGAACCAGTCTGCTTCATCTTGCCTTATTCTTGTGGCCACAAAGCCCACTTCTCTGTCTGACAGAGCAGTGCCAGAAAGGGACAGCATGACCTTTGGAGCATTACTACCACAATGACAGTGGAGTGGTTGGAGTTAACTGGGAGCCACGGGCAATGGTGGAGTGGTTGGAGTTGACTGGGAGCCAGGGGCATAATTCCTTGTCTCAGACTTGTAGCTTGGATTGCTTACACAGACAGTGACTCAGGGTCTGCCTCTGCTGCAGATTAACCCTCAGATGACACAGGAGCAGATGGCATTAGCTGCTTGCTAACTGAAGGGTAGTAATGCAAATGAGCATTACAAGGATGTTTCTCTCATAATGTCTTCTTTCTATTAATATTCCCAGTCTTGCAGACACACATGAGTCAAGAGGGTCATCTCCAGGTCACTGACTGTGCCACTTGAAAGGAATCCTTAACCTTCAGGACTTTGTATTTTTATAAACAAGGTTCACCTCTCTCCTCTAATTCAGGCACATGGGATGCTGAGGCCAGAGCCTAATACTCTAACTAGCATAGCAGATAAATCTCCATGGGAACAATTAGTATTATCTACACTTGATAAACAGTCTCATGCTAAATCTGTGTCCCAAAGGATGTCATATTCTACTTTAACAGATTTAATTAAAGTAGATATTGTTCTGACAATGAATAGTGAGGCGCAGGCGGGAGTGGTGCTCTTTTTTTTTTTATAGGGGATATTCTGGTACCTTAAGAATTTTCATTGCTACCAAATCAATAATGAAGGTTTGTGTCCTCCTTGGGGAATTTTCACAGCCTCTTCTGGTCCAGGAGATAAATTCCTAGTAAAATGTTGCCCAGCAGTGTGGTAGAGCAGAGGCCCTATTGTTTTCCTATTCTGGTGTGCTTGCTGAACGCTGGTCAGGAGCTTTCATGGAAAGTGCAAGATGGATACAGCCTTCTTCTTGGGGAAACTGCACTTTTCTGAGACACATTCTTCAACTTAGAAGAAGAATGCTGCATCAGAAGGTATTTTACAAATGGGGAGACAGAGTAACACCTTTTGAAATTTATTATTACACAGGCTCAGAAATAAACCCTGACAAGCTGGGCAGAGCTTTCTCACAGTGTATCCCACAGAATGTAGTAATTACGCCTGCCCCCAAAAAAGGCAACCTCATCTACTTCTTCACTGAGTAATTATCCTTTACAGTGTTGTAGGCTGTGTGTCTTTCCATCTTTTAGTTCAATATATTCTTTACAGCCTTAAAATCAAACAGCAGACCTTCAGCAGTGACATTTGGACCCACCTAGCTTTGCAAACCATTTCTTTGGGTAAGAGCAGCACACATGACATTTTACAGCAATTCATGGGCTAGTCAGCAATGTTTGGTAGTTCAGAGCCTTTGGGCCAAATTTACTGTTGAATTAAGTAGTTACCAGTGGGTCATGATGCAACCTGTAAACAGCATTCCAGCTTGAGCTCACAGACATCTTCAGCTGCACATGAATGTCTGTTTCTGAGCCCTTACGTTATTGTAAGGTATGGGTAGAGGCTGTAACTAATGGTGCATAACATTTGAGAAGAAAATTTGTTATGGCAGGTAAAAGACCCCAGAACTGCCACAGCAACTGTGAAAGGGAGTGGGGGATGGTAGAGAGTGCTTCAGAGGAGCATTGCAAATGCCAATTTCTCTGTCTTTGGACACAAATTTCTGTGCGTGGCAGCAAGAATCATCATCTAGGGTCAGGATTGAATCAAGGACTATTTTCTGGCCTTTTCCAGTGCAGAGCAAGCAAGGAAACTCTGAACTTAAGTGCTTAACCATCTCTTCTGCCTCCTCTTGCTCTCAGAGAACATCTATGTCCCCAGCAGATGCCTCATGTGCAGGCAGTTCGTGGGCAAGTGGCTTCTCTGCGGCCCAGGCAAAACCAGTTGGTGATACCTTTATTAGGGAAGACTTCATAATGAGAAATCTCATCTGAAAGGCAACAGAACTTCACAGTGGGCATTGCATCCTTCCTGCATAGTTCCTAATGTTGGAAGTTTGGTTTTGTTCAAGTATGAAGCTCATGAAGTGATATGCTGCTGCTCCCTCAGAGCACCACTGAGATGCTTTCACTGGGAATACCTGGACCTGCACTACTGCAGTATAAATTTAAGCAGCACAGCTGCTAAGACAACTTGAAGTCCAGCACTCCCGTCTTTGCTGCGCCTACTTCTGTGCAGAGCAGGGTGAAGTCTGCCACCCAAATATCTGTTATTTCAGCACTTTAACAAACATTTCTTCATTTTTACCTTTTTCACTTACATTAGCACCCATCTTACATGTCTTTGAAAAAAAGGAATTAAAGTTTATGAGAAAATATCTCAAGAGGATTCATACAGAGAAAACTCCCTCCAGCCATCCTACCTTTGACAGCCTTTCCTGCACATCAGGCAACTAGCAAGGGCTTTGTCCCTACAAACCTCTATTATTTGAGTACTTGGGACTTATTTTTGCATTTCATCCCTGTAGACTGAAGCATATCAACAAAAAAGACTTTGTATCTCTCCTTCATTGCTGTCTCTTCACTGCTGTTCTGTTACCTGTTGAGAGTCTCCGTTCAGCAGCAAAAAAGCTATCCTGATCTCCATGCAAAGTGACATGAAGAGGATTTGAAGCCTGCTGTGGCTATTACTTTTGGGATAACACAAAAGAAGAGCTGCAAATTCCAGGTCTGCCCTGGCCCCTGTGCTCTGCTGTCCTTCAGATCTCTTTCAAGGGCCTCCCTCCTCCTCTCAGCTCCAGCACTAAATACTAGAGCAGTGCTAATCAGCTGCCCATGTCCCAGTGAGCTGGCAGCATTCTACAGCTTTCTGCCACCTACTAAAAAAAGGTGCCTTGGAAGGAAAGTTTGGTCCCTCCCTTGCTGCCTGTGTCAGACTGAATGGTGGGCTCAGCTGGCGAAAAATCTGGTTCACTTCAAGTAATTTTTCTTGTGCAGAGCTGTCTTCTCTCTCTGAAGGCTACTGTTGGAAGGAGGACATTTTACTGTGTGGTCTTCGCCTGTGACACATAATAGCTGCCATGGTTTTACATGCTGCTGCTCAGCCATTGCCAGTTTTTGGCATGCTGTGTCTCTGCACTGCTCTCAGGAATCCAGCATTCCCCTGCCATGCTGGACTGTCACCAAGTGGAAGCAAACATGCTGGTTTATCACAGCTGGGGCACAACCTCTGGTCTCTCTGGTTCTCTAAACCACATTTATCTCTGTCTCCCAGAACTGTTTCTGGCTTTGCAGAGGCAGCACCCAGGGTTTCAGGGTACATAGGTTGTTCCAGCCAGGACTGGGAACGAGGTTCTCAGAGCAGATGGGCTGTTTGGTGTGGCTAATCCAGGAGTGCCCATGGCTGCTGTGTCCTGGGGGAGATGAGGGTCCTGCATAACTGCAACAGGGAGAAAGTGTCATTAGCTGAGGGGCTGGTGGGCCCAAAAGGGGAAGTTGTGCATGGGGGGCTGCCCCAGGCACCAACAGCTCTGCTCTGCCCTGCCTGGCAGCCCCTCACTGGAAGCACAGCAGCAAAAAGCAGTGTTGATCTCCTGCCCGTGGCTGGCGCAGCACCAGCATCTGTTGTCATGGCAACAGGGTGTCACACCTGCAGAGCCACTGTTTCGGGTACCAATGTGTGAGTCCTATGCAGGATTTGTCAGATCATTGGTGAGGCGTGTAACCCCCCTCCAGTCACCCTGCTGGATGGGGGTTGCTTTGCATTAACCATTCGATCAGGCATCAGCTGGTAGACACCAATTTAAAGCAGATGGGATTTTACACCAAAAAACATATTGTGTGTCACAGCCTCATGAGATAAGAAACACAGACCCATTCATTTCCACATGAGGGCAAAGCACAGCCATCTGGATTCATCCCCTGAACTGGTGCTGAAAAGCAATGTGTGTGGCACTGCCAGCCTCACTGCTGGTGCCAGCCACCCGGGCTTTGCTGAGGTGACTCTCTCTGCTCCCTTGCTGCAAGGCACAGGGAGCACGGTTCAACTCTCTGCTGGGGGTTGCTCTTCTTTAAGCGAAGATTTATGGCTGTTTACACAGCACAGTAGCTGAACCACCTGAGGGAGGGCCTAGAGCCAAATTGTCATTGCTAAGGCTGCTATTCTGAGTGTGAGTTTTCATCAGCAGCTGTCAGCTGAGTGAGTGTGTCTTTTTCCCATTCCAGATTCTGTACAATAGCCAGAGTGTGGAGGTGGATGGACATTCGATGAAGAAACTCATAAGTGACCTCCAGCCAGACACGGACTATTCTTTTGTGCTGATGAACCGTGGGAGCAGTGCTGGGGGTCTCCAGCATCTTGTCTCAATCCGCACTGCTCCTGATGTCTTGCAGAGCAAGCCCATTGCCACCAACAAGTACATACAGGAAGGAAAATTCACACTCACCCTTCCCAAAGTCCAGACCACTGTGCCAGTTAGGTAGGTGCTGTACCTGGGGGGAGGAGGCAGGGTGGGAGACTAGAGATCGGGCAAAGGACAGGGAAGACCTTCCAACCTGTGGGCTTTGGAACATGGGAGTGAATTGCTGAGCAGGCTACAGTACAGAGCCAGACATTTACCAGTAACATGGGATCACGCAGCTGGCTGTTTCTGAGCAAATATTTATGTACAATAAAATTAAGACAATTCTCTGACAGTTTGCCCTCACCCTGGTGGGCATACTCCAGATGCTACCAGCAAAAGCACAGTTGAGGATCAGGAGGGACTTTCTCTGACACTGTGTAATATCCTTTAAATAAATAATGCCTAAAGCCTCAAGGAGATTAAAAAAGCAACTTTGTGGAAGTCTTATTTGTTACTGCGATATCCTTGTGCTGAAGCACAATTCCCTCAGGGGTCTTGCTACAATCCGATTACATAAAATGTCCTTCTCACAGCTCCTACACCACCCTCTGGAGCTGAGTCTGTAGATCTTCATTGACCTAATGAGTGCTAATGGGAGTCTTCTCTGGTGCAGCTGGAAAACCAGCCTCTTCTTTATTGAACCCTTTTGCAGCTTCAAGGGTGGAGAGAGGAGAAGGTTGTCCTTGACAGGTGTATATTATTCGGTGACCTTCCAGGAAGGTGACTTATTTCTGATGCTTTCCTTCTGTCCCAGGTGGTACTACATCGTGGTTGTGCCAGCTGATCAGAGCACCAGCAGCCCAACTGCTCGGTGGCGGACTCCTGATGAGATGGAGCTGGACCAGGTAGGAGTCTGTAGCAGCTGCTGTAATGGAAGCTGCTTCCAGCTGGTCCAACATGCTTTGCCCAGGCCTCCTGGCAACAGCATGGGTGGAGCAACATAGATGCAAGCAGTACATAGATAAGGGGATGTGGGACATGAGGTGCCCACTCAGCCTTTTTTGGCTGGTGACAGCATGTAGGAAGGAGGCTGGAGCCAAGCAAGGGAGGAGCCACCTCCAAAAATGTGCCTCATGGCGGACCACACTTACGTGTCTCAAGAGTTCTGACTGGGACAGATCCTGCCTTGGGTTATGTACTCTTTGCAGCCCTTTTTAGTTAAAGCAACCATGCTGATTTTGAAAACTAGCTGGGAGAGAAAGCTGTTGTTTTCAGTCAATTAGGTTGTTCTGTCAGGACACTCTCCCTCCCAGGATAGGAGCTAAGCCCACAGTTTGAGTAAGGAGTTTACTCTGGTATCTAAAAAAACCTTCAAAGCTCCCTTCATGTTTACTTGTTAAAGGCTTTTAGCATTCACCAACCCATTTACCCCAAGATGCAGCTTATTCTGTGCAGGAGTCTGCCAACGTCAGTAGCATGGCACATGTGCAGGTGTCAGAAGAGTCACAAAGAACTTGTGGGCTCTTTCTTCCCCACATACCACCAACCCCATATTAATAAGGAAAAATTCCAGGAAGTTATACACAGAAGGGTCCATTAGTAGGAAAAACTTGCAAGCCTGAAGCACTTAGAAATTACGGAGTGTTAAAGCTGACTTGCTTATCATTAATCTGTAATTACATGATTGCAGTCATTTCCATGGGGCCCCAGCTGACACTGTGTATGGGTGTATCTGTTCTGCACGTGAAGCAAAATTGTGTGATGGAAAACTATCATCTTTAGGTCTCCTGCATCATTTCATTGCAGAAGTTTAAAGGTGTCACAGGAAATAGAAGATTAGGATAAGAAGAGACTATTTGGTTTTGAGCTTTAGGTGGTTGAAAGCTGTCCAGAGAATTTGTTTCTATCTCTGTTTCACCCAGTTCTGGGCAAATTATTTAGAACAAAATTTTCATTAGCAGCTGCTGTCTTGCATCTTCACTTTTTCAGGAGGGCTCAGTTTGAGATTCTGTAGCCTCATTTGCAAAGCCTAAGAATCCCCAGCTGCAGAGAAAGTCAATAGGAGCTCTGCTGGATACAGTGCTATAAAAAAATACTAAGTTTTCTTTAAAAACAAAACAAGCCAATGTCTTTTCAATTTGACATTCAAAATTAGTGAACATTTTTTAAATTAATGTCTCTGAGTCTCTGTTCTCCATCTGTAAAATTAGGATAATCGTTTTCATCTCACCTCGTATGGGTGTTTGGAAGATAAGATTGTTAATGTTTGTGAAGCACTTGTAATATTATAGTGATCAGCATCATAGAAAAGCCCATGAGGAAATTATTAATTTTGTCTTCAGAACTGAATTTGAATAGTAAGCAATAAGCAAGGCCTTGGGCTGCATAATGCAAAGAAGAAAACAAAATATGGAATAGCTTCTCTTTGATTAAGCACTGTCTGTCCTGTGTGTCGAACAAAGCTGGGGGGGTTACAGAAAAGCCAGTATGTGATCATGCAGTCAAGGGTGGTAACACAAAACACATATGCAACACAGCTGAATTAATTTTGCACAGCCAATATTAATTTTATAATTTTTCAGAATCTGAACTTTGCAAGCATAGCATTTTTTTGGTGCAGCCTTTTGGGGTGTGTGTTACATATATAGGTGGCAGTAGCATTCAGCAACCTCAATCTCAACTGGACCCCTCTGGTTTCATGCACATACAGCTGTGGCAAAGAGCTTAGCTGTAATCGCAGCAAAAGTCAAGAGACAGGTGTAAGGAACAAACTCCACAGTCCAAAGAATGTCTTTCTGCCTTTTCTCCCTGCAGTTACAAGGATTTTTTTGAAACTGGAATTTCTCCATTCCTTTCTTTTTCTTTTATTTTCTTAATTATATTGCAATGACAAGCTTAACTTTCCTAAAGTTTGCCAACATAAGTAGTCATAACAGGGCAAGAATGAGTTATCAAGGGGAAAGAGTGGGGTGTGCTTCACCCAGCTTTTCCTCTTCAGAGGGAGAGAGAGAGAGCTCAGCTCAGCAGCCTGGCTTTGTATGGACTGTCCCCAGCCCCACTGACTGTCCCCGTCTGCCCTGACAATGCTGCAATGATACATTTGTGTGTGAAATGTATTTCATGCCTCCTTCTTCACTTTAAATTAGAATTTCTGTTCCAAGCCTGATACTCGTTTTTATTCATTAGAAAAACATCTTTAAACATCTGAGAGTCTTTCTTAGCAGTGTAATTGAATTTTTGTGTGTTTATATCCTTTTTCATGAATTTGTGGCTGACTATGAAATTTGCCATTTTTGCTCTGAACATCCCATGAAATCTGTTATCATTCTGTGTGATTTACACAAAGCTCTGCCTGCAACCCAACAGTAGGTGAAATATTGAGGCACTGACAGAAAGGAAAGCCACAGCAAATGTCACTTTTTCCTTGTACATCAGTGTCAGCTGTAATTCACGTCCAGTGCTCACAGAGAGTATGAGTTGCTGTCCATACCAATATTTGGGCTACAGCATGTGGCCCAGTTTTCTTGCAGCTCACTGGGATGTATTAACTCAGGATAACAAGCACAGCCAGGTCTTCTCAGCCCTAATATTCACCTTGTCACCATCCCAGGGCTCAGGACTCTCCCAAAGGTGACCTTATGGTCATAGGTGCTTGCAGTGAGGGTCTGCAGACAGGTACCCCAGCAATGCATCCCTTTCATCAAACCCCGTGTCTTTTCCTCCCTTCCCTTCCACCCCGCTGAGTCCTACAACCAGTAAGGTGACAGCGTAAGGCGGTGTCACGCTGGGCGAAGCAATAGTAATGCACCTTGTTTGTCCCCAGCTGCTGGAGGCCATAAGCCAGGGGAGTCAGAACAGGCGCCAGCGACGCCAAGCAGACAGACTGAAGCCCTACATTGCTGCACAAGTGGATGTGCTGCCTGAGACCTTCACCCTAGGGGATGAGAAGAACTACAAAGGTTTCTACAACAAGCCCCTGTCTCAAGACCTGAGCTATCGCTGCTTTGTGCTGGCTTCCCTGGAGGATGGAGACACGGTAAGGACTTTCTGCTAGGGGGGCACAGCCTTTCCTAGCAGAGCTGAGGTGGGCTCTGTGCAGGCAGGGTGAGCAATTACTTCAAGTTGAGATGATGGAGTTTTCTCTGAAGAGAGAAAACTGAGACTGCATAGCTGGTCCCAACAAGCTGAAACAACCATGGGAGCTGACTTGTTAGATGGTGTGTTTGGAGGGAAATGACACGTATGTTTGAAGTAATAGATGAGAGTGGACGGCAGTCTCAACATACCTATTCTATACAAGCTCAGTTGTGACTTGCTGGGCTGCGCCCAGAACAGAGCTGGACACTGAGTTAGGATGGGATAGGTACTGGTTCTGCTTTGGTGACTGTGGTGACAGTCAGTGACTGTGGAAAACAGCCCCTGGAAATCCCACCTTATACAAAAGCTTCTGCAACAAGGAGCTCCTCTTGCAAACCTGCTTTCACAGGCCCTACTCTGGCAAGAATCTCACTTCCAGATAACATCTGGAGAAGCAAACCTGCATCCCATCACAGTGGGTTGTCAGCAGAGCAAAGCTGCACTCTTGCCTGTTCCGTAGGGTTTCTTGCTCCTGTGTCCCTCCTTGCTAGAGGTAAACAAACAGGCCATGGCTTTGTCAGCAGCGTGCTGCCCTGCATGCAGCTCCTAAACACGTGAGGGGGAAGGGAGCAGCTGATGCAATAAGCAGGTAGCAGCACGGTGAGACCTGTGCATCAGTGTCCAGTTGTAAACAGAGGGCAGGAGTGGTTGTGGTGGCTGTAACAGCATCCAGTATGTCAATAATGGAAATAATAGAGATGCACAGAATCCTTTGGTTGGCTTCCAAGCTTTGCTTCCTTTCTCAGCCTCATTTTCTTGTAATGGCTCATTAGGGCTGGTCAAGCTCTTCATTACTCATACAGCTCACATGTTCTTGTGGTAAAACGTGCACACTGATGAGAGGAGAGTCACAGATTAACAGCAAGGTAAGGCAGAGGCCTCTGGATGCACTGCCCTGGCAATCCCTGTTTAGAAGAGATGACCTTAATAGGTCATCCCAAATTATCATGATCTCCACCCTAGCAGAGATTTGCCACAGCCCTCTAGTGAGCTACCAGCTGGCAGTGATTACACCTGCTCCTACAGACCTACTTTGCATCTCCCACTGTGTTGCACCCATTTTCATTTAAGGCATGAGGCAGCCCGTCCAAGGCTGTGCACTATCTCCCCCACTCAGCTCCTCTTGAATTACTTGCTGTGTCTCTAGTGTCAGCAGGCGAGTGTAACATTGCCATTCTTCAAAGGCAAAGGTGAGCATGGTTGAAACACCATCTCTGAGAGCAGGGGCACCTGCACCTCTCCGTCTGCCTTTGGAAATGTCACTGCGATAACAGTCCCCTGATCTCTTCTGCTTCTGTCTTCTCTTGGAAGATGGCATCTGCAAAGCATGTCTGAAAAAATATGAATCTTTGCTGCTTGCACAGAGCTTTGGAGTTGGACACACATGTGACCATGCTGCACACAACATCAAGCTGTGCCCACCTCCCCCCCTAGCCCTAATGCAGCTTAAACTTTCTGGGTAGTCAAATGCAAAGCCTTTGTGCCTTTCTCAGAGTAGCCACTTGCCCATACAAAGGGGAGCTCTGGACCTTCTGCCCCTTCCTCTCATCACCAGTGTAGCATCTTCTTGTCTCTGCTGTGCTCAGGCAGAGCTGATGCTGATACCCTGCCCTGTTGTTTTAACTGGACAAGGGGGTGTAGAAATATGAATATGCCAATGATAGGTTGCAGTGATCCTTTGCAGACTTTCTTTAGGAGCAGAGCTGAAGCACAAGCCAGCAGCCATTTGAGGCTCATTGTATCAGGGTCTCATATGGATGAAAGGCTTCACAGACCAAAGTAGCGACCAGCCCCCATGCTCCCCCTCCAGCCAGTAACATCTCTGACCACCGATAAAATCTGAGGAGAGTAGCTAGGATGCTGCATCTGTGAATGCTGCCAGAAGGATGACAGAGATAAGAGCATTTTCTGTACTCCAGGCATGTTTGAAACCAGGCTGTCTGGGATCAAGGGCACCTGTGAAAGGAGATCAAGGTGTGCATTTGTGTGACACCAGCACTTTTGATTTTCCCCCTTTCTTCTGTTCACATGCATGCAGACATGAATTGTGTGTTTAAACTTCAGCCTTAAAGCAGGTAATTTATAGATCCACAGGCACCTCTTCAGCAACCAAAACTTTCTACGGCAGGAGCAGAGCATTTCTGTCTCCCTACTGCCAGGCAGCAGATGCTGCTCAAAAGCTACAAGTACTGAACTGATACAGCTCTGGGCCTCTCTAAGAGGGGACAGAGGATTTCTTTTTGCAGCATTTAACTCTTCTGACCTAGCGAGCTTGAGCTGTGGAAGGACAACACAGCTCCATAAGCTTTAGCAACAGCAGCAGAACAAGCTGGGTGCAGTGTCACTTTTCTGTGTGAAGGATTTGGGTCTCTGCTAATGTTCTCTTGCTGGTGGGACTAGAAAACTCTCCCTTCAGGTTATAAATCTCTGCAGAAATCTCTGGAAAGGAACCTGTGAACATGAGCCCCTTCCAAGGTCTCTTCAGCAGAGCTGAAACATCATGTAGAAAATGTTCCTGTCATTTTATTCCTTTAAGAAAACCGCCTAGCCCAGCAGGGGGTTTCGTAATATTGCCCTGTCCTGGAGAGATGTGTTGATATCAGCACAGCAGGTATTACAAACCACTTAGGAATCATCAGCCAGGCCCACTGTGCAGTTGGTTTGGATTCAAAAGCTTGTGATTTGGCTGCCAGAGAATCCAGGGCTGGCAAGTGTCTCTTAGCTGGTCTGCTCCAGTTTGGCATCTCAGTGCCAGATCTGCTATCCAGAAAGTTGCTGGCACTGGGAGTGTTTCACACCAGGAAGAGACTGTTTCTACAGTGTGACCTCTGCTGATGCTGAGGGAGGGAGGATCCTGTGGTGTGCTGCTGGGTTTAAGAAGCATAACCATTACCAGCTAGCTAGAGGCAAGGGGAAATCTCCACGTTTCAGGGACATAGCTGTTGCTTTAGCATAATGAACACTCGCTTTTCTCTCCCTCTCCTTGCCGGTGCTGTTCAGAAGAGATATGCAGCCAGTCCCTACTCAGATGAGATTGTGATGGAAGTGGCTTCAGCAAAGCAGCAGGATGAACCGGAGATGCTGTGGGTGATGGGACCTGTCCTGGCTGTGATATTAATCATCATCATTGTCATTGCTATACTCCTCTTCAAAAGGTGAGATCCGGGACATAGCAATTATGGCATGAGCACTACAGATGGTGGCACCTTTGAAGACCCTTTTTGTAGCCTTCAGATGTGGGGTTCTCTGATCTACAATCCTTGGGTCATCATGGGAAGCAGGAAGGTCTCTACCTAGCACAGCAGAAGGCTGCCTTACAAAGAGAGAGCAAGGGCTGGATATGCAGGAGGTAATTAATACCAGAATTAATATCCCAGAACAGAGCTGCTGTGGATTCTGGAAATGTGTGCACAGTGGGACAGAAGATGGCAACTTGTCCATAAAGTGTCTGACCAATCTCTGTTCTCATAGCATGGATTTCCAGCTTTTGGGATACCTGTAGTACTGGTTTTCTGGGGAAATTTCCTGTTTGATCTCTGGCGGGTGCCCCCACTACTGTGAATTCTGGCTGGGGCACATGGTCTTGGTGATGAGAACAGGGCATGGATATAACAGAATGAAACTGGAGTAGGAGCTCTCTTCTTGAGACCTTCTTGAGGTCCTGGCTACCACATCAGAACCATCCACACAATGGGCTCCCTGCTGAAGCAACCACCTGCTTTTGTGTAGTGGAGCCATCCTGCTAGAGCTGTAGCTGTAGCGTGAGATGATTGTTAGTCCTCCTGAGGAGCCACAGGTTGCATTTGCATGTGTTCGGGTAGCCTGTTCAATTACTGTAGGTCATTCTGTATCAGCTCAGCTCCCAGGTTCTGCTCCTCCTGGACTCTATTTACATATGTATCTGTAGCTCCAGGAAAGGAGCTGGCTTTGTTGTCTGATTAAATGGAGCTCTGCATGTGCAGTCAGTGCCTTTCTGTGTCAGTGATCATCTCCTTTCTTCTGTTTCTGCTTTTCCCTGGATCTAGTAAACAAGAAAGGTAGGAATCCATTTTATCTTCTTGTTCTGTTAAAATTTCAAGTCTATAAAACAATCCTGAAGCTAGTAAGGGACATCTTTATTTTTGGGAGTGTGGGTCATGCCAGCCCTGGGGTTTACAAAGACTTTGTTTCTTAAAATTGCCTGGTTCTCTCTCAAAGCTTCCTTGTTATAGACTGTATTGCATCTGCATTCTCAGTGGAACAGCTCTCAGTTTGAGATGACTGAGAAAACAAAGAAACACATATAACTGTTGATGTTGCCTTTTTTTTGATTTTTAACTTAATTGCAAAACAATCTGGGAAGTCTTTATGTTGGAACTGTCTCCCTAAGAGCTGTGGGAGGCTGACAATTGCTGGGAGGCTGATATCTTTGAGGAAACAAAGTGTTTACTGGTCCTTAGGGAGAAAAAAATGTTCCCAGAGGGGTATCTGGGCCCCAGAGACGCTGTGCCCAGGCTTAGTTTTGCTTTGCTTTGTGCCAGAGTCTGGTGTGGGTGAAGCACCAGGAAGCAGCACTGGCCTGCTGTGCTCAGACCCAACATTCATGTCCCTGCTGTGTCCTAGCCCATGCAGCAACACCTTATCTCTCTCCAGAACCACCTGTATGTGCATAGTGATGCTGTGTTATCCTACAGTTTTTTGCTGTCCAGCTTCTCTTTGGAGGCATTTTATCCCAAAGGTACCTGTGCAGCAAATTCACAGTGTCAAATCTACAATGGCGATGAATTGAAGCTGATTAGCAGTGGATAGCTTGATATCTGGAGGTTTGTTTAGCAGTTGCCCTGACTAAGCTAATGAGAGAGACAATCATTAATTACTGGCTGGGCCCATTCTTCAGAAAAGCTGGGCCACTTTGCTCAAAGGCTCAAGGACTGGCACACAGTACGACATGGAACATCCTGCTGTGCTCCTGATAGCAAAAACACTGCTTTATTTGTTTGCCCTGTATTTTCTTTTTTTTCTATCAATGCTCTCAGTCCTTCTGCTCTTTTGTCTTGGTCCAGACAGCAAGGAGGCTTCTGAGTTGTTGCGATGACTCAAAGTAGTGTAAAACTCACAAGATGGTCCTCCCCATTGAACAGCTCCAGCGTTTGATGGAGCCATGCAAATGAATCTTGCTTACAGTCTCAATCACAAAGGGAGTGCAAGTTTCACTTGTGATTTATGCATTATATTTTCCCTAATTGCTTCTCTCTAGTGCCAACACAGCATGCCCAACTCCCCATGGAAATCATAGCACCCAGTGCCTGTGCTGAGTGTTTCTGATCACATGGGGCTCAGGGTCACCACCACCCAGAGATGCACTTGTCTCTGTGCAGAAGCTGGCAGCCCCTCAGAAGCCTCAGAAAACTGAGGCTGAGTGTTGGGATTTGCAGGATGGTAATGCTAGTATTGGTGTGGACTAACAGTGATACAGCTCCCTCTCTTCCAGAAAACATCAGGTCAGCAGAGGGATTTGCCATCAGGCAATATTCATTTTGAGGCTGTAGCCAAAAGGCAAAGTCTCTGCTTACTGCTGTATGCTCAGCATGTTGGCAAAACATCAGGATCAGCACAGACACAGAAGAGAGTACTTCTGCCTTGCTCCTGCCCAACTCCCCTTTCTACTGCATGGTTATATCCATATTTGTATTATTGAGCAACAAGTGGGACTTAGAGAGTGACTACAAACCCTTCTTGTAGTATTAGATTATCCTTAATATTCACATGTCCACTTCTTGATTGGATGTGTCCCTGCTTTGCCTGTGAATTTCAGTAAGAGCCTGAGGTGGTGGCATTGCTCTAGGCATAAATATAGCATGAAGAGACAACAGTATATTTTATTGTTCCATTAATACATGCCTTGGGTGCCTTCAACCATTCAAGACATGTATTAATGGCCCTATAAAACACACCCTGAAGAGCCTTTACACTATTATATTACAGCATTCTATATTTAAATATTTCTAATACTTGGGAAAAAAAAAAAAAAAAAGATTTTATTCTATCCTTCCACTGCAGGAAGTAGTTCCTAGAGCGAGTAAGAGGAAACATCTTGCATCTATCTGCTTCCTCTCTAATAAATATTATGCAGAATATCAAAGTTCAAAGTGCTTCACTAATCAAACCTCTGCTTAAATACAATCCTTTCTGTTTCGTAGATGGGAAATTGGAGTCATAGAAGAGGATGTGATTTGCCCAGAGCCCCAGGGAGCCTGGGTTGGAGATGGGTAACTGGGACAGGGGCACACAGACTCCTTTCTGGCCAGGGTGGTTCATGATGATCTCTGGCAGAGCTTACCTGTTTGTCTCTCTTCTCCCTGTCCATAGGAAAAGGGCACACTCCCCCTCTTCCAAGGATGAGCACTCCATCGGCCTGAAGGACTCACTCTTGGCTCACTCCTCTGACCCCGTTGAGATGAGGAGGCTCAACTACCAGACTCCAGGTAAGGAGCAGTTAACCCCCTTGCATCCCACCTCCTCCAGTTCCCCTTTGCCAGATCCCCATGCCAGAGAAGGAGTTGCCAACCTTAGCAGCCTTGCACATTCTCAGTCACAAAAGCACAGAGAGGCTTAGACCGAGGATGTTTGCTCTCTGGTCTGCAAATCCTTCTCCCTGGCCCTGTCACTGCAGGCACGCAAGGCTGGGGAACTTGGACGGGGACAGCCTAGTGTGTGATGTGTGTCAGACATTATGTGAAGCTCGATGTGGTTGTCCTGAGCCAGGGGGAGCCTCCATGCAGAATTGAAAGAGGTCACAGGGCTGCTGCACCTACTTGGTCCAGGCTGAGATTCAGTGCTGAGCACCACTGGTGCAGTGCTGGCCCCAGGGGCTGCATCTGGGAGCATCAGGAGGTACAGAGACCCCTTGTAGTGCTGAGGGTGTCTCAGCAGCTTTTTCCCAGGATCTTTGGTGTGCTGACTCTCCTGCTCTGCTCAGCTAAGGGTGAATAGAAGAGCTACCTGCAACCTACATTGCTCCACAGTCAGTGCTGTGGTCCAGTAAAGTACGCTGCTGATTATGGTGGCCTCAGCACAGAAGATGATCCTTTGGTAATGTCTGTTGCTGTCTGCATGCAGTGTTGGCTGCAGAGCATCCTGCACTGGCCTGTGGTGCCTCAGGGTGTAGCTAGTTTGCCTGCCTGTGGAGGCGACTGTACTTCACACTGCAGAAAGGTCTCATGCTGCTGTTTTATGTCTGTACTTCTCTGATGGCACTGAAAGCACAGTACCTGTCATTGTAGCTGTCAGAGACAGACTCACCCTGACTTGTTCAGAGCCTCTCAGAGGTTCCAGTTCCTAGATGAAGTAGGGAGCACCTGGGCTTTTGTGATGGAGGGAGCAGTTGAGCAATAAATGAGGCACATACAGCTCTCTTCTAACTTGCAGCTCCTCCTGGTCTGTAACCTACTTTCCTTTTCCTCCTGCTGCTCATTCATCAAAGAGCTTTCATCTAACACAGAGGGTTTTGAGGGACCATTTTCTGATGTAAACTTGCAGTATCTGGAAGAGAGGGTAAGAGAAGCCTTTCCCATTTGCTGCTCTACAGCAATCTGGTGCAAACCTGGGGTGAGCTTCACCAGCATAGCTTCCTCTGTGCCAGAGCAGGTGTCAGAGATGCATAGTTAGTGCACCTCCCAGGGAGAACTGATGGCAGATCTCACAGGTAGGATGCAGTGACAGCCTGGCAGTTACCAGCAGACCTGGCCACAACACAGATGAGAGTGGTATTGCAGCATGGGGGGAAAATACAGTGGGGAGCAAGGGAGGCACCTGTGCTGGAGGAAGAACATCTCAACAGGCAGATCACTGGCAGCAGCACTGGGTGAGGGCGTCACACACAGCTCCTTGAGGAGGAGCTAGATGTTGAACAGGGCTGCTCCAGCACCACTGTGCGTGGGACCATGCATCTGTGACATCTCTACTGCCATGGGACACAAGAGCCATCTTTGCTGTATGCTCGTGGTTTATATTGCATAGGGTGACAGATCAGGCTTGCATCTGCTCCCATCTCCAAGAAGAGATTAGGATGCTTGCAACGAGGATATCCCTTGCTAGAGCTATAGGAGGGATCAAGAGCTACCACCAGAGAGAAGAGGGATCTGGGAAATTGTCTTTTCCCACCTGTGCCTAAGGATTAAACAAAGATGCTGACTCATTCAGAAAGCTTGAAGAGCTCTCTGAAGAGGTAAAAAAAGCAAACCCAAAGTGTCCAGTTCACTAGAGACAGCAGCAGTGCCCTGGGATGCTGCTAATCAACACTCCCACCAAGAGACAGCACTGCGTCCTCTTCCCTTCCTCCTCCCCTGCATCACTTGTGAGGCTCTGTAGGGTGGAAGCAGGTGTCATGCAGCTACAAGTGACTGTTTCAGCTCCTGATGAGCTTGTCCTCATTAATGAGGAGGCATGAAAACCACTGAGCCCAGTGGGCCTGTGCTGTTGCCCCTGTCACCTGCCTGAGGTTGAGGTGGTGCTGAGTGGAAGCAGTGACAAGAGGTGCTGGCCACCAGCCCTGCACACTTCAGTAGCTGATCTCCCTGCTTGAGTGTGCTGAGCAGGGAAAACTTGTTTAATGCATAATTAATTAGGCTACTGTTATTAAATATTAAGCTTTCTCATTTTTTGTGGTTTTTACTTCAGACAAGGGTTATTTCCCCCACTGTTGGCCTCCCTGTACTAACATACCACTGAGCCAAGTCGCTGAGAGGATTTGGGACCGGGCAGTGTCCCAGTACACCATGAAATGAGGCCAAGTTGTGCTGCTGATGAGCTGTGAGTGAGCTGGAGGCTCAGAAGCACTAAGCAGAGGTTGCTGGGGCTGAGTGCAGTTCTCCTGGCCACCGAGCAGCACGTATGTCCCCTGTACCTGCCATCCACCTGCCCTTGCTGAGTTCCCTTGGGCACTGGGCCGAGGATGATGGTGTGCAGTGAGAAGTGTAGCTCTTGGTGTCAGGTGAAGACCTGTGTTCTCACTCCCCTGCAGGTACCTCCAGCTCCATGTGTTTGTCAGCATCAGGGGATGGTGCTAGCCAAAGCCAAAAGCCTGGTGTGCAACAGCCTGCTGCAGTGCAGCCCCCAGGGCCACACAGCCGGACCTGTGCAGGAGGGAGGCTCCCGGTGCTGTGGCAGATGGTGCTTTCATTTGCATCTTCATCTCTTTGTCTTTCCATTTCTGAACCTCTGCGATAATGACTAAAGGCTAATGGGATTTCTGTTCTTGCCCCATTTCTTTTCTTTGCAGGTGCCAGTGTCCCCAGTTGCCCGAATATCTCAAGTTAGTTTTAACTCCTGTATTTATCTTTTGACACCTTTTTCTTTTTCTTTCCCTTCCTCTCTCGTCTCTGTAATTTTTGTTTCAATGTCATGAAGGTCACCCTCACTCACAGCAGACTGTAGAACAACAGTGATTTCACTTTCTGACATGGCGTGGGGGGCCAAGCTCGGGTACTGTTTGCACGGCACTACAGCAGCTAACCACAGCACAGTGCAGAAGGGAAGGTCCCAGGTTCTGGGCTGCCAGAATGCTCCTGTGGCAGCTCTTCTCCTGCTCCCAGGCCTCCTGCCCCCTCACGGTGGCATGCCAGGCTCTGCCATGACACCAGGCCTGCAGATGGCCCTGCATGGGGATAGATAACTGCTGTGACCATTCTGTGGGGGGCTGCTTAGCTAAAAACCCCTAATGGACAAATTGAAGGGTGCTCTGCAGCCCAGTGGTTGAACACACTCTCTTCCTACCTCAGGCAAGCTGGATTCCCAAGGCTGGTTTGCCTGCACCATAGAGTTAGGCAGAATGGATGCCAAGGGATGCTGATCTCCTTAACCACCATGCAGTGGATCTGCTTGGCAGTCTGGGCACCAGAGTCCTAGGCACAGAGTAGAGGGACTTACTGCTACATACAGCAGGCAGTAGTAGTAGTACCAGGACTGTGGGCATAATGGCCACTCTTGTCCTGTGAGCTTCAGGTTCACTCTTAAACAGCCCTAAAAGCATATCCTCCCTGCTGCTTGATGTACAAGGCATCTGCTCGTGCATGCAGGAATGGAAGCAGTACGTGGGATAGACACTTTCCCCAGGAGCATAGCCAAGGGCTTTGCAGCCTGCAGCCCTGCAGACATTGTAAGACCTCTGAGTCCTTCTAGGCTGGTGGAGAGCTCACTGTCCTCTTGACAGAGTTGTTGGAAGAGCATGTGTAAGTCCTGGCAGTGTATAGTGTCTTGCCCTACAGTGTCAGTGTCAGTATGGCAGTTCTCCACAATGGGATACCAACCACTTCCCCCCTTCTGCTCCTGCAGTTCCTTTGTTGCTGCAGCACTCCTTTGGCCAGCAAAACTGAAGTTTGGAGAGACTCCCCTGTATTTCCCAGCAGGCATGAGTGTCTGCAGCTCTGCTGTGGTCCATGGTTCTGCCATCCTTGATACATAACCACCTTGGGATAAGCACATACTCTGGCTATGTTCTACCTTCTTCCAGCCCCACCCTTCTGCCTCGGTCCCACACTGTTTTTCTCATTGAGTTGCTCATCAGCAACAGCTCTGCACTGCAAAGGCTGCTTCTGAGCTACAGCCTCTGGAGCTCTGGCACCAGTGAGCAAATTGTGCAGAAATTAGTGTTGTCTTTGTGGGCCTGCTTAATAACCTCTGGGATCCTGATGGGTGAGGTGGCAGAGAACCCTTTGCAGGAGGACCTCAGCACCAGGCAAAGGGGTCTTTTCTTCCCCATCTGTCCATGTGCTCTCAGCCATCCATGGATAGCTCTGCACTGTCTGTCAAGCGATAGAAAGACAAGAGTGTGCTGGATCAGTCTTGCCTATATGCAGCAATGTCAGATGGTTTTGGCAGGGGTGTGAGCAGCCCTGCTGTGCAGTGGCTGTGGAGTAACACTTCCATGTTATCACCTAGTGACTTTTCACCACTGTGTAAAGTGCATGTACCCAGCCTGGGGACTGCTCCATCACCTCAGCGGCCCATCACTGCCATCTGTGGCAGCATTCAGGCTCCTGAGTAGATTGAGAAGCTCCTGGCCATACTCCAACCTGTTTCCCTGGGTATGAATCAACAGCTTCAACCTATTAATAATCATTATTGCCCATGTGGCATTTCTGAGAAACACACAGACCAGCCGATGGAGTCATGAGCCTTGGGATTTGGATGAGCCACGCTTTGGATGAGGTGTTTCACAACCATATTCCTGCCAATTCACCGTCTCAGCTTCAGAGAAAGAGGTTGTGATAGTTGAGCCTTGAATACCAGGGCCCCTGTAGGACTCCTCAAAATCCCACATATGCACCCTGACAGTACCTGTCCCCTGTGTAGGGGCTGTAAGATCCCCTCCTTCAGGCTTCTCCCCCGAGCAGGGCTTGGGCAATGTCCAGAATGAGCTATATTGTGCCTCCCTGCTTTAGACAGGGCAAGACTTCTGCCACAGCTTGGGCTGCATCCCAGCTCAGAGAAACAACCCAAAAGCTGCTGTAGGGCACATCAGTGCACATGGTGCCTTGCATGAACCAGCCCAGTGGAGCTGGATTTTTAGCCCTAAAGCTGGCTCTCCCTCTCGAGCACCACTGAAAAGCACTGAGTTACACAGCTGCGGGCAGAGCTGCTCCCCATCTCTCAGAAAGTTGTACAGTCTCCAACGAGGAGAGCAGCTGTTCCTCCATGGAGCCCTTCCCATCTTTTCCCAGCTCCCCAATGGCTGGGGCAGCATCTGCCTACTCAAAAAGGTGTGCACATACACCACAGAGGTTTCCCCTGATGCAGGTCTGAGCAAGTTTCTTTTTGGCTAATGTAATTCTGGGGGTAAGCAAGAGGATCAGCCTCAGCCCTGGGCGGTGAGAGCACCAGAGAATCAGTGTGTTCAATTTCAGCCCATGCAGGAGCCCAGGGAGCTCATTGACAGCATCTCCTCGGCCCGTTCCTGCCAAGGGCTTGCCCAAGCCCCTGTCCCCTGCGTGGCCTGCTCTGTGTGCCCGGTGGCTGTACTATCCGAGCATGCTCACCCAGTCATGCACATTCTGTACATCACCTTTCTTTTTTGTTTCACCAAACCGTGTGCTCTGGGAGTGTGTGCAGCATGCCATGCAATCTCGCCGACCTCCCATCCATCCTGCCCAGCGCTTCGACATAGTCACACGTGTCCACCCCGCGCCCACCTCTCGGGTTTCCTGTGCACATACTGTTTTCAAATCTTCCTCAGCCATGCAAAGCTGTAACTGTTTTCCTCTCCCTCCTCCCTCCTTGTCTCACTCGCAGGCATGCGTGACCACCCCCCCATCCCCGTGACGGACCTCGCCGACAACATTGACAGGCTGAAAGCCAACGATGGGCTGAAGTTCTCCCAGGAGTATGAGGTGAGCGTGAGAGCCTGGCGGGCGGTGGGGGCTGCAGGGTGCTGGCCAGGACCCCCAGCAGAGAGGGCTGGAAAGCTCAGCCGTGCCTCCCCCGCACCAGCATCGCCGACATGGGCCCCAATCCAGGCCTGGGAGCCTGCCAGTGCTCCCTGCCAGTGCTCCCTGCCAGCCCCAGAGCTGTGGGAACTCGCCTTGAGCAGATCGAACACGGCTTATACAGGGAAAAGGCCTCACAGCTTAATGCACAGCAGCCCGCCATGCTCCCACCATGGTTTCCATCTTAGGAGTGAATGGGAGCTCATGTTTTACCCACCTGGGCTGTTGCTGTTTACTTTGTTGTTTTCCTCTGTGAGGGCTTCCCTCCGTGCAGATTGTCTGGGGTATTTTCAGTCCAGAGCACCCCATGCCCCTTCACTTCCATCTGCATTCAAAGCTTTTCTTTTTGCACCATCCTCTACTGCTGACAAACATGCGATTGGGTTTTTATCCTGCTTTCCTCACCTGCTCTCCCCTTGCACACTGCTGGACTGTGCTGGCATTAGATTGTGCCATTCAGCATCACTGCCACCAGAAACTCTGCTTATGTCCCATTGCCCTGGAGCAGTTCCAGCTGCCCTTCCTACGTGAACCTCTTTGCCTGTGCCCTGCAATCCTGAGCTGCAAACTCCCCGGCACTGCTGAATCCCATTCCCACCCTTCTCTACACCTCTGGTGGAGCTCACCTGTCCACACCCACCACCGATGTTGCCTTTGCTCACACAGGCATTGGGCCTTTGGTGAATGTCCCCCACCCTATGCTACACTGCACCTCTCCCAGCCCAACCTATTCCATTCCCATCCTCCTCTGAGGACAACTTGCTGATGGGGTGCATGCATGGAGCAGAAAGGACTGACCTGCACAAGGGCTGACTTGCCTTTCTCACCACTCTCTGGGCTGGATGAGTAGGTTGAGAAGTTGTAAAGTTGGGGAAAGTTCCTCTGCATCCATGATACATATCCAACAGTGGCAGGATATATGTTTTCCTGTGCTTACATGCAGGACCCTCTTCAGCTGTGGGGAACTTGTAAATAACCCCCATGCTAGTGTATATAAAGAGGGAATAATTTTGGGAAGTGTCTTTTGCACATGTTACCACTTATGTTTGAATTGTTATCTGTCTGTGCCTGTGGCCTCCCCTTCCCTCAGCATACCTACATTGGTTTATGAGATGAGATCACAACGTTTGCCCACAAGGTAGGATTAGATATACCAGGAAAGGGAAAGCAAATCTCTGTGCTGAGAAGGTAAGGGATAAATTCCAGCTAGTTCAAAGGGTGTGCTGCGTGTATTGGAGGAAGGCACAGAGCTCCTTTTTGCTTCAGGATGCCAAGAGGAGGGCTTTGCCATCCCTCTGCATTCTGCTGTTTAGGCCAGAGAGAGGCTGAGCTTTCACCAGCCACAGCATTACATGGTAACTTGGGACATGCTTAGAAAAGTAATGCACTTCCCTTGCCGTTACCCGTGTGTTCCTGCCAATGGTGTCAAGGTATCCTATCTGTCTGCCTTGGGCTTTTTGTTCCAAGTCCAGATGAAACGATTAGCAAGGCATTCTACTGTGCTACAGGCAAACTGTCTCTTCTGCAGGGTTGGGATTCAGCAGTGCACTCCCACCCTCGCACTAGGCCTGTGCCAGTTGGAGCCTGCAGCCTAATACTGAGCTGTGGGAACTTCTTTTGGGAAAAAATTATCATTACGTAAATTCTCTTAGCTGTTTTTATGAGTCTCTCTCTTCTCATTTCTCTTTCTTTAGAATATCATGGCTGGTTGAGAGCACCAATCAGTTGTACTTTTCATATTGAAGCAGCTATTAAGTAGCTGATTGTTGCATGTAATTTTTTTCCCCTGGATTCTGCTTCATTTTAGTTCTTGTCAGCTAGAAATTACTGAACAGGACAGGCTCACATGGTGTTTGATACTAGGATAGTCCCCAAAGCAGAAGTGGTTACCTGGTGTTGGAATCCAGGGATCAGTATAGTAATTTCCCATTTGAGATTCTAGCAAGAAAAATTCTGGGCTGAGTTTGCAGGGAAGAGCAGCTGCCTGTGCAGAGTAATGTGGTGATGAGTCTGCTCTCATCCTGGCCCCTGTGTGCTGAGGTTTGGGATGGTGACAGTTCTTTTTGTGGCCTGTGATAGGAGGGCTGGAGGGCAGGATGGGCACAGCATGTGCTGCTGAGTAAGGGAATCTGCAAAGTGGATGTGGAAATAGCAGAGCTGGGAGGGGAGCAGGCTGTGCAGCCCAGGCAGGAGCTGGCAGGAGCTCTCCTGGCATGGGGAGAGACAGGGGACCACGGCTCAACAAATTCTGTGCAGTTGCAGTCATTAAGTGAGACTATAGTCCCAGTACTCACCCTGGGACTGTCTGAGCAACAGACCTACACAAAGCTGAATGGTGACCCAGCACTTTGAAAGTCCCTGGCCCCGTTTCCATATGGCATGGTAGTGCTGCCAGCTGGGCATAGCGTAGTTGAGCAAGGAGAGCAAAGGACAGAGGCATCACAGATGAACCCCCAAGGGACATTTGCTGGTTGGTTATCCTTTGGAGGAGTTACATTTTAAGTGGGTTTGCAGGGCAGGCTGGCAGTCTAACATCTCCATGGGGTGCAGGGCTGTTCATAGGTGTCTTAGGAGTGGTGGCACCCCAGGCAAAGAGCAAATATTTAACAGCACTTTTAACCACTGAGGCCAGCTGCCCAGGGTCATCCGTCTGGCACTTGTCTTGGTTGTGCAAGCAATCACAGGGTAACCTAGACACAGTTGACACAAAACAAGACCTATCAGCATCTCCCCACGTGCCCGGGAAGGGACATAGAGGGTCATAAACATTTCTCAAAGCCTTCTGGCCCGTGTTCCCACAGGTCAGAGAACAAATAATATTGTTCACACCAATTTTGCAGCCTGTGTGACAAAGCCAGCAGGGAGAGGAGAGCTGTGCACTTGCAGTAGTGACAGTGAGCTCCTGAGCTGTGGGTTAGCCCTGACCTCTGACAGGCAGGGAGCAATCCCAACTGGACTTGCTTGTATTCCTGGGGAGATGTTCAGCTGCGGGTTCTGGGAGCTGAGACGGCTGCAGGCACAGTTAACTCTGCTGCTTGCTGCTCTGATAGCACAACCCACCACACTTTCTCAGACATGCAGCAGAGTTGGGGGGGAGCAGAGTGCAAGAGTCTGGCAGCAGCTCCTGGCCCGGCCACACCAGGAGAGTATTTCATTTCTAGTGCATAGTAAGTGGTACAGTGAATTTACACTGTGGGATTAATGGAATTAAATAAGTAGAAGGAAGGCTGAGCCCTTAATTATTTGTCTGTGGGCTGTGGTGAGTGCTGCAGCTGTGTTGGAGCTCCTCCTGTGGGCCACCTTCCCATGCTGCAGACTGTGGATGTAGGGCAGGATCCTGCCTTCTGATGTGAGTTACCTGGACTGGTACACACAAATGTGCACGCACACACGCACACACACACACACACACACACAGCAATTTGCACTTTCAAGCACTGCTGTCTGTTTTGCTTCTGTTAGTAAACATGGGACAGACTCCTTCCAACCAGGGCTGGTTCCTGATCCCTTGTGGCTGCTGCCATTTCTGGGCTAGATTCTGCACCAGCTTCCCAAAGGAAAGTTTTTTTCTTCTGAAACTGCAACTTGTGGCAATTGTCCTTTGTGCCCAGTCCCTTCAGCATGTCCCTCAAGTGGATGGCCCCAGGGAGCAGAGAAGACTGGAGTTGTTGAAGCCCAGCAGCATACTTCTGCTCAGCACATTAGTTCTTTATAATCTTTAGGTGGTGCATGAGATTTCACTGTGTTCCTTCTTTCCAGTGCACTACGAGCCTGCTCAAACTTTGTGTTCACTTGCATTTCCCTTAAAGCCACCAAGGACATTGCATCTCCCATGCCTGCAGCCCTGCCAAGGCAGCTTAGGCAACAGCAGAAGTTCTTCATTCCCTGGGGCCAGTGAACATAGGAGGTGCTGGACCAGGGGTCCAGATAGTACCTGGGGAGCCTCCTGTTATGGATTTAATGGGCTCATCAGGAAGCTGCCTGGCAGGAATGCGGCACTCACGTTCCGGTAATAAGAATAAGAAGGCTGAAGTGCTGCCAGCAATTGATTCAGGAGCACATTATGTCCTCATTTGAGGCACAGCGTAGATTGACAGTGGTCAATGCCTGTGCTGATGTGGTTGATTTCACAGGAGGCAAGGAAGGACTCGCAGCCCAAGCTCCTTGCCCTTGTGCAGTTCCTGGACTGCTGAGCATCACAGGGCCATGGCTGCCCAGCCAAGCTGACGTGCTGCCCCAGCAGCAGCCTGGGTTGCCTGTGCCTGCCAGTAGCAGAGGCAGCTGCAGTGGGGTTTTGGAACTGCACTGATGAAGGGGAACAGCAAACCCAAGTGGGACTGCATCTTAGAGACAAACTGGCACCCAGGGATGTTTTCAAGGCATTTGTAAAGTTCTCTTGAGTCTGTCGAGGAAAGAGCCTTTTTCCAATCCTGTTTCAATGGTCTGGCTCTTTCTTTATGATATGGCAGTAGCAGCAGGGATCCCTGAGCTGCTTTGGAGAGATTGCTCCATACGCTTCCATGCTGAGAAGGAGGAGTTTTACTAATTGGGCTTTTTCTTAATTTGTACTTGCTGTCTTACAACATCTCCCCTGTCACTTTAAAGCACAGAAAAACTAAAAGTCATGGTGCTTTTAAGTTTGTTCTGGCTCATTTCCTTCCAATTTCCCAGCCCTTCTGCTTTCTAGGAAGAATGAGTCAAAAGTGTTACTCTGATTTGATCAGGGTATGGGATGTAGCAGTGACTCCTATAAGCCCCAGAAGGGACCAAGAACACATTCCCAGTACCGAGGCAGTTGTGGAACAAGGTGGAGAGATACAGCAATGCTGCCAAAGTAAGGGACTGCACAGCATCTTATGTAGGTGGGACAAGACTTGCCAACCACCACTCTGTGTAAGAGCTTCAACTGCTCTCAAAGCAGCCCATCATCTTCCCTTTTATTTACTCATTTGTTTGCCTTAAAGGGGGGAACAGGTGTACATTAATTCATCACCGGAGTTTAAATTAAATCATTTTACTTCTAAATGAGTCACTAATTTGCAGGAGTATTTAATTAGAGCCTCTTTGCACTCAGGTGCTGTATTACTTCTGACTTTCTCACCTGTTTGCCCTCTTAAGAGGCTGATGATGATTAGACCATTTCTGCACATCCTCATTGCACATCAAAGCAATTAACCCTAATGGCAACACCTTGATGCTCCTCCTTGGTTCTGGGGGCTCCTGGCAGCCTTGTCTCCCCCAGGAAATAACCCTTTCTATTGCTGTGGCAGGATACAGACTTGCTGCGCAACACACAGTGCACCCCACAGCTTGGGCAGCCCTGCAGCCTTTTGGCAGTGATTTGCAGTGCAGATTGAGCATGAACAACTTCACTGAGCTCTCCCTGCCTCTACTGCAAAGCAGGGGCTCTCCAGCACCCACTTGTGCCCAGCACTGAGCAAGCACTGAGCAAGTGTTCACAGGGAGCAAGCAGGGCTGGTGCTTTCTTGGGTTGCTCCTTAGCACTCATACCTCTAGGGCTGGTCCCAGCTCCTCCACCAGCTAGACAGCTTTCTGAATAGCTGTCTGCAGACTAGGTCCACTTTTTTGAAAAAAGAAATGTTATTTATGTCTATCATAGGCATTGGTGAATGTTTTTCCTTTGTTTCATGCTTTTCCTTCAGTATGCTCCAGATTGACTAAACTGGTATCAAACCTGTTCTCATTTATCTCTACTCCACACAGAAAAAGTCCTTACATGTTCTGTTCTTCTTAGTTTTTCATGCCTTTGATCATTTCTATTGCCCTTCTCCAGTTCAGCCCCACCACTAGGTGGGCAGCAGTCAGCCCTGCCACACAGCTGAGGGAGAAGAGCTGGTTCAGTGGGTCCTGAAAGCAAAATACAGGTGCCTGGATGAAATAAAGTGCCTCAGAAAACTATGAGCTGCACGTGAATGTCTCTGCCTGGGCAGAGGAGTGTGCAGGGGCCGAGGCAACCAGGCCAGTGGGTTTCCAGCCAGAAGTAGTGCTTGTAGGTTCCACTCCCACCATCCCTGCTGCAGCGCCTCTGAATGCTGCTGCTGCCTGCTTATTACTCTGATAATAGAAAATTACAGGTTTTCTATAGGAAATGTCTATTTACATCCTACGTTTGCGAAACTACCTATTAGCATCGCTGTGATGTCACATCCTCCTGTGTGTTTTCGTCAGCACTGTCCCCTCTGCCTGCTGCTGCAGGGAGGGCTGTCAGCATGGGCTGCACATGGGGACAGGCAGCTGTCACCTGGCACAGCACTGGCCTGTGTCCTGCATGTGCTACAAAGTCCTTAGGGCAAGTGTGGTGATGCAGGCAGTGCCTGTACTCTGCACTTGAGCTGGGTACCTGCACCTACTGTCAGCTGCTTGGGAAGTGCCTGCTCAGCAGCTCAGGAGAGTAGAGGATGGCTATGAATGTCACCTAGCACAAAGACCATAGTTGATAGGGCTGTGAGAGAGACCAGTCTCACAGTTGATCCAGAGCTGACAGACTGAGGAACTCCTTGCTCCTTGAGAATACTTCTGACATGGCCTGGTTTGCTAAATATTTTTGCCTGTGGGCCAGCAAAGCTTCAGGGACCCTGAGCTGGAGCATGATTTTGAGAAGGCTTTGACTATGTTGGTAATTTCAGGGGAAGGGGGTATGTGGGATCACTGATTTCTGCTGTAGCTGCCTGTCCTGAGCTTGCCCAAGGCTCTGTGTGCAGAGCAGGTCTCTTCATGAGGCAGTTGTTTCCTCTGGGTGCCTCACTTATCTCTCTCTCATCCCAGCTCAGAGAAATGCTTTGGCCATAGTCCTTTTTCACCTTGTTTTGTGCATGGACAAAGACAATAGGAAAGATTCTGGGAAGTGGCTGCCTGGCCATGGAGGAGTAATATACCAGGTGCACAAACACATGGGTCATGGGGGAAGCATTGGGTATGTGAGGCCAGGACACAGGTGCCTCAGGATGTGTGCTTCTCAGACAGTTGCATAGCTTGTGGGCCTTGGGCCAAGATTTATAACCACGTCTCTTGTCCGAGTTTATAGTTCTTTGTCACTCTATTAACTCAAACAAGAGATGGTTACATTGCATAAGTAGCTGGAGCAGAGGATAATAACCTATCAATTTTCATGACTATTCCCAGGCACAGGTTCATAGGCTGTCTTGCAGGACACTAATACCCAAAGCTCTTGGGGCACAAGACACCCAGGACTTCCTCTATTTCAGGAGATGGCAGTTCAACAGCTAATAAAACTGCTAGGTCAAGAACTGCATGGTCGGGTCTCCGTTGAGTTCTAGCATAAGACCAAATTTCTGCTGATGGGCATAGGAAGGGATGAGCATGCAGGGGGAGTGTAGGTGAAGGCTCATCTGCATCAGGCTTCCCTAGCAAAGGGCTGCTCTGTCTGCGTGTCACAGGAGGCAATTTCCACTGGAGACTGGGTTTTGGTGTGATTTGTTTTGACATTGCTGCTGGGGACACCCACTGAAACTCTGTCTGGCCTGGGGAGAGGTGTGTGGGCAGATGCAGATTTCCTGACTGAAACACACGTGTACTGCAGCATCCCACTGTGCTGTAAACACTCCTGACTCCCTGCCTCTCTTTCTCTCCATAGTCCATTGATCCAGGGCAGCAGTTCACCTGGGAGAACTCCAACCTGGAAGTGAATAAGCCAAAAAATCGCTATGCAAATGTGATTGCCTATGACCACTCCCGGGTCATCCTGACCTCCATTGATGGTAAGAGTGACTGCAAAGGGGGCAGCCTAGCAAATGGCTGAACCTGGCTGTAGCAGGGGACTCTTTTCCCTGTTCTGAGTCGAACAGGGGCAAACAGCAAGGAACATATCCAGCATCAGCCTTAACAAATCTGGCTGGAAAAGGGGAGCAAGGGCGCTGCTTTCCCAGTGTCCTCAGAACAGTGTGCCCTGTGGTTGTTTCTTGCTATAGTTGGACAGACAGCAGAGATGTCTGTCCCAGCAGCCACCCTTCTCACTGTTGGCCCTCCTGTGTGACTTCAGCTGCCTTCCTTGGCACATGGGGGGACATGATACTGTTAGCCCTACCACCCAACACAACTGCAGGACTGGTATCTTCCTCTGGGACTTCTCAGTGTTTGCTCCCATGGAAATGCCCAGAGCTGCATTGGATGAGGAATGTTCCTTCCCCTGTGACATCAGGCTCCACACATCCCTCTGCTCCATGGGAGATGCATGTTCATAGCACTGACCCCCATGGTCCAAGAAGCATCCCCACATCTCTGGAGTCTGTGTTATTACACCCTTTTAGTGCCTGCTTTTCAGTCCCCTTGCACACAGGGGAGCTGGATTCCCCCTGTTCTATAAATCAGCCCCCAGCCCTACACTCCAGAGCTGAGCCCACTTATGGTGTGTGGGGAAGATGCAGCTAATTCAATACAACCCTGCTTGGGGAAGAGACTGGGGTCTGGCTTTGCCTCCAGATGGCCCTGCAATTACTTTTGTCCTTTTCTTGGGATGACAGAGTCTTTTCTAACACTAATGCACCACTCATCCTCTGCAGGAGGAGGAGGTGTCCAAACGGGCCCTCATGGCAAGGCCTGTTCATCAGCAGCTATGTGAAGGCCTGGCATGTCTGACCAAGGGCAAACCCTGTTTTTTGCAGGGTGAGCACATGGTGGATTCCCTGTTTTCCAGCCTGAGTCAGTTGCTGTAAGCTGTGTCTTCCTGGGAAGTGTTCCCAAAGAGCCCTGCCAGGTCCCTACCACCCATGCTAAGGGAGCTGGGTGCTGCTCTCCAGCTGCTGCTGCTCCTCCTCCAGAGCCACCAGCACTTTGTTTCTGCTGAGGCTGCTGGAATTTCTAGAAAATGCCCCAGGACAAAAAGGTGAGGGAGAGACCCTCACTTTCATTTCCTTTCCCTAATGAAATGCAGATGTGCTCTCTTTGGGAAACAAGGAGATTCCTGCTGCTTTCCCTCACAGGCCTGGGCAGCCCATGCTGAGCAGGGTTTGGAGCACACAGCCCCAGGCTTCTGCTTTTCCAATTTGTTTTAGTAACTGTGTGTTTGCATTTTAAAGGCCTTTAAAAGAAAGTCCTTTAAGGAAAGTTGTTAAGGCAAAGTGGGAGCTGGAGCAACCTCTGCCAGCAGGCAGCAGCAGAGGGGAGTCCAACACTGAGGTGGTGGTGAGAAGGTCTCTCGTTCCTTTGAGGTACTTTTCCTTGCAGGAGGGATGGGAGGACATCTCTGCCTGACATCCCCTGCTAACAGAGACAAGCTAATGAAGCAGACTTATTTTTAAAAGGTGCTGTAGGACCATAGCAAATCGGTAGTGAATTTGAGACAATTATTTCAATCAGTTGCTTGGGGCCAAACAAGCACCATAATATTCCTTTCTGTGAATTTCCTTTTTCGTGTGGGTGGCAGCTCTCTCTCTGCTTTGGTGCTGCCTGCTTGTTGTATTCATGTGAGAGCTACAAAGGGTTCTTCTTTGTTCAGGCACCATCCTTCTCCTTTGAAGGGAGAGATTCTGGCATCACCCGGATGGGTAAAGGAGGCTTGTCAAGAGCCCTGTGAACATTCCTCTTCCCTTGCCTGCAGGGCCCAGGAGAGCAATAGGCACAGGGTCGTGGGCTGCCCCTGCAGTAATGTTTTTCACCGTCTTTCTCCACAGGGGTCCCAGGCAGTGATTACATCAATGCCAATTACATTGATGGGTATCGGAAGCAGAACGCCTACATCGCCACGCAGGGTCCTCTGCCAGAAACCCTCAGCGACTTCTGGAGGATGGTGTGGGAACAGAGGACAGCAACTATAGTCATGATGACCAGGCTGGAGGAGAAGTCCAGGGTACAGTGTGTGCTTCCTCTCGTTTCTGGAGCTGGGGAGGGGGAAGGTCAGAGACAGTGATGGGAACACTTCACAGCATAAAGGCATCCAGGGAGAGGCAGGTCCAGGAGTGTGTCTCGCTGCAGGCACCCCAGCAACAAGTGCCTTGTAAGCTTATCCCTGTGAGGCAAAAGGGTAGCAAAGCCTCCTATCACTGTGCTGCTCATCAACCCTTGTCTTGCCTGCGTGTCTGCATGCACACCCACCCTTTCCCTGCCCACATTGCTCTTGCCACAGGGAGAAAGGAAGCTCTGAGATGGGGTCTGACAGTCCCTAAAAGCCTGGGTGCTGCGTCTCAGAAGCTGAGAAGCTGCAGTGGGTAGGTGATATCAGCAGCATCCTGCAGCCTTACAGGGTGCTGGCATCTCTGGCAATGCAGAGGAATGGCTGATGGGGTCTCATTGTAATAACAAGACTAATTTGTGCCTTGTCCAATGACAACGTGTATAAACGATTGGCTCATACTGCCAAGATTAGGTATTCTGGTGTAATAAATGCAAAGCTGCCTACAAACTGTGGGGAAGGCACAAGGTCGAGGAAGGAGCAGGAGTCCTTGCTGCAGATGATGCTTATGGTGTCTTGTGACTTTTTACTCAGCCCTGAAGCAGGAGTTCATAAGCTGTAACCAAAGTGCTTCTGTGCCCAGATGCGCCCATCAGGCAAAGCTTCTGCCTCTCATGATTCAGTTTGTTCCCAAAAGTAAAATTTTAGTGGTGAGCATTTGTACTTGCAGAATATTTTAGTGTTACCATGCCAACAAGCAGGAGAAGGGGCTGTTCTCTCAAGCTGTGAAGTACTGGTTATTTTTAGCCCAATAATCTCCTTCTTGAGAAGCAGAAACTGTCATGTTTGGGTTCAGTTAAAACTTCTGCCCGCATGCTCTTTGTAAATTTCAAAGCTTTAGCACTGAAATGCTTGCAGGGGGGTCCTAGCCCATGCTGGCTGGGAGAAAGGAGCAGGAGCAACTAATAACCACGGCAAAACATCTGCTTTCCTGCTTGTATAGAAATAGTCTTTGTTCATGGGCTTCCCCAGCTCTACAAGTGGCCTGAACCTGCAGGGAAAAATAGTGTTCCTTGGAGACAAGCTGCCTCCAACCCCAGCTTTACACTGTGCTTCCTGATGCACAGCCCTATCCACTCTGTCCAGTGACCACCACAGCCCAAACAAGGAGGTGAATTAACCTGACCCATCCTGCAGCTCAAGGCTTGGCATGTGGGCTAAGCAAGATCAGAAGCTGCTCATCAACTGCTCTCTGTAGCTGAAGAGTTATTTGGGGACATTTTTGTGCCATTGCATTTCAGTGATGGAGCATATATTTAAATATGAGGAAAAGCCCCTTGAGGTTGCCAAGTAAATCCATGCCCAGAGTCCTGACTCACTTAACTTCTGGGCTGCTTAGTTATGAGAAGGAACTCCAAGGTGCATGTTTCTCAAAGATAACTGTTTTCCTTTGACCCCACAGGCACTTGTCATTTCCTGAGATGCCTGTGCTGCTGAGCCATGCATTATCTTCCCCCAGCACACTCCCTGTCATGTCATCCTGCTATTGCTTCCAGCAGTATCAGTTTCTGTCCCAAACACTGTGCATGTAATCAAGCTTTGGTGATGGGATGGGTACTGTGAATCTCTGTCATGGGCAGGGGGTGGCCAAAGACCTAGCAGAAACTGCAGGCAGCCTGCTTGACTGGGCATGCTTCCCAGGGGGGCTCTAGGTTGACCTGACTGGACTCAGACTTCACTCCCCAACACTGCGTGCCCATGCCCTGCTGGCTTTTTGGCATCTCCTCAGCACTAATGAGAAATGGTCATTTTTCTCAGTCACTGCAGGAGAGGCAGGTTGCCAGGGAAAGCAGTGGGGAAGCCCTGAGTTGAGCCAGTCCTGCAAAGCAAGGGCTTCCCTGGATGTGTTTGAACCCTGGAGGTACCTTGAGGCACCCACTCACACGAGGGCACTGGTGGGGAGCTGGGATGTGGACTTGCAGGAGATTATTTTCTCTGTTTCTTTTGTTGGCTTCTTCAGCATCTTCCAAGGCAGGATGGCTTTAAGTGACTTTCCTGCTCTACTTCTCCTCAAGCCCCTGTGATGATGGCTAGAGCTCAGTCAGGACAACACCTTTTTGGGACAAAAGAAGATCTTGGTCACTGTCTATTGCTCCCAGCTTTCAGCATGAGTACTGTTTCACAGTATTTTACTCCAGAGCCTTCAAACGTTATCTGATGCAACCCCTCGGGTCCCTCCAGCATCTCTGCCTGCTGATGTTCAGGCTACTGTGGGACACCACTGCTCCAGGCAGTTGCAGTGTCACAGCCTTAACCGTGGGTGACCTTGCTTAGAAGTCCCCTTGCCCAGGGGCTTCAGTGGGGCACAGGACTGTATCTCCAGCTGTGGAGCCTGGGATGGGCAGCAGGGCCTCATGGCGAGATGCCCAGCACAGAGCAGGCTCTGCCACCTTTCCCAGAGAGCTCCCCAGGTTCCCCTTGGCAGTGCTATCTGTAGATAAGCCAACTGGGACCGGCAGGAGCTTCACATCCCTGTAGGGGTGACACAGCTTTAAAGGGCTCCTGAGCTGCAGGGAGGAAAAAAAAAAAAATCTTTAAAGAGCATCAGCTTTTATGGTCTGCAATTTTAGCTGGCTTGATGGTCCAAATCATCTTCCCTTTTTCATGTTTTCACAAAGCAAGAGGCACATAAAGGATAGAAATGGCAGGATTGTGCAATTTAGCTGCTTTCAAAGCTTTACAATCAGTTTCAGAATCATTTGGTGGCAGTTCAGAAACACACATTGTAGATTAGCTTTCCCGAAGCTATGAGTATGGTGTCCCAGCCGGGGTATGTTGCACAAGAGAGGTATTAAAGCAGGATTTCTCCTACCCTGGGGTGTCCCCAAGAGCGTGGCAGAGCAAGGTCTCCTGGAGCAGTGTCATGGTTTGTTCTGTCCCAGCCCAGAGCAGCAAGCAGCTGTCCCTGGGGCGTGATCTCCCCTGGCACTTTGAGTCCCCAGGCGGGGGTGCCAAGAGGATGGTACTGAAGGGCTCTGGGGACGAGAAGCCCTGCAGCCACATCCTGCTCCAGCCCTTTCACTGGCAGTGATGCTGTGTGGAGTTTGTGAGTGAGGCTGGGAACAGAGTGTGGAGCTGAGGAGAGTTGCCTGGCTGCTCTTGGGCACAGGACATCTAAGGGAAGGGACAGGAGCCACTCAGCAAAGCTGCAGTGAATGGCTGTTGAGGACATTAGTGTGCTCCTTAAGTTAATGAGAAGCAATCACAGCCAGAAGAAAACATCTCTTATCTGCTTTAGTGCCACAGTGCATCGGCTTCCGCATAAAATTTACAGAGCTTGAAAATGGGGCATAAACATTATGGGTAAATTTGGCAGAAAATGTGACTGACTCTTATCTGGTCATGAATAAATAATTTTCAATTACCAACCCAGGCGCTGCTATTATCCCGTGCAGGGAACTCCTCTGAAGTTTGTTTTGTGCTGGAGCACACACAGCCCTGTAGCATGTAGGTGGCAGGAAGGGACCCCTCTCCCCAAAGGGGACATGCTGTGCTGCTCCCAGCAAACCACACTGAGTCTGACACAGCACGTGGCATATGCAGGATGCCATTCTGCCCTCATCTCCTTTAGAGAGGGGTCAAGCCATCCCTCAGCCAGGGTCAGACAAACTCAGGTGGCCAGGGATGCAGGTGTCACCCGCTTGTGAGGATAGGATCAGTTTAGCTGTGAAATAAGGTTTATGACAGCCAAGTTGTTTGCTCTGCAGCTAGTCAGTGTATATTGTAGGCTGCTCTGTGCAAGCACATATCCAAGAGAGCACAGCAGCCTGAAGGGCAAGAGACCTTGGGCAGGAGGCATCAGAGCTGTTCTGGGCACGAGGGTGCCCACAGTACCCCATCAGGCAGCCTTGCTCCGGACACTTCTGCCAGGGCATGGCCTAGGGAGAGAAGACCCTAAAAAACCATGGAGACATTCATCCCTCTGCCCTCAGGTTGCTGCTCCAGCAGCCAGCATGCAGGATGAGGGCTCTTAGCCCTCACAAGCCCCACCCTGCTTAAAGTGCCTTCAATTACAAGGCTGAACTTCATTGATTTCTAATTAAGCCTGTTGTTTCCCTTCCCACACATTCCCCTGTAAACACGCTTGGCTAATAATTAAGTTTACTATTCCCTGACAAGCACAGATGATCTTCCATTCATTCCTCTCTCCTAGGGCGGGAAACAATATTCAGTGCAGTGCACATGGGTGGGAATGAAGTCTTCCTCCTGTCAGCCAGGCACCAGGGCTCTGCAGGGCAGGGGAGCCGAGTGGCAGATGAAATAGGAATGCTCAGGGTGCCAAATTAAATAGGGAGCTTGGGTCTGGAGAGAACAAAACTGGAGGAGTAGTTTGCAAACACTGAGCTATGAATAGGAGGAGGGCATCAGCAAGTGATCAGGGAGGGATGCTCATGGAAATGAAGGGAGTGGAGGGATGGGGCCCTGGGGATGTGTTAAGGCTCCCTGCCAAGTGGGCTGTAGTGGCAGCCATGACTGGTAGGTAGCTCAAAATATTCTGGCTGTAGGGCTGGGAGGAGGAGATAAAGATGCTGCTGGGTAGGGGGTCTCTAGGGAGCAGTGGTGTTTTCCTGATGGGGCAGTGCTCTCTGCACAAAGGGGCTGAAGGGGTGGTTTGGCCACAATCTGTGTGTTCTTGCAGAGGGAGAACAAATTGTGTCTGAGCTGGCATCTATGCCTTGCTGTGGAGCAGGTTTTGACCTGCTGAGAAATGTACACCTGAGAAATGTAGATTTCGAATGCATTTGAGCCTATGGCAGTGCAGAAACCAGGCTGGAGGTGTGTGGGCTGTGTCCAATCTTTCACCAGTGGAGTTTGCTGCCTGGGAGCCACACTGACAGGGACACTGGGGACTATGATTGCAAAGAGAAAGGTAGTGCCTGATGCTGTTTGTTGTGTATTGTGTCCTCACGTCTCAGTTCAATGCTGTGGGTCCAGGACATTGGGCTGGGATAGCAAGGAGGTGGTGGGGATGCAGGCTGCACCTTCCTCACCTCAGCTGCCCTTTGATTAGAGCCTTCCTCACAGAAACCACAGCTTCCCCTGCCCTGCTTCACCAGCTTTCCTCTCACCAACTTGCAGCTGCCAACCTTCTTTCCATCTAGGTGGAGCTCAGGCAGGGGGATGCTGCAAGCACAGCCTCAAGACCAACATCTTCTCAAAGGAGAGGCAGAGAAGAAAACTTAAGGCACAAGCGAATCACTGCTAGCAATTGCTGCACGCTGCCTTTTTACCTGGTGCTGCTCTGGCTGCTGTCTCTGGTAGCCTGGCCCACTCGTACCATTTCTCACCAGTGTCTCCAGGAAAAAAATAAAAATCCCTTTTTGAATATGAATCTTGTGGAAAGGAGCCCAGTGCTGCCTCTCTGCTGGACAGTCAGGGAGAAGGGAATCTACGTGTTTTGGGACCCCTCACATAGTGATTCTTTTGTGTCTTTACCTTTGGAAGGGCAGAGACCTGTTCTTCACCCCAGATGCCCCAGGAGCAGCCAAGCACTCACCCTTTCTCCTCTCCTCCCCCTAGGTAAAGTGTGACCAGTACTGGCCAAGCCGGGGTACAGAAACCTACGGGATGATCCAAGTGACCCTGCTGGACACAGTCGAGTTGGCAACCTACACCGTCCGCACCTTTGCGCTGTACAAGGTATGGCCCTGGCAGGGCTGTTCCTGCCACAGGTAATGCAGAGCTGCTCTTGATGCTGCAGGGTGCTGCATGGCCCACAGGCAGAGGCTGCCACC
Source organism: Heliangelus exortis (assembly GCF_036169615.1). NCBI lineage: Eukaryota > Metazoa > Chordata > Aves > Apodiformes > Trochilidae > Heliangelus > Heliangelus exortis. The sequence goes on along the minus strand of NC_092429.1, from coordinate 10,859,354 downwards.
TGTGCCTGGCTTAGCAAACCATGTGTCTAGCCCACACATGGGCCATTTTTCAAAGCTGGGCTGCAGTGGGAAACCTGCTGTAGCTTGTGCATCTGGGCACAACTGGATTTGGGCCAGAACACCTGATGTTCTCCTGTATGCATTCAGGATAGGCCCCAAAGCGGGGGCTGTGTTTGCCTCTGGCGGGTGTAGATGAAACAGCTGTCCTCCCATTAGAGACACAACATGGGAAGCAGTGAATTTTTAGCACTCCTGTCACTAATAATGCAAATGGAGGGGCTGATGTGTGCACAAGCCCTTCTCTCCTGCTTTCTGTATACCTCATTAGTGTTTGAAAATCCCTGGGAGAAGTGCTAGTGCTAGCAGCAATGCAGACAGGCTTTGCAGAGGGCTGCCTCTGTGAGTGACTGAGCCAGGGCCAGGCCAGCAGAGCCCAGCAGTGTGCCATGGGGACACCTCACACCCCGGGAAGGCATCTTGCCCCAGCAGTCACCCAGCAAGTCCTACCACATTGCTGCATGGAGAGTCTGGAGCCGGGCAGACACAGTCTGATCAGCTGTCCAAGGGATGCAAAGGAGCAGGGAGAGAAGTGCCCACTGTGGCCCTTCCATACCCAGTGCTTGTTTCCCCCTGGATGTGCTGCAGTGCATATGTAGGTAGTGATCACATGCTGTGCAGAAAGGAGTTTTTCACCTTCCCTTCAGTCTGCTGCACACCTGCAGAGTTGCCTAACCTTGGTTTCCACAGAGCATTTATTTGTACAGAAACCTTGTAAGAAGCCTACATTTTGCCTTCAAATTTTCAGTGGCAAAATCCCAATGCGTGGATGATCAGGCACAGTGTTATGTGTCTGTTGTTACCCTGCCAGCTGAGTAGCTTGTTACCCCATCAGTGGGTTCCTGTCCTAGGATGAGACTGTTCTCATGCAAAACAACTCCTCTTTGTCTTCAACAGAATGGCTCCAGTGAGAAGCGAGAACTGCGACAGTTCCAGTTCATGGCTTGGCCTGATCATGGGGTTCCAGAATACCCCACCCCAATCCTAGCTTTCCTGCGACGGGTTAAGGCCTGTAACCCACCAGATGCTGGGCCCATGGTTGTCCATTGCAGGTAAGACTGTGTTTGCAAAGCTGCACCTTGGCATGTACCTCCTGGCTGCAGGAGCTTTAAGCTGTCCAGATAAAAGTGGAGTCTCCTGCTCCTATAGGGAAGGTTTCATGATGGTATAATGCACACTGACTCCATGTTTGGGCTGGGAACAGGGCAGAACCAGCAGTGATAATGCAGTGGTGACATTTGTATTGCTACTCTTCTGTCAGATTAAACAGCACAGCTGCATAGAGAGCCTCAGAAAACACTTCCTCCTGCAAAACTGCAAGTATCATTTTAAAATGTAGTGTTCTGTGCTCAGCATGAGTAGGTGGTTCCTGTCAGAGAGACATCATTGACAGACACACATGCAGTGACCTCTACAAACATTCACATGTAGTATTTACCGTAGAACTTTTGCAGGGTAGAAAGGCAGCTCTTTAAGCAAAATATTAGTCTACCAAGGCTCAGCATCTTATCCAGGCAAGATTTATCTATACCAGCCGAGTGGGGACTATTACTGAACAAACCACTCCATCATTGCTGTTCCAGCATACGCCTTACCAGCAGTGTTTAATGCTCTTCTTTCATGCTCTGTTTCAGATGGGAGTAGGGTATAATTAACACACAAACAAGCTATATTAAAGCCCTGTTAAGGATCTGACTTGCACCATAAATGAGGAAATGTCTAGCTTCCTATCTCTGCCAGTGTTTACATGTCACAACAGCATGTGTGTTGTTTCAGGGTGCTCTGAAGGTGAGTAGTTTGGAGGTTGCTGCTGCCCTCCTAACAGATACGGTGCTTGAGCAAAGGGCTCTGCATAGCCTTGTGTGATCTCCTCTTTCTGCTTTCACCTCAGGCTGTCTGCCCTCATTTTATGGGTCAGGAAACTGTGACCAAGGTTAGGGGACAAGCAGGCTTGAAATTTTAGGCTTTACAGATGCCAAGGCCCAGCCCACACTTCAAGTCTTCTGACTTCATGCACACATACGCTGTCACTCTCATGCCTGATAAACACATTTCTCCTTCCCTTCTGGAGGTGCTTCCAGTCACTGCAGGGACCAGCAGAGTAACATCATGTCCCTTCCACTCCATCAGTGAGAGTGGGACAGCAGAAGAGCTGAGTAGCCTCTCCATTTCCCTTCTCCCTTGCTCCCTTTGTCACCTTTTGTCTGAGGCTCATCTCATTAGCCCCCAGCGCGGGGAGCAGCCTTTATTCCCCTTTTGTGCACTCCAGGTCAGGGTTGCTCTCTTAAGCAATAGCAGAGCTTACGTGTCATCTGTAGGAGACCTCAGGCCATGTGCTTTCTTCCTGCAGTGCTGGCGTGGGCAGGACCGGTTGTTTCATTGTCATTGATGCCATGCTGGAGCGGATGAAGCACGAGAAGACTGTGGACATCTATGGCCACGTGACGTGTATGCGCTCTCAGCGTAACTACATGGTGCAGACAGAGGACCAGTACATCTTCATCCACGAGGCCTTGCTCGAGGCAGCCACGTGTGGCAATACTGAGGTGCCTGCACGCAATCTCTTTGCTCACATCCAGAAGCTGACCCAGGTGCCACCAGGCGAGAGCGTTACAGCAATGGAGCTGGAATTCAAGGTTGGTGGCAGAGCCCCAGCACCCCTGTTCTCCATCCCCCTGTCTCTGCCCCCACAGCCCCACTGGGCCATTCTTCCAGGAACTGGGAGAGAAGAGCCATGGATCATTACAGACAGTTATTTTTTTGTGTGTTTCTAAACCAGGTAGGCACAGAGTTTTAAAATACATTTGAATTGTAAAGCTTGTGTAGGCCATGGTCCCCCCTGGATTGGGAGCTTCTGGGGAGGATATAAAAGGCAGATGGATGCGCAGTTCTCAGCAGCACATTCTGCTCTAGGTTCACTGTGCTGCAGGAGCTGCATCAGAAATCAGATGCAGATCATGTTAGTGATAATTGATGTTACTGTGAACAACTTGTCTGGAAACTGCTCCAATTTAAATATGTGAGACGTTTATAGTCTCATTTATTCAGTGCTGAGCTCTGTTATCTTTTAACCACCTTCAAGCCTCAGAATCTGGAATTGGTGAAGGCAGTGTTTTAAGGCACACTGTTTTTAAGAAACTAAGCCCACATTTTGCTATCTGTATCTGTGAATGCAAACTACAGGTACTTATTACAGCCTTGAAAATGTAAGTGGGCTCTGGAAGCACCCATATTCTCAAATGAGGTGCGTTAGTCCAGTGCACTCATGCAGGGATATAGTTCATGTAGCTCATGCAGGGAGGCAGCAGAGCATGCAGGCTGTGAAATGAACTGCAGCAATACAGCTTCACCCTGGCGATTCCCTCCAAGGGACAAACCAGCAGGAATGGCAAAAATATTGATATTTTATGTAAACTGGGAATAGCCAAGCAGCTCTGTCGTCTTACCAGAGCTGATCATGTCCCGAGCTTGGGACAGTAGAATGTGCTGCATCAGTATCTCATAGTGACACATATCCTGAGAAAGCTCTCAAGAGAGACACAGAATTAGGCTCAACTCCAGCAACTCTGTTGTAAGAACAACAGAAATTTGCTGTTTCTCCAAGGGTCTCTTTAGAGTAGTAATAAAATTTGCCCCTCTCTGTGCCCTGGCAGTGTCCACTGCATGGGAAGCCCTGCAGAACAGGATATGGGAGGGCCTCAGATGGCTGCATCACTCCCCAGAGAGCAATCCTGTCCTTCTGCAGGGAGCTTCTGCCTAGGACCAGCTGCCACACACAAAGAGAAAGGTGGCTCTGGAGATGCTGGACAGTCTTTTGGGGATGAAGAAATAAAAGAAAAAGGGAAAAAGAAAAAGAAAAAAAGGACTTCTGTTTAAACATCTCTGCCAGCAGATCCAAGTAACATATTTACCATTACTTCAGTTTACCAGGCTCAAAGAGAACAATAAAATGTCTCACAGTAACCCAAAATAGATCTTTTTTACCTAAAACTGTCACAATTCTCACATTTTTCTTGGGTTCTTCTGGGGTGAGAAGTAAATAGAAAGATGTTGGAAGATGGAAAGCTTTACTTTCCTCACACCACCAGGCAGGTGTCCCTGGTTCAGGGAAGTGCAAAGCTTCATGTGCTGGCCCTCTGTAGGTCAGATTGCTACTGGGAACCTCCATTCCACTGTGTGTGGCTTTGAGGCTGTGCCAGCAAGTAAGGGAGGTGGTTCCCCTGCTGTCACCTGCAGCTCTGCACCAAAGCCAGCAGTGAGGCTGTGCAATGGCCAGGGCGGAGGGGCTGATGTGGTACTGAAAACGAGGCTGATGACTGTGAAATAGAGCAGCTGGTGTGCAGTGTCATCATAATGTGGTGACAGAGCCCTTCATCTGGTCCAAAAAGATTGGTCCCCAGCATCTGTCCCTCAGTCAGAGGAGGGTGTGTGGCTAATTGCCGAGAGGGACTCCTGCCTGCCCTGATGCCAGTGTCCCGATTTTGCCGCTCGATTTCTGCACCCCCAGCCTGAGTCTGACATGTCTTCTCCTCTTTCAGCTGCTGGCCAACTCTAAAGCACATACCTCACGTTTCATCAGTGCCAACCTCCCGTGCAACAAATTCAAGAACCGCCTGGTGAACATCATGCCCTACGAGCTGACAAGAGTCTGTCTGCAGCCCATCCGGGGCGTTGAGGGCTCTGATTACATCAATGCCAGCTTCATAGATGGGTACAGGTAAGGGCCACCTGAGGTGCCTGGGCAAACCTGTCCTGCTTGCTTGGGAACATGGGCAGAGCTGTCTTCTCCTCTTTCCTAAGAACTGGTCCTGGCTGCCTAGAGTGGAATTGTTGATCACAATTTTATCTATTTCTGTCTTCTGAGACACTCCAGTGCATGTAGTTACAATATGTGAGGGCTTCTAGTGAGTGAGCATTGCCAGGTTGCTAGTATTGCTGTAGGCAGCACATGGCTGGGATGGGAGGCTGTACTGGCTCCTGTGGAGGTTTATAGTATCTCCTGGTAGGAAGCCCTTGGCATGTGTTTTATATCTGCAGCAACTAACACAAACCTGCCCTCTCTCATTAGCTGTAGTAACTAGAGATAGAAGTATGCAGGATGCTTGCACCTTGCAAGCTGATCATGGCTGATCCAGGCAGCAGGCCAAGGTGCATTGTCTCATGTCTTGATCTGGGGGGTTCTGTGGATCCTCATGTCAGGCTTGTACTGGGAAACTCATTACTGGGTTCTGCTCACCAGGATACATTTTAGAAAACAGAAGTCAGGATCTAGTGGGGACAACAGAACTTAGAGTTTCTGTATCTAACTCCTGGCATCATATTCTTAGATGCTAAGTGCCAGAAGAGGAGAACACAAGGTAACAGCGCTGTGGCCACATCTCCTTCCCAGCCAATCCCCAGACAATAATCCAGACCAAATCCCAACATCAAACACACAAGGCTGATTTCTGTCATCTGTGTACAATCACAGTAGGGTCAACCAGTGCAGGAGTGGTGGATGCAGTGATGCATATGGCACAATTTCCCTCCAACTTGGTTCTGCCCAAACATTTCTAATGGGCTGGTGAGCCCCCAGGAGCAGCAGCCACTGCCAAAAGGAACAGATATTGATGCAGCCAAGCTAATGGCTCTGTGCCTCTGTCCCTGCTCCATCAGCTGAGCCCAGGAAGGGTTTCCAGGGGGGAAGGGTTATATGGAGGCAGGAGAGGGAAGACAGCAGAAGAAGAGCAATCCTAGAAGCATCCCAAAACAGGCAAACTGCAGCAAGTTGGGCCCTCTCAGGGTGGGACAAAGTAATAGAGAAAGATGAAGGGGCTGGAGAAAAGCTGTCAGGGAGCAGCCCCTGCTCCCTCCTGCCTGTGTGGGTCCAAGCCATCCAGCACTATGTCATTAAGGTGGCTGCCTGGCTATGTCCATCCCTGGCAGCCCTGTGCCTGGTAGGTGGGCTGCAACCTCAGTGCCCTGCTCCAGAGCTGATTAAGATTGGCACTGGTTTTGCCCCTCTGTGATGCTGGAAGGAGGGCTGCCTGCATCGCAGGTGATACCATTTCATGTGCTACCTTCCCCATCTCTGAAGAATGTTGTTATCTCTTCCCATCCTTTCCTTTCAACCGAGCTGTCTTCTCAGTATTATCTAAAGAGATCCTGGCCCAAGGTCCTGCACACATCACTGATGTTGCATCTTTATTAGCTCTTTTTTTCTCTCTGCACCCCCACTCCCTGCTTTTTATGATGTCTTATAAATCCACCTCGAAGCAGTCCCTGTCTTCATCCTGCACATTACAGCAGTCCTGCAGCACGTTCGTTAATTTTTAGCACCAGTAGAGAGGTGCAGTGCTGGACAGGAGGATGCTGCTCCGCGTCTGATGGGCTCCGGCGCCCCGCAGTGGTGAGCCGGACCCTGCGGTGCCGAACCTGTCACTTTGCAGGCAGCACTTGCTGGGCCCTGGGCAAGCCAAAGACCTGACATGCCAGGGGTGCTTTCTTCAGGTTGGGTGCCAGGCTGGGGCAGGGCAAGCTCTGCTTTTCACACAGGACATTCTAAGAGATGCTCTGATTCACAGTGGAACCCAGAATTAATTTGGAAGCTTCCAAAAAGTTGGCAAAGTTATATTGGGGATTTCCACACTGCCCCAGCTGGGGTGTGTGATCCAGGTGATCTGTTCTGGTTGCTCTGTGTCTTCCCATGCAATGGGAGGGATTTTGGGTGCTGCAGAAAGTAACTGTTGGAACCCCCAGAGGTACTGCTGCAATCATCCCCAAGCACAGCTTCTACTCCCAGCCCAGATGGGTGCTGGCAGCCTGATCACATAGACATGGGTGCCAAGAAGGCTCTCAGTGCAGCAGCACTGGGGACAAGCAGCAGGGAGATGCTGGGCTGGGGACATTGTTACCTCAGCAAGGACCAGCAGCCTTTCTGGATCCTGCATCCAGTGGTGGTCTCTACATCTGTGGGGACCACTTCTTAGAAGACACATGCTGGGCAGGCTCATTCCTCCCCCCAAGCATGTGGCTAGTCCTTGAGACTTGTCTCCTGCAGTTGCATTGTCAGCCCTGCTGCTTGTCCCCTGATCCTTGCTTCCAGCCCACCAGGCTGCAGAAGCAGCTGCTGCCCACCTCCCAGAAGCTGCTCTGAGCACCATTATGTTTGTCACAGGCAGCAGAAGGCCTACATCGCCACGCAGGGACCGCTGGCTGAGACCACAGAGGATTTCTGGCGGATGCTCTGGGAGCACAACTCTACCATCGTGGTGATGTTGACAAAGCTGCGCGAGATGGGCCGGGTACGAATCCTGCTCAGGGGAGAAGGGGGCTGTGTAGCTGCTGTCTGTGAGCACAACCTCTCTGCTCACTCCAGTCTGTCCCCAGCACCCACTGCTCTGAGCCAGCCTCCTGCTGGCTTGTCCCATGGCTGATCCTGTGGCCTACAGCCACTTATGCTCCCAGGGAGTGGGAGGGAGGAGCAGCAGCTTGTCAGTGCGGATATCTCACCAATGCTTCTCACCCACAGGAGAAGTGCCATCAGTACTGGCCCGCAGAGCGCTCTGCCCGGTACCAGTACTTTGTGGTGGACCCCATGGCAGAGTACAACATGCCACAGTACATCCTCCGGGAGTTCAAGGTGACAGATGCTAGGGTGAGTGCAACTTCTGGCTCCACAGCTCCCCTGCCTCCCATGTCCCTGCCCAGGCCAGCGGAGGGAGTGTGCAGCTCTCCAGTTCTTCCTCCTGGAGGAACCAGAAAGCAAGGTCCTGCCTTGCACTACAGGCAGAAAGGGCTGCTGCCCCTCACCTGCTGCTCCCCTCACCCAAGTTCTTCTTTACCAGCTGTATCAGCCCCAGTAAGCAGATCCGAGTTCCCTATCAGCACCAGGGGCTTATCAATCCCCTGCCAGGTGCTTCACTTGCACTGTACACTTGGGCAAGCTTTGAACATGAGCCTAACAAGGTTCAGAGCTCCTGTGTGACAGTAAATGTAATCCTGAGGTGTAGCTGTGCCCCAGATAGGATCAGGGCACTGACCCAACAGGACCCTTAAGGGACCCAAAGCCCTGCTCAGCTCAGTCACTTTGAGGTGAACATGTGAGAGCAGAGGCAGGCCCCAAATGCTCAGTAAGATCTCCTAGATCTGCCTGGGCTCATCCATGGCCTGTGCACCCTCTCACTTGGCCTGGGCAAGGGGGTCGCAGAGCAGGCCAGTAGCACCAGTGCTGAGGGAAGCAGGATCAGCCCCTCTTGCTGTGTCCTCACATATGGTTCAGGTCTAACACATTGTCCCTGCAGGACGGCCAGTCACGGACCATCCGCCAGTTCCAGTTCACAGACTGGCCTGAGCAGGGAGTGCCAAAGACGGGAGAGGGCTTCATCGACTTCATTGGGCAGGTGCACAAGACCAAGGAGCAGTTTGGGCAGGATGGGCCCATCACAGTGCACTGCAGGTGAGTGGGCAGAGCTTTGTTTCCATCATCCTCTGGATATGCCCACTACCTCAAGCAGCTACCCTGCACTTGGTGCCCCTCCTGCACACCACTGGCAAAAGCCAGGCAGGAGGAGACAAGGAGACAGCGTCCATGGGTGCCATTGGCTGCTTTTCTGCCAGGTGACTAGATTAACCCAGTGCCCTGGAGGTACTGGTTTGCCACTCCTTGAGACAGTCCTTGGACAGGACAGGGTGCCACAGCAGCCTGGCCCAGAGGCAAGGCAAAATCAATCGGCCCCATGGGGGCACCTCTGGCTGGCAATGTCCCTTTGGTCTCTCCTGAATCCCCTGAGCATGTCCCCATGCTCCATGAGCTTCAACTTCTCCCAAGAACTCTGCAGAACCTCACCGGGGCTGGCAGGTCTCTAACAGCACCTCTTGCTCCCTCCACACAGTGCTGGGGTTGGACGCACAGGCGTGTTTATCACACTCAGCATCGTGCTGGAGAGGATGCGGTATGAGGGCGTGGTGGACATGTTCCAGACAGTGAAGACCTTGCGGACACAGCGGCCAGCCATGGTGCAGACAGAGGTAAGTGTAGTGTCCCTTATTCCTTAAGGTGATGGGAGATTTGTGGGAGAAGGTACAGGTCGGCATCTCTGGGCAACCCTGCTGCACAGTGTCACAGAATCAAAGAATCAGAGAATTGTCATTGTTGGAAAAGACCTCTGAGATCAGAGTCCAACCTTCAACCCAAATAGCCCCACTGTACCCACTAGACTATGTCTTAAACGGCCACACCTACATATTTTTCTAATGCCTCCAGCAATTGTGACTCCACCACCTCCCTGGGCAGCCTGTTCCAGTGCCTGACTACTCTCTCAGTAAAGAAATTCTTCCTAACATCTGGTCTCAGCCTCCCCTGATACAACTTCAGGACATTTCCTCTAGCTGTATCGTTATTTATTTGAGAGAAAAGGCCAACATCCACCTCACTCTCACACTTTCCCCCTTGCTGCCTTGCAGGACCAGTACCAGCTGTGCTACAGAGCGGCACTGGAGTATCTCGGCAGCTTCGACCACTATGCAACGTAACTAGTGCTTTCCTCCAGTCGCGGTGGGGATGTCTAGGAGTGGAGATGGGTTCCTCTGAGCCAGAGCCGCCCATTCCTCAGTCCTTCTGTACAGGTGGAGGTGCTGCCCAGGCAGCAGACCTCCATGCCAACCAGTTCTGACCACGGCATTTAGGAATTTCGCCCCAGCGCCAAATGAGGGAATTCGACTCCAAAAGCATTTCCAGTCTCTGGCTGAATTTCTGCTCATGTGCATCTCTCACCCTCTCTCACGCGACTGCATTTCACAGCGAGGCTTTAGGTGGGTGGAATGGGATCTTTTTTTTAAACATGTAAAATAGTTACTAGTGGTTTTTATAATCTCCTCTCTCTTTATTTTTTATTTTTTGCAAGTCTTAATGTTTTGCCCAGGCAGAACTGGACCCGCCAAACTTTTGGGAGTTGGGTTTGTTTTTTTTAAAATTTCCTTTTGCTTTTACATTTTTTACTGCCCTGTGTTTATTTCAGCCCAGTCACTGCTGGTTCTGCCCATTTTAGTGCAGCTTCCTTGGTAATTTGCAGCAGCTGGCTTGTGGTTCCTGCCCGGCTCCATTCCCCGTAGACTGCTTTTTAATCCTCTGTAGAATATGAAATTTCATGGAACTGGACCTAAGCTACCAATTATTTTTTTAGCCTTTCCTTCCCCTCCATTATTTCCTGAGTAGGTTTGGGTTTGGGTTTGGGAGGGCACGTGGGGTCGCCAGAGAAGCGGTCCCCTTTGTCAGCTGGAAACTGTTCAGTCCCATTACAATGCGTGTAAAACCAATCCAGTGACCGTGTGTATCGGCAGATCCTGATATGACGTGAGTTGTCATCGCATTGTTTGTGAGAGACCCGAAACCCTTGGGCTCCGGGCTTTGGAGTCTCTTTTTGTGTGTCTCGCTGGGAGGGGGGAAAGAGAAGTAGTTGAGTCCCACAATTCCCCAGAGAGGGGGTGGGAAGAGCGAGACATGGCCTTTTTTGTTAATCCCGCAGTTCTGTGCGTGCAAGCACCATTCTGTCACCTCTCACCAGTGAAGTGCATCAGAGAATTGACAAAGGCAAGGAGCACAAGCCCAGTTGTCCCCAGAGCAGAGCCGGTCAGGCTCCCTTTGGAAAGCAGGGTACTGCAGGGAAGGGGAGGGGAGTACACATGGCTTCAGAGGTTGGGTGTATCTATAATTTCTGCTATCCTGCAAATGTTAAAAGTCACTACAATATTGTACTTTCCGCTACTTCAGGACGTTCTAATGAACCAATGTGGCAAGACTACTGGACTTAATTTAATGGTACTATATATTAATACTCCTTATTATATCACGCTTGCACTAAAGACAGGGATTGAGCAGCCCTCTTTTGAGTGCATTGAGTTATGAATAAAGGTGGTGGAAGGGTATCTAATTGTATTATCACATGTATTCCGAATGTTAAGATTCCAGGCTACGTTGAAATCAGCAATCCAGGGTTGGTAACGTTGGAGGACACATTCATTTTTACCTTGTGGATGCATAGTGCTGTAGGGGTCACTGTTGTATACAGTCTGTTTTCTATTTGTTAATAAAAAAAAAATCTACAGCATCATTGCATAATTCTTGATGTTAATAAATTTGAATAATCGGGTTTCATACAAGCTGGCTTTGCTGTCTGTTTCTTCAGCACTAAGCAGAGGCTGTAGAGTCCCTTGGAGATGGACATGCTCCCCAGCCTGTTGCCAGAGAAGTCTTTTCCTGTGGGTACATCCCAGCCATGAGTGCCCCATGCTTCCCCCAGGGACCTTATGCTAGCAGGGAGCTTGGAGATCCTCTGTGATACCCACTTTGTTATTGTGTGTGCTCATATCACCAGTCAGTGCTGTCTCCTAAAGAAAGCAGCACCTGCAGGCAGCACAGGTGTGCAAGGGAAAGGCCAGTACAAGGGGCAGAACCACATGGGCCAGCACTACATGGCCAGTCCAGCCTTCTTGAGGAAGCCAAATCTGCCCTGGCCAGCACACTAGGTAGAAAAGCGTGGCAGACGGACTGACGAGGTTTTCCCTGATGTGATTATGGGCACCTTCTTACTGACTCCTCACTGACTTTGCTGGAGCTCAGCCAGGCCAGATGGGCAACCAAATAGGTGCCAGATGCAAAATGGTGTTTCTCCCTCACCCAGCTGGTTCCTCCTGCTGTGCTCCCAGTGTGACCTGAGGCCAGTGGCACCTTTCTCTGGTTCTGCTGTTCAGCAGCCCCACTTGAGGATGCAAATCTGAGGGCAGACCGAGCGTCTGTGCAGATGCATGCACATGTGGACATGCCAGCACCTCTGGCATTGATTTGTTTTGCATCACTACCAGGGCCCAGGATGGCAAGACTGCATGGCTGAGCAAGCACCTGCTCGTAGGCAGGTATGTGTATGGAGGAAGGACACCGTGGTAACCACTGTGCTTTAGGAAGCCAGCCAGCTGGGAAGTAAAGAGGGCAGTGAGCACCTGCCTGTGCTGCAGCAGGAATGCTTTGTCTGTGCCACTAAACTGGTGACGGGCCCTTCATGGCTTGGATGTGCCGCTCATCGAGCACTCAGCAGGCACTGCCATGTGCACAGCACCAACCTCTGGTCCATGTGTGGCTTCCGATGCAGTGATTTGCTCTCACCAGGAACAGCAGTTGCTAGAATGCGTCCACATACGCACAAGCACGTGCACGTGTATCTTCTTTCTCTTTGTCCAAGAACATATTTTGCTTCCCTTCTCATTTGACGTCACGTTCGTAGCGCAAACTCTTTACAGCTGGCCCAGAAAAAAATGTGAGGGAACAAACACTCCCAATCTCACAAAATAAAAGGAGAACAAAAAAAAAAGGCTGACCCTGTACAATGGACAGGCAGGGATGCTAACCCCACCTGCCTCTGTGCTCCAGGCAGAACCACACTGCCTCTTCCTTGTGCCTGCAACTGCTAAGCCTGCAATGCTCAGGTTTCCCTGGCCAGGAATGATTGATCCTAGCTGGCTTTTTTTTTTTGCCCCATCTTTTTTGGTGTCAGTTTAAGATTTTTGCCTCCCTCTAGTATCAGCCTGGCTTCTCAGTGCCACACCATGATCCAGATCTGAAGGTAATGGTCCCAAGTTGGTGCCATATGGTGGCACTTGACCCCTTTCCTTTGGAGTCTCTTTGAAAAACCAATGGTATTAACACTGAGCCAGGGAGCTCAGTAGCTACTGCTGGCTTTTTGTAATTTTTCCCCTAGTGAAAATTTTCCATTCCTTAATTTGCCAGGTAGCCCTCATGCAGCCTCAGAAAAGCAGCCTTGTAAAGTGTGTGGGGTTGGCAGGTGGGACACAGCTAAATGGCAGCTAGTCAAAGGTGAATTCCTGGGCACTGGTGTGATCCTCTGCTCTTTTCATTTATGATGATTTTTTTTTAATCATTCAATTGATATCTGTAGCAAGAGAGCTGTGTGTCCCCTTCCTAGGCTTGATTTGCCTCCCAGCGATGCTAAATCACATGATTGCAGAATCATAGAATCATAGAATCATAGAATCATAGGGGTTGGAAGGGACCTCGAAAGATCATCTAGTCCAACCCCCCCTGCCAGAGCAGGGCCCCCTAGAGTACATCCCCTAGGAACGTGTCCAGGCGGGTTTTGAATGTCTCCAGTGAAGGAGACTCCACAACCCCCCTGGGCAGCCTGTTCCAGGGCTCTGTCACCCTTACAGTAAAAAAATTCTTTCTGATATTCAACTTGAACCTCCTATAATAATTTGGGTTGGAAAGAACCTTGAATGATCATCTAGTCCAAATAACATCCTGACCAAGCACTTGGTCTTTGGTATTCCATTACTTTAAATTTTTGGTTTTCAAGGGAAAAATACCTGTTAATAAGGAAAAGGAACAGCTGAATGACTCTGAGCTGATTGCACAGTAGCTTGGCAACACCTTTCCCCACAGTCCTGGCATTTCTTGTTCATGGCAACACTGCCATTTTCCTTTGAAAAGCTTACCAGTTCAGTGACTTTTTTTTTTCCTTCTTCTTTTTTGGCTGGTCTGACCTGGTTCATTTTCTGAGCACAGAAAATTCTGATCCCTGCAATTAAAAGCTCATTGTTGTCCTTTTGACAGTTTTAACAAATAACCTCTGTCCACAGTGACAATTATGTTTTATCATAATGTTCCTGCCCACACATTTCTGTTCACAGTAACATGTTACCCTTTGTCATCATAAAAAGAGCCTGTCTCCTGTCTCCCCTGATATTAGAAAGCTGGTTTGTCTTGACTAATGGACAGCAAGTGCAGCTGCCAGGTCACCAGAAAGGCCAGAAACACAGAGGTTATCTCAAAACTTACCTGACAGTGACCAATGCCTCTGTAGGAGGCTGAATGTTGTCCTTGCTGTGCTTTTAATCCCTTCAGTGCCATGTGCCTGGCAATTACAAGTCTGAGCAGGTCACAGAGACAGCAGACCCCAGAAAAATCTGTGTTGGAATGTTGTTTTGGTAGGAGCTTCAGGGCTGCCACATACCCATAGCATGACACTGAAGGAAACGCCTGTCAAGATAAACATACAGTGAAATTAAGGTTTTATTTAGGCCTGAGGGACTGACTGTGGTCTCTGAGGATGGTTAGGAGCTCTTTTGGGTGGATTGTGCTTACTTTCAATGTTGCCTATTGGCTACGACATTTAAAAAGCATTTAGCACAACATCATCTGTGAAAATTGCAGCCAGCCCCCACCAAATGGGTTTCACTATCCCTGGACAGGCTCTGTCAAGCATTCAGCTTTGTCCACACTTGAAAGCCCTTGCTGCTAAAGATGTGCTGTCAGGTCCCAATCCTCAACACAACAGCAGTGGATTATCAGTAGCATACGCCGGACACAAGGGCACTTTTCCAGGTTTGCAGCTGACCCATCCGTGCTGGCCAAACTCCCTCGTGTGGGCCTGGCGCCCGGCCAGCCTCAGGTTGCATTTGCTGCCAGAAGCTTGCCTAGTATCGAATTCTACTTTGGCTTTGCTTGCACGCAGAAATTGTAGGAGCGTAATTAGCTTGTTTAATACGTTCAGTTGGCACATCCATTGTGTGTCACCATGCAGCGTCTGAAAATTAATAACCAGCACTTCCGACTGTCTGCCTGCACAACCGGCTGCACCGGATCGGGGTGCACAGCGAGCGGTGTGGTGGGGCCACGGGCCCCCCGTGCGGCCTGTCCTGGGCCCAGCTTCCTCCGGCCGCTCGGAGAGGACCTCGGGCCCCTGCACCAGCACTGCACGCTTCAGCTCGCCCTATCTGACACGAAACAGCTGCTGCGCGGCCGGGCGAGGCTCCCGTCCCTACTCTGACGCTCCATCCCGGCCTCTCCCCTGAGGGCAGGGCCGAGAGCCCCGCGGAGCCCGGTCCCGCCCTGGAACACTGTGAGGCCGTAGAGTAGCGCTTCCTTCTAGCCTGACTTTGCCCCCATCCCTGGCGAATGTCGTTGGGGACCCAGAGGCCGGGCGCGGGCAGAGGACAAGCGGACCGCCCACCCTGAGTACCTCGGCCCGGCCTCCCCCGGCCTCGAGTGGGCCTCGGGCTCCTTAGCAACCGCCCCCTAGCGACAGCCTGCCGGCCCTCGGCCCGTCCGCCTAGCAACCGCCCCGCTCCCGGTCTCCTGATTCGCTGTCCCACCCCGGCCGGTTGTAGAATTCCTATTGGCTGTGAAGAGGGAGAGGGCAGCGATTGGCTGCGGCGGCGTGGGCGGGGCGGGCAGCGGAGGGGAAGAGGGCGGGGCGGCAGGGCGGGGCTCGGGCGGTGGGGAACGGCGGCGGTGGCGTCGGCGGCCTGGCGGACTCATTGGGCGCGTGGTGCGGAGGGATACCGGCGTTAGACTTGAGGGCAGGCGGAGGCGGCAAAGAAGAGGGACGCCCTGCTGACGTGAGCACGCCGGGCGGGGACTCGGACCCCTCTGCGTCGGGACGGGCAGCCCCAACCGGGAAGGCTGCAGGGGGGGGGGCGGGGGGAGAGAGCGGGAGGGCCGGGTCGTGAATCGGTGGCGTTCTCCGCCGTGAGGTGGAAAGAGAGCCGTGGTTCTGACGGACAGGCGCCCTCCGCCAATGGGGAGGCAAGGCTTATGCGGACCCCGCGGCGATTGGCCGGCGGGCGGAGGGGGCGGGGCGTCCTCGTGCGACGAGGAGGGGCGGTGTGGGGGTGGGGTGACCCGGCCCCCCCTCCGGTTCCCCCTACACCCCCTCCTCCGTGCAGGGCCGGCCCGGCAACATGGCCTCGGAGCTGGAGAACCTCAACCCCAGTGCGCGGATCATGACCTTCCGCCCCACCATGGAGCAGTTCCGGGACTTCAGTCGGTACATCGCCTACGTGGAGTCGCAGGGCGCCCACCGCGCCGGGCTGGCCAAGGTGCGACCGCAGTCCCCCCCTTCTCCTCTCCTCTCCTCCCCTCCCCTCCCCGCCTGGGCCGAACCCGTGGACCCGGCCTGGCCGCCGAATAGGGCCCGGCTCCTCCGTCCTTTGTGTCTCCCCCCCCGGGCGGAGGTTCCAGACCCACTTCCCCAAGTTTGAGGCTTGCCGGTGCGCTTGGCCCTTAACGGGCAGGTTTTGCTGCCCGCAGATCATCCCTCCGAAGGAGTGGAAGCCGCGGCGGTGCTACGATGACATCGACGAGCTCGTCATCCCGGCGCCCATCCAGCAGGTGGTGACGGGGCAGTCCGGCCTCTTCACCCAGTACAATATCCAGAAGAAGGCCATGACTGTCCGGGAGTTCCGGAGGATTGCCAACAGCGACAAGTATGTCCGCGTCTCCGTGCACGTAATTACCGCCGGGGTTCCTCTCCCCTGGCTTCCCCGGTACCAGGTCGGGGATACGGACCGGTGCCGATGAGAGGTGTGAAGGTATAGCCCCGAGGTGTGCTTCTAAAAGTGGCAGAGGGGGTGGGGACCTTTGTCACTTGTGTCACCCAGCAGAGGATGTGATGCCGGCAGAACTTTTTGTTTCTTCTGTAGACTCCTGTCTGTTTCCAGACCATCAAATTTTTCACAGAGTAGAGAAAGGAACGTTTGTGGCATGAAAAAGGAGATAGAGAAAAGATGACTTTAAAAGGAGTTTGAGCAAAACAGCCTTTGGAGTATGGGAATTGTCAGCTGCAGTCAGTCCACTGAAGCTTATTTTATCTTTCAGGAATGGTAGTACAACATCAAATAGCCTAGGATTCTTCTTCTGTTATGGGAAAATTAAAAATGCTTATGCTATGTATGTAATAGTCTGGAATATATAGATACACAGATGTTAAATAGCTATTGGTGTGTAATTTTGATCCCCTAGCACTGCTCAAAGAAGCCAGTGCATAATTAGCAGGGAATGGGCATCAAAAGCAGATACTTTCTGGATAAACAGAGCATGCTTGGCCAGGTTACTAGCTGGTGAGTCTGGAAATGTTTGTTACTTCTACACACGCAGAAAACTTCGGTTTCATTTCTTTTTTCAAGTTGTGCTTTGTACCATTTCTTGTTCTGACTGCATCCTTCCTTGCTAAGTAGCAACAACTGGACAGGGAAGTCATTCTTAGCCTAGGGAAGGGCTCAAAGCAAAAATGAAAGTAAACTGAGAAATGAGGGAAGTAATTTTCTTCCTGAGGCTTTGTTCCCAGGTCTCACTGGATCAGAGCTGTGCTGCTTTCATGGCTGTTCTGGGAGGTAGGGGTCTGGCTGAAAACATTCATTAGGTATTTTTATTGTAGCTTTCGAGCCTTTCAGTGGTGGAAAGCGTTGGTGTAGACTTGTCAAGTATCAGACTGCAAAGTCTTTGGTATCTTTGTTTTTCTCAGGTACTGCACACCCCGCTACACAGACTTTGAAGACCTTGAACGAAAATACTGGAAGAACCTCACGTTCAATGCCCCTATCTACGGGGCTGATGTTAATGGCACACTTTATGACAAGGTAAGAAAATTGTTTTGTTTTTCAAGTAATAGCTATCCCAGTATATTGCGTTCCATAAATACTAATTTTGCATTTGGCTTTTAGCTTTCAGAATGAGTTAATGACAGTCTTAGCAGAGCTCCAGCTTCTGGAGTGGGCAGGAACACAATAAACCAGGTGTTTATAACATACTCTCCATTTAACCCAGATAGTTCAGGTAATGTCCCAAGGGACCTCTCTTAGCACTTCAGTGTAATCCAGTTTAATTAAGTAAAGCATAACCACTGTTTAAGTGTTGGTTTTGTGGTGCTTTGTCCTGAAAGGTGAATGGGACTTTGAAGTGTTGGTCAGTGGACACACTGTTTCAGTATCCAGTAGTGCATGTATTTTTTGGGGACAGCTCTGTAACCATTGTGTGTTAGGATGATACAGGGTATGCATTCTACTTGCTAGTCTCCTGAATTAGGATACTTTACTCTTTTTTAAAAGGTGTTTGGAGTGAAAAGTGTTTCTGTTGAAGAGGGTTCAGACATCAAACTCAAGCTCACACTATTGTCTGCTCTGTAAAGTCTCTGTAATGTCATGATTTATTCTCCTTTCTAACCATTATGTTGGGTGACAACTGGGTTGCTTTTTTTTCCTCCACAAAAGTGGCTGGTAGACAATCACTATGTAAGCAAACACCACGCAAAACTTTTGTTTTAAGCTAATTTGTTTAACTAGCTAATGGTTTGAGCTGTGCCAGTAGATGATTTGTCTTGATGTGCAGTTTCACAAGTGTCTGATGGCTTTTGCAACTCTCGTCTTAGTTGTATAGTTCTGTGTTTCAAAATGCTTGTTTTAACACAAGGCTTTTGTTCTGCAGCATGTGGATGCTTGGAATATTGGCAGATTGAACACAATCCTGGATATTGTGGAGAATGAAAGTGGCATAACCATTGAAGGAGTGAATACTCCTTATCTATATTTTGGCATGTGGAAAACTTCCTTTGCTTGGCATACTGAGGACATGGATCTCTACAGTATTAATTACTTGCATTTTGGGGAACCCAAATCATGGTAAGATTTAAGATTTTCTAGGGAAGCTTCTATATTTAGGGAAACAATACCATAAAAGATAGGAGCAGAAGTCCTGAAGTTGCAAGAGTTGACTAAAAGAATCACCATCCCTCCAATTTGGCATTGAAGTTTTATCTGATGACAGGAGCACTGGAAACCTGTGAGGCACTACAAAGCAGTGTGTGCCCTTGGTACCATTTTTTACCTTCTAGAAAGTCCATTTGCTATCCTGACGTAAAGAGTTGTTCAGAATTATAATATAGGGTGGATGCTCTCTGCTTTGATAGGGCCAGAATGTAAAAAAACTTGCTTATGATTTCCTGAGATTCTGAAATGGCCATACAGACAGTGGGGGAACAGGTAATTTTTAACAGCCTTTGAAATGTCATTTATCATAGATCTAAAAGCAGTCTAGTGGATCTTGCTGAGTGGTTTGTCCAGTGTCTGAGCTTTCCTTTTTAGGGGAGGCTCCCAAATTTTTCTGTAGCCTGGGTTGCATTTTAAGAGTGAATTATTCCCTTCTGTTCACAGATTTCTCAAGCAACTTCAACAATTGTTTCCATGGAACTTGTGTTGGAAACTAGTATTTTTGGCTGCCTTGTAGTGCAACTTGGAAGTAAAAAATAATAGCTAGCCTGATGTGACCAGAGAACAACCCCATGTAGTGGCAATAGCATGGGAACACGAAGCAGAATAGTTCAGTCAGATAAACCCTCTGGCCATTACTACTTTTACAGTAGTACATGGAAGAAGTCAACTTTCCTGATACTTTAGCCTGATTTAACTAGGGACTCCATCAAGAATGTAGCACTCTATTCCAGAGTGAAAGCGACCTGAGTAGATGGCTTTATTTACTGTAGAAAACCAAACAGGAGTTTTGTGCCCCTGCTCCCCCCCCCCAAAAAAAAAACCCTCTTGTGTAAGGAGACAGGTGTAGCCCAAACGAACAAGCTACAACTTATGCATATGTTGAGGACGTGGCATTGCATCAGGCTTAGCCCCATTTTGGTCTGAGCAGCTGAAAGAGATGGTTCCATTTTCTCTCTTGCTCTGGGTTTCTCCTTGGACCGAGTATAGTAGTGATTGCACAGCTGTGAACTGAGACAGGTCAGAAAGTCCTCTTTTCTTCTCTCAATTCATGTTTTACTGTGCAGATCTGCTAATTAAATACATGAGACTTATGAAGTTCTTGACTGCTTAAACAAAAGTCAGTGAAAGAGATGGTCAGCTTTTGGCTCTTGATCTTTTGAGGGATAGAGAGGTAAAAGTCCTTGAGAGAGATTTTTACTTATGTTATCAAATTTTGGAAAAGAGGGTTTTTTGGGGTTGTTTTTTTTTTTTGAGCAATTAATGCCTTGGTGGCTGTTCATTATTTCCATTCAGACTGAGATTCTATCATGTCACTTGAATTTAACAGATTTCTTCTTATGACTTCAGGTACTCCATTCCTCCAGAGCATGGGAAGCGATTGGAGAGACTTGCAAAAGGTAATTGGGGAATTCTTTTATGTCGTGCCTTTGCAGAAGGTGGGATGGACAGGCACAGCAGGTTTCAGCTCTTTTAGAGTACAGCATGCCTCTAACATTTATGAGAACACAGACTGGCACAGCTGAACTAATAATTTGCCTTTAAGAATACAGATTATATTACTTTTGAGTGGTTGTAATACACACACAAGAGAAATGTCACATTGCAAACAATGCAGTTAGGGGCTGTAACCTTTAATGGCAGAATCTTCAACTATTGATTATTAGAACTGGAAGGTTATAGCCAAGGGAGCATCCTGCTGGGTCCAGTCTTAGGCTCTTTTAAATAAGGTGGTTCGTTCCTTTAGGCTGAGGGGAAAATGCTGTGCAGGCAGTAACTTTTCATTGACAGTACTGAAAAATCAATTCAACAGAACAGTAATGTGTCTTCTTGCCTCTAATTTAAACAGGTTTCTTCCCAGGAAGTGCCCAAAGCTGTGAAGCATTTCTTCGTCACAAGATGACCCTTATCTCTCCATCAATTCTGAAGAAATATGGGATCCCATTTGATAAGGTGTTGAAAATTAATCACAGTTATACCAGCTCTTGCAAGAGGTTTATGCAGCTGTATCTCATCTCTAACAGCAGCTAATAGCAGATGCTTAGAGAGGAAAACAGGATCAGGGAGTGTGTGTGGCAGTCCTCTCCCACTGCACCTCTATTTTGCCAGCAGTTAGGGGCTGAAACAGTTTGACAGAAAAATCTGTCAAGGAAAAAAAAATCTATTGGGGGTTTGCAAGAAAGCTGGGGTAGGGCTTTTTGCACAGGTGTGTAGTGAGACGACAAGGGGCAATGGTTTAAAACTTGAAGAGGGGAGATTTAAGTTAGACATCAGGAAAAAATTCTTTCCTCTGAGGGTAGTGAGATGCTGGAACAGGTTACACAAGGAAGTTGTGGCTGTCCTCTCTCTGGAAGTGTTCAGGGCCAGGTGGGATGGGGCCTTGAGCTACCTGCTCTAGTGGGAGGTGACCCTGCCCAGGGATGTTGGAACTAGATGAACTTTACAGTCCCTTCCAACCCAGAGCACTCTATGAAAAGTTCTATCTTCTTTTTACTTTTTTTTTTTTTTTTTAAACTTTAAAACTAGAGACTACATCCTGTGTTAATTTTAACTTCACTGCTTTTCTGTTTATTCAATGAAGAGGTTGTTCTCTTTTTGTTTCAGGCTTGTCCCCTGCTAATTTTGTTGTGAACTCTTTCCTCAATAGGTAGTATGGCTTGTTCCCCATTACTTTTTTCTTTACATTAATAACTTTATAGACCTTCTGTACTTGGTCAGGTGATAACTTGTCACCTCCCTCTTTACAAGCACACACATGTACACACATACTGCTGATCTAGTCTTTGAATCCTTTTTCAGAAGTACTGTCATGTCTGCACGGGCAGCTGAAGCATTTTGTTGTTGTGAACCTTTTTTCGGCCGCAGGGAAATGCTGAAGAGCAGTTTTGGAATGGCTGACTGAGAGTTGTGCTTGAATATGAACAGCGAAAGCAAACAATAGTGAATTTCCAAGTTGTATGTGGCTAGAAATTTTACTTGCCCTTAAGATAGTGTTCAACCAAACCTGTAGCTGGTGCAAATAAGTATCTTCATAACCTTGAGATAGCTTGTCAAAGAGTATTTCACATATATAACCTCTTTTGTGTTATTTTGGCTAGTTGTGTTCTAGTAAAAACTGTTGAGTGTTGCTTTTCAGTAAACAATTACTTAACATAAGTGAGAATATTAAATCTTTTTATTTCAGTTTATCCAACCACCATCTGTGGGTGGGGGTTTCACACATGCTGAGTACAGGAGCTCCTTTTATTCAGACCCACCAGTTGTCTCAGTGTCTCAATTGTCTTCCAGGTGACACAGGAAGCTGGAGAATTCATGATAACATTTCCTTATAGCTATCATGCTGGCTTCAATCATGGTTTTAACTGTGCTGAATCTACCAACTTTGCTACCCTTCGGTGGATTGAGTATGGGAAGCAGTCTGTACTGGTAAGTGGTCTGTTGCTATTCTATTGTGTATGAGGAACCTGAATGCAGTGCCTAAAGCTCTGCTGCTCAGTAAGCCCCCTGTGTTTGTTCTAAGGGAGTGAATTCAGTGTTTTGTACATGTCAGATGTGATGTTTTCCTTCTGATGCAGTAATAATGTCTAGTCAGTCTCCTGTTTTGTGTCCTTGTTTTAGCTAGGGGTAGCATATGATACGTTTTTTTGCTTTGTGTAGATCAAATGGGGCTTCAGAGAAAAGCAGGGACCTGATTGTCTTTCCAAAGGTGAAAGAGTGTTCTTGGTGGTCAAGACTTGGCAGTATTTTGTCTGGTATTTTAACCTATATTTATTGACCATTTAACCTGGAAGTATGACTGCTAACTTAAGTCATTTATCAAAATAAGTATCTTGGCTGATTAATTAGACCAGATAGTGCTATATCCCTGCAGAGGTGCCTTACAAGAATGGGTTATGTTTACAGATGTTACACTGCAGTGAATGCTTTGAAGCACTGGCTTTAACCATGCTCAGAGGTGGGGAGCTGCTGCTGCTCTGTGTAGGCCCAGAGTTTTTATGGCTCTGACTTCTCCGCTGCAGTCTCTGGTTTTGCTGGCTGGTTTTGTATAAGCTCATACTAAAACAGTCAGCTTCTACCAGCAACTCTGTAATCAAGTTAATGAGTTTTCTTTCTTATTTACTGTGATAACATGGGGTTTTTTGTTTTGTCTTTTTTGCTCACTTTTCTTCCCAGTTTTTAGTAACTTAATACATGCCTTTTCAGTTTCCTGGGAAAGAGACTTGAGACTTGAGGTGTAATTACATGTAAATGTGTGTTTTTCTTTTAAATTTTTTTTCTTCTGTTAAGTTTCTGAAAGCAAGGTGATAAAGGAATGCAAAATAGATTGTTGAGTATATGATCTTGAATATTTTTTGCAACTTCAGTGCTCGTGTCGGAAGGACATGGTGAAGATCTCCATGGATGTGTTTGTGAGGAAGTACCAGCCAGATCGTTACAAGCTTTGGAAAGCTGGGAAGGACGTGACTGTCATTGACCATGCTCTTCCAACCCCAGAAGCAGCAGAGTTCCTTAAAGGGGATCTCATGCAAAAAGTCAAGAATGGGAAGCAGTGTGCTGGGGAAATGGAAACAGAAGAGACATGTAAAGAGGAGGTGGATGTGGATGAGACAAAAAGGTAGTGCTTTATGAACTTCTCTGCTTTTCTGTTGGATTATGAGAAACTGGACTCATCTACAAAGGAATCTTTGCCATTCTAGTTGAACAGCTGCAGTCAGAGTTAGCAATAATCTATTTTCTTGGAAATAGGGTTTACTCTTAATTTATTTTTTTTAACTATTTGAGACCACATTGATGATGCTTTCTGGTAGACAGGTAATGCATCAGCATGGAAGGTAGTTCCTCACCTTTGGACAGAGATCCAAAGCCTGGATTGGAAGTGTGCAACATATACTGGGAAGCCAAAAGAAAAAGGGGATGTGTTTGGATCATAGGACACTACTGGCAAGCAAATTCTTGTTCATTGCAAGCTGCAGAATCAGTGTGCGGTTCCTGGCTGCTGAAAGTGGACAGGCTAATCATCTTATATTTTGCAACTAAGTATTTTTCAGCCAGTGTCAGCCACTATTCCTGAAGTTGTCTTTAGTGGTGTTTTTTGTTGTTTTTGGTTTGGTTTGTGCTTGTGGGTTTTTTTTGTTTAAGGTAAAGAATGCTTGGCTAGAACATAACTGTCTAATACATGATTAACATATGCTGACAGGTCATCTCTAAGGGTTACTGACTTTGCTTTTGTAAAGGCAAAGAAATCACTTCAGCATAATTTGGAACTATTTGGCTTTCCAGGTGCTGTCTCATAAAACACTGATCCAAACCAGCCTCTATTTTGTGCACCCAGACAGAAATTCTACATTGTTATGTGTTTGTAACCTGCCATGGATTTGTCTTCTACAGCATCCCCAAGCATCGCATAGGAACAAAAAGGCACAGGGTGTGCCTGGAAGTGCCTCAGGAGGTGAGTGAGAGTGAGGCCTTCCCCAAGGAGGAGCTGAGCTCCACTCAGTATGAAGCAGACATGGCAGAGCCGTGTGAGAGACCTACAAGTGAACTTGGGCAGCAAGGTGAACAAAGTCTCAAGCTTCCAGGTAACTATGTCAAGCTTTATACTGGTATGAGGGGGCAGGGTATTGTTCTCCAGGGAGAGAAGCTGCTAAAGCTGAATCTGGGGCACTCTTTCATGTGATGCTAGTCAGTAGGATGCTGCCATGTCCAAAAAAATAGGCACTGGTTTGTCAGAGCCATGGTGAGCACTTCAGAAATTTACTGTCATGAGACTTGGGATATTACCGTTTGATTTTTTCAAGACCAAAGAGTGCATCTAGAACAATTTCAGGTTGTGCCCTTCAGTTAAAACTGCCACTGGTTTGAGTAAATGAAATAACCACAGCCTGAATGAGCATTTGTGGCCTATTTGTGGATAAGTCCAGAGAGAACTGTATAAAAAAATGTTGTGGGAGAGCAAAGGTGTGGGCAGCCATCCTGTAGCTGCTTCAATAACTGAGTGACCAAGTAGGTCATAGGGATGTTGTCTCTGAGTTGAATTAAGGGAAGCAGAAGTACTGCTTAAGTACTTGCTTAAGAAACTGGTGTTTCTAGCTTTTGATTTTCAGTCTTTGTTTTGCCTGCTTGCATGCAGAAATGTAGACAGTGCCTCAGTAGTCTAAGGTCCTCTGTATCCCTATTGTGTAATGAGTTTACAGAAATTGCTTAGTAAAACATATGTGCTCTTCCTGGTAGTGCACATATGTCTGATGTGCTTTATAGATGCTTTATAGAAGTAAACAGGCTGAAGGAAAATAAATGTGGCTTGTAATGGGTCAGTTATCCTTGCTTTTAAGGGAGAACCAAGGGGCTTATGGAAAATAATAACGGGACAAATGTATCTGATGCCTCCCCATATCTAGTATTCTGTTTTCCATCCCTTTGCAGCTTGTATTTAATTGCCTTATATCTGCTTGTGGGTTTTTATGCTTCTGCTATTAAGTCTCTCATGAACCCATGTAACCTCTTACCCACAAGAGTGTGTGGCCAGGAACTGGGCTGTTTATACTGTGTAAAGGATCATCTCTGTTTATTTTGAGCTGGCTTTTTTATTTATTTTGCTGGCTTTGTTTGATACGTGCTAGCTTTTGTATTGCAAGAAGCAATGAGCAGACACTTTTATTGACTGTCTTTAAGCCACCCATGATTTCATAGGTGTTTCAATTAATGATTTTCTCTTTATCTGACTTAAGGTCACTTTTTTGTGTGTGTTGTAGTTTTCTTTTGTGTTTCACTTTGTGCAAATTGTTGCATAAATGTTCTCTCTGCTTCCTAGACTTTAGAAAAGGTCAGTATATCCTTTTTTCTAGATCGCATGGACTCAGCCAAATTTGAAGAGCTGAAAACAGTGAAGCTTGAGGAGGAAGAAGAGCAAGAGCAAGAAGCAGCTGCATTGGATCTCTCCATTTCACATGCTTCAAATTCCACTTCAGTTTTGACAACTTCAAAGCAGAGTGCAACTTCCAGCATTCAGCCCAGCTCTCCTGTGTATTCTGGTTCTTCAGACTCTGAATCCACTGATCTGTTGGCAAAACGAACTCTTCCTGGGCCAGCTCGGGTTCTTACAGTCCATAGCTATGCTAAAGGGGATGCCAGTGGATCTGACAATGAGCAGACTTCAGGAAAGAAAGCCAGTGCCACCACCAGTGTGAGTGAACAAGAACTGGCAGAGGTATGAGTGACAACAGTTTTGAAAGCTCAAGGACTCTATTATGTGGTCATGGATTTCTTGTGACAACTTTCTGTCTGTGCAGAATGTGTTTTCTTTCCATGGGGGTTTGCATAGCCAGTTGCTTAGTTGTTGTTTTTTGTTGTTTGGGTTTTTTTTTTAATGACTGAGTTTTGCTAACAAACAAGATTTAATAGTCCTAATGTCTTACCTCTCCTAGAAAACAAGAAGATCAAGATCACATATTTTGAGAACTTTTCTAAACTATTCAAGTGCTTAAAGGGAAAGAGTAGCTTGGTGGTTTTGACATGATAGTGTTACAGGCTGACACTGTAGTAATAGACACCTATTTGGACCTACTTCAGTCTTTATTATGAACAACTAATATGTGTGAGGTTTGTTTTGTCTTGTTTTTAACATGAAATCACGTATACATGTACATCTTTGGGTCCCTTTTAAAAAAAGAAATGATGGAACAGCAGTTATTAGTTGTGAGAATATAAATCTACATGTTTTAGAAATCCCAGTGGAATGTTTTATTAGAGAAGCCAAGAGAATGCTGTAATAGTTAAAGTATTACCTGGGAGTATCTTCAGATTGTTTATATCCCTCTTTAAATAGGCGTTTAGAGAGTGGAAGGCCAATTGTGTCTTTGAAATGCAGAAATTGCAGAAAGAGAACAACAAATGGGCAAGTCTGATAATTAAGCTGAAACTAAGAGATTGCATGTATATTTAAACTAGAGAAATTCAGTTGCTTATACTGATACCTCCACTGCATACTCCATACAAGGAAAAGGTGAAATTTTAAATGGCTGAAGATAGTTTTCCCCATATAGTGTATTTTGAAACAATTTTCTCATCAGATGGTTACTAGGATTGCTAATTTCCATTTGAATATAAGTGCTTCTGTCTCTTAGAAGACTTGTATCCAGCTCTATGTAGGAGGTCAGAGATAATGATTGTTCCATTCTCTTCTGGCTTTTTATCTTTTTTTATAAAATAAGAGATTTTAAAAGATGTAAGATGCGTTTAAACTAAGTCTGTTCTTCAAGGGGGGGTCTCTTGAGAGACTTCCTGGCCTGGTAAAATCATTGCCTTTAGTGCTTTGCTTTTCAGGTTTGTAGTAATTTTGTCAGTGTCACTTACACATAAGGCTAATGGAAGAGGAAATAACTTGCTGTAGTCTCCTTCTTCCAGTCTGTCTAGAAAGACAGTGTTAGTAACAAGCAGAGAGTGTCAAAGTTTTCTTCATTTACAATAAGCCTGTTAGTTTGAGATTCCCAGAGAAATTGTGGAGTCTTCCTTCTCTGGGGACTTTAAAGACCCATCTGGGTGTTTTTCTGTGTGGACTGCTCTAGGTGATCCAGCTTTGGCAGGAGGGTTGGACTCTGTGATCTCCAAAGCTCACTCCCAACTGCTACCATTCTGTGATTCTGTACCAACAAACTCTTAATTTAAAAAAATATATGTAATTTTTGTTATTTTTAACTTGACATACAAATTAAGGATTTCTTCAGCTTCTTACTGTGGCTTTTCTAAGTTGAATCATTCAACTTGTCTTTCTTTGTTTCAGTCTTTTACACAATTCTTATACAAAGAGACTTGCATGAAAAGCTGCAGCGGGGTGCTTGAAAAGTCTCTGTCTTGATGGCTCAACTGTGCTAGTACAGCACTATGTTTTATCCTAAATAAGTGCTGCAAACAGTAATTTCAGAAACTTAGTTTAGAGCTGAAGGTAGTTTGTTAGAAATAAAACTATGGGAGCATGTATGCATCTTGTGGGTATTTCTTTAAGTGTAAAATTTAAAATAATGTCAAAAGGATTCATGGTACTGGCCTGATGACTTCTTTCTCCTTGTCCAGGTAGCCAAGGAGTACATAAGATCAATGAAGGAGAGTAAGAAGTCCAAGGGTCGTCGCCAGCCATTGAGCAAACTCCCACGCCATCACCCACTCTTGGTTAAAGACTGCACTAGTGATGATGGTAAGTGCCTGTGTGCTCTCTGGCAAACTGCAGAGAGGGTCTCAGCTTTTGTGGACAGTGTGGGGTGTTCCATTAAGTTACTGGTGATAAACAGAAGTCAGCAATTGACACCTCTGTGTCCTAGACAAGGTGCTTATCTTATTTGGGTTTTTTTGTTTTGGTTTTTTTGTGCTTGCATCACTTAGCTTTTCTTTTGAGTGGCATCTTCTTTCTTTCCTATTCCTTTCTCTGGAAAGTCACAAGTGTGAAAAGAAAATTAAACCAGAACCAGAGACTGTTGCATAACTGTCTGCTTTAGAACCTTTCACTAATTGATATAAATATTCATGATTTAGAGGAAAAAAAAAAAAGAAAGCAAACCCAAACAAACGAAAAAAACTTAAAACAGCAACAAAAAACCCAGCACCAGATTTTTTGGCTGACAGCCTTAGTCTTGATATAATTTGGAGCTGATGGTGTTCTTACCCAAAAGCCTGTCTTGTGTCTGCACAGTTGCTTGACTAGTAGAAGCCTCTTTAAAAGGAGACTGGGTTACTGGCTCCCATCACTCTTCTGTAAATTTGATTTCTGGCAGTCTTTCTGTTATCTCCATTCAGAACTTACTGCTTTCTCAGTTTTATTTGTAAGATGAGTATCTTTAAAAGGACAAATAATTACAGAGTTAATGACCTCCTATTGCAGAGGCATCAGAGCAACTAACTCCTGAAGAAGAGGCTGAGGAGACAGAAACATGGGCCAAGCCACTTAGCCAGCTGTGGCAGAATCGGCCACCAAATTTTGAGGCTGAAAAAGAGTACAATAGAGCCATGGCTCAGCAGTCTCCTTACTGTGCTGTTTGTATGCTCTTCCAGACATATCAGGTACGTGGACAGTCTGTTAATGCTCTCATAGACACGACTAAAGCTGTAGCTGCTATGATGCATAGTTTTAATCAAGTTGGTTTGCATATTGCCGGTTAACAGAAGCTGTATCAATCTTGCAGTCTTCCCAAGAAATTGCTGCAGGAGAGCACAGTTGGGTCAACCTCAAAATGTCAGTGATTGACTGCCTGTGGGGTTCCGGGGGCTTGCTCAGCTGTTCAGCTGAAGCTTTTGTGTTCTGTGGCTTTTGCTAGAACTGTAGGACAGAGCTCGAATGTTTCTGGAGCTGACTCTAAAATCCCACTGGACTTTTCCAGACTGACACCCTCTTTTTTAAAAAAACTTTAAGTCCACTTATAGTACGTGGTCTTTGTGGAGTTGGCAAGGAAGAAAACCTTTTACTTAAAAGGATTTTGACTTGTGCTTGTGGATGGCATAGGTAGCAAGCTAACTTTACTTCGAGTATATCCATATTGACAGTAGCTATGGCCTGTGAAAATGTGCTTTAATAAAGCGAGGCTGTAGCAGTGCATAGCTTGGGATGGGCTGCAGAACCCCTTCATTGTGGTGTGTAAATGCTTAGGCAGGAGTTACACTCTGAGTTTTTTGCTGTGCCCAAACTAAGTAATTTTAAGGTAGCTTAATCATTACCTGGTTGTGTGTTGCATCTTCAACTTAGAGGTAGTTTGCTCCTTCCCAAATCCTAAGCATATTTGTTCATTTGAGTTTGCTAGATGATTATGCTGATGCTAGAAAGATGTTCACCACAGCTTTGGAAAGAAAGACCTCAAATATTTGTTGAGGGTTTATGTTGCATGTAATTCCTAATTGCCATGAAAACTATAGATCACAGTTTCTGTTTGATCTTGCTATTTCTACCTGAGAGTAGGTTCTTGTTAGGACTGGTAGTTCCATGTAGAAGCTGCATAATCCATAGGGATTTCACTAGTGCTGATACTGTATAAAGTTAACAGTTTGAAGATAATTTAAATTCTGTTCGTTTCTTTTTTGAGGACTAAATGCTGTTAAGCAGCAAACTGTAGCCACAGGATTTCATATGTCTATAGAGCAGGCAGCAAAGCAGAAACTTCCAAGATTTGACCTGTGGTTAGGGTCTTTGTTCCAACTTCAGAAAGTCTATGGCAAATCCAGAAATTCACTTCAGTCACCTATTTATTTAAAAGTCTGCACCAAATACCAGACAGATACTCATTTTTCTTTTGTGAGGAAGAAAGTGTTTATCTGCTTGGGGAAAAAAAAAAAAGTCCGTTTCGTTTTCTTAGCTTTGTTAGAGATTTCCATTCTTCTTGGTGTGCAGTGTTCAGTATAAATCAGTTTTACCAAATCTGAATGAACAAGATTTGTTGAAAACACGTCAGTTCCTTTCCAACTGTGATCCTTACCTGAATTTATTTTTTCTGTGCCTTCTGTCACACTGTAGGAGGGACAGTGAAGCTTCATTCTGCTACTGCAATTTTGCTAACATTTTTTAAAGATGAGGCAAACCACTTTTGTGGTGGCTTATAAAGGACAAAGGATAGTCTGATTCATTTCTATTCAGCTTTTAAGAAGGCTGTCTTGAATAGAAGTGTATCTCTGTAAACTTCACATGTAATTGCTGTTTGGTTTGACATTTGTAATTTATTTATCTAAACCAAAGATTATAGGATCATAGACCTCTTACAATGATAAAGTCCAACCATCAAATCAACACCACCATGCCAAATGAACCATGTCCTGTAGTGCCATGTCCACATGTTTTTGAACACTTGAAAGTGACCCGAGCTTTAAACGGAAAACTGTACTTTTAGTCTGCTTATTTCCCAGGAACAAATTAGTTTAAAACCCTGTTAGACTTTTTCAGAACTACACTAGAGAAAAAAAAACAACTATGATTGCAATAGGTATCTGTATGATCCTAATCCTCCCATACTGAAATAAATAAGATATTAAGATAAATGAACCATGTTGGATGGCAGTGTTGTGATCCTCTCTATTAAGGGGTGGGGGAATGCAGCAGATGTGTTGCCCATAGAACGTGAGGTGGGCTTGGTGATTCCATCTCTTCTGTCAGAAAAAATGCAGATTGATGTGCGTGTTGCTGCTCATTAGAGGGAGGTAGTTCAGACCTTACATTAGCCATTTGGGTAGAAAATATTTTCATTTTGAAGCTGCAGTAACTGAGGATTTTATAAGCTAACTATATTTTCATCTAACATTCTAACTATTTAATCTTTCAGCACCTTTGGTCTTTTTTAAAATTTGATTTATGTATGGAATAATAGGTGAATAAAGATGATGTGAGGCAGTTTGACTTGTTCCTGTCTATCAATTATAGGCAGAGTGTGGAGGCAACAGCCAAAACTCTGGAGTAACTCCAGCTGGTGTGGATGGGAAGATCCGAACCAAACCCCTGATTCCTGAAATGTGCTTTACTACAACTGGCTGCAGTACTGACCTCAATCTTTCAACCCCCTACTTAGAGGAAGATGGAACCAGCGTTCTCATCACCTGCAAGAACTGCAATGTCTGTGTTCATGCAAGTGAGTGCTTCTAGACTTAAACCTAAACTCTCTTTAGTAATTCTGTACATCGTAGCACACTTCTACCAGTCTGTTAAATGTACAAGTAGAGGAGATTCAGTCCTTACCTGGCATGTATTTCAGTGCTGGCCAGTGAAATACGGAGTTGACTGTGTGGGCTAATTTGAAATACACAGCTTCATTGTTAGGCTCGTGGATTTTAATTCTTGCTTTACTTCTGGGCCCTAGGGGAATAGGTCTGAGTCTAGCTAAGTTCTTAACTGAGATGTATCTGTTCCAGGTTGTTATGGTGTATCACCTGACAAGGCCACTGAAGACTGGATGTGCTCCAGGTGTACAGAAAACGCTTTAGAAGAGGTAAAATCCCCCATAAGATTCTACAGATGGAGTGTGGTATATCTGGGCACTTGTCTGCAAAATATATTTCCATAGTGTTTTGCTTTTGTTTTAATTCTCTCTTATGAGAAGAAGACAACTTAGAGAATGTTAAGGAACTAGTCTGTTGTATTTTGATGCTTTTGACTGAATGCAAAGCTGCTAAGCTCACATGAGTCATAGAGAAGATGTTCTGTGTGATGTGGATAGCTCCATTATTTGTCCTAATTCACAGTAGTTGTATTTCTAAAACAGTAACTTCTGTTAATAATTAGGGAAATGTGCACATGTGAAGAACGCAAGAGTGGGATTTCCTGAAAAACCTACATAGGCTTTAGATCAGTAGAACAGGTCAACCTTTTGAATCATATTTGCTTTTGTTTGTTCCAGATCCTTTTACACATCCTCCAAGGGTATTGTGTGTTGTGGTTGTAAAATGAACAAACAAGTTGAACAAGTCTTCAGTGGTCTGTCTGTCTGCCTTCAACAGACTTGAAGTCTGTATTTGTTGTCCTAAGGGCAGCAGCTTTAGAGAGCTAAAGGGCTGATCTGTATAAGATAGTTAGCTGGCTTCTGACAGCAAAACCTTTTTCTTCTTCTGGGCATGGAAGTTCTGAAGCAAGTGTACCACTCTGGACTTCACTCTTTCAGCTAATGCTTGCTTTCTTATGCCAGGATTGCTGTTTGTGTTCATTACGAGGAGGAGCACTGCAGAGGGCTAATGATGACAAGTGAGTGTTCCAGCTTTTTTGGCCTTCAAGGGGAAGCTCAATTCCTAAATAGCTGAGGGTAACCTAGCAAAGCCAGTGTCTGCATGTCATGCAACAGAGTGACCAGCACCACTTCTCACACTTAGTGCTACTGGTGGAGTTCTGGTAAAGTGTGCTCAATGCACATGCAGCAATCATCATCTCTTTAGGTAATGCCTCATTCTCATTCTGTTGGCAACAGATGTTAATTGTTTTGCATTTATAGTGCAGAGGTGCAATGTGCAGGCATAAAAATAAGGTTCCTAATGTCATAAAAGTCTCTCAGTACCTTCTCACAAATACTTTTTTTCTGCATGCAGTGCGGGGTGATAATGGAGACACAGGACAACCATAACTCTGTAGCACAGCATATTGAATTTCACAGTACCTCTGCAGCAATTAACACGGCATACAACTGCCTGTCCTGTCTCCTTGGTATGGTGAATCATCTGAAGCTATTTGATACAAAAATAGCAGTGAGACAGACTTGTAGCACTGTGGGGTGACCTGAATCTTGGCCTCAAAAAATTGTGTGGGAGGTGAAGCCTCAGCCTCTTGGTCACTGTTTCAAAAGCGATTCAGTAGTGACTAGGCAGTTGCCTGGGACAGTTTTGTGAAGGAATGCCCATCAGGCAAGCTTTTGTAATGTGGGTATGCAACCAGCACAAGCCATGGTAAATTGCTCTTCTGTTAAGCCTGTTAGTAGTAGATTGGAAGTACAGAGGCGGCTTGGGTTTGCCCCCCATGCACCCTGTTGCTTCCAGTAGGAAGGAAGATTAGACTTCTAATTCTCAGAGAGTATTTATCATGGCTTACATGGCAATCTTCAACAGAGTTGTATTTTCTTAAACTTCAAAAACTCCTTTGTTGGCATAATGCATGTTAATTTCTTTTTCACCTCTTCTGTCCTGACAGGTGGGTTCATGTAATGTGTGCTGTAGCTGTACTGGAGGCAAAATTTGTGAACATTGCAGAGCGGAGTCCTGTAGATGTTGGCAAAATACCCCTGCAACGTTTCAGACTGGTAAGGATAACCTGTGCTTCACTGATGAGGTTTCAAAGTGTCTCTTCAGTCTGTTCAGAATCTGTGAGTTTTACTTACTTGTCCAACCTCAAGTCATCTCTCACGACTGAAGAATTCAGTCTTCTCTGTTCTTTGTATGGAAAATGGCAATTGTCTGTTGCCATTTTATTTTTTTTAACCATTCTTCTTCAGTTGAGGAGTCAGCAAGGGAGGCACAGTTGTCAGTATGTGGCAATGACATTTATACAGTGGTGTAATGCTGATGTTTTCCTTGTTATTTTTCAAATCCCTAGAACTTGACTTGCTGTTGAGCACTTAGGTGCTGCAGGTTATTGGAAACATTTGTATAATGGGTGAATATCTTCAGCAGGAAAGCAGTTGTACTTAACTCTTCTAACAGTGTTAAGGGGAAACGTGACTTTAATTGCTTTGCATATGCCCATGCATTCCAGATAACATTATTTTTCCACAATAACAGCCCATCAGGCCTAACTCAGGTGCAGTTGGGTCACTGATGGTAATGATAGAATTTTAACTATTACTTATATGGTTTGTGTTTTAATTTTTGTTTGTTTGTTTCTGTTTCTCATTACTCATCTTGTTGCTCATCCCCATGTAACTTAATAGCCAATTGCTGGAAGGCCCTATTGACTTTGAACCATATTGGGCTGGTCTAATCCCAGGTCTCCTGTTGCTAGCATGCTTTGTGCATGTTGAGCTGGTAGATATTCAATGTACATATTTTATCTGTGGGGTACTTCAAATTTATGAGTTACTGCCTTGTCATAAACTAAAACTGGTAAACTAAAACTGGTCTCCTTCTTCTTAGTCAGAAAGTAGCTGTGTTCTCACAGAAAGTAAATGGCACAGTATTGGACACTTAGACCAACTAGTACTTTGTGTGGCACAAAAACTAGTGCCAACCCGTAACCTTTAGTTTCCTCTTCACAGAAATGCATCTTCTGCAAGAAACGAAGAAAGAGAATTGCAGGTTGCTGTGTACAGTGCTCACATGGTCGTTGTCCTACATCCTTTCATGTCAGCTGTGCCCAAGCAGCAGGAGTCATGATGCAGCCTGATGACTGGCCCTTTGTTGTCTTCATTACATGCTTCAGGCACAGGATCCCTTCTCAAGCAGAGGTGAGTAGGTGTGTGATTCCCAGGATTTGATCTGTAGTGTCTTGGAGGGGCTGAAAATCTTACACAATCTAAGATAATGTGTAATTCTTGTAAAACTCCATTGAAGGCTTGACTCTTTCACCATAATCTACTGGTGCTGATCTTAGCAGCTGCAAGGTTGAGATCAGAATCTATGAGTGATCTTAGTCAGGTCCCTTACTGTATTTTGGTTTGCAGCCCAGAAGGATTGGGAGTGTTAGATCCCTCCTGTGGCTGTTGTATTGAGGAGTCAGAGTGGGGTTTATGGAAAGATACTCAGTGTGCAGTAATTAGTGCCAGGATTAGCAGGTTATACAATTTCATGTCTAAGTGATTGAATAGTTTATAAAGTTGCCTTTGGCTCCTTTAGCCATCAAAACCCTAACAGTCTATTAGAGAGTATTAACTGTAAAGGCCTTGCATTGTTCTGAAGAATGAGAGCTTAGTTTACTAAGTAAATTTAAAACAGCAGCATCTAACAGATTAGGCTTTAAGCATTTGAAATACAAGAGGTGGAACTTTTCTAGAAGTGCTGCTGATGGTGCTTTGATTAGAGTTGCTCACTGGAACTAAAATATTTTACTGCCTTGTCAGCACCAAAGCTATGATCCTCAACATATTCTTTATTTAGTCATTATGTAAATAGGAATTCTTTTTTCTTCTCAGCGAGCTAAGGCTGCACTCCAGGATCTGTCACCGGGTCAGATAGTCATCAGCAAGCACAAGAATGGGCGTTTCTATCAATGTGAAGTGGTCAGTCTTGCAAAGGAGACTTTCTACGAGGTCAACTTTGATGATGGTTCCTTCAGTGATAACCTGTACCCAGAGGACATCGTGGTATGCTATGCAGTGGGGGTCTGGCTCCAGTAGAGGGCACATGGTACAAGTTAATTGTTACTGCTGCAGAGCAGGCACATCAGGGGATTTGATAATTGTTCCAGCCCTAAGTCATATTGAGGCTGAGATGTGCTGTAAGATGGCCTTAAGGGTGTTAAATGAGACTGACTTAACTGAGGGCACAAAGGAACAGGTGTAACAGGGAATGCAGCTCATCTTTGGCTGTTTAGCAGTGGTAAAGAAAACTTGCTGGTACTTGCAGACCATTCCTGCATGTGGTGTTTTGAGTTGGGCTCACTGCTGGGATTCAAATACAGGTAACATAGATGTATGTCTGTCAGCCTAGTTCTCCAGCCCTAAAATGGAGTAATTGTTGGGGTGGTGTGCAGTGTGACTGTAATGGACACTCCTGTGGTTTGTTGAATCTTCACATGAGGAAGCTGCTTACCCTTCTTCTTTTCTCCCACCTTCCTCCTTTGTGCTGTAGAGTCGAGACTGTCTTCAGTTAGGTCCTCCTGCTGAAGGGGAAGTTGTGCAGGTCAGATGGACAGATGGACAGGTCTATGGAGCCAAGTTTGTTGCATCACATGCCATCCAGATGTACCAGGTACAAAATTGTCTGAAAATACATGATAACAGGCTGATCATGTTAGCAGGGTAATACTCAAAGGAAGCAGAGTTTTGAGGGGAAATTACTTAGTGCTGTCAGCAGTGCCAGATGCTGGTTACAGTTGCTTAAGAGTGAAGTGATTGCTTGCAACTTTTACTTATATCTGGCTACCTAATTGGAAGTGTTAACTTCTGAAACTGCTGATCTGAAGTTCATAGCTTAAACTACTGAAAATAAGTTTGGTTTTGCTTGTTTCTGTTTAGTGAGAATGCATCATGTCTTGCACATTTCCAAAGCGTTGAATGTTCAGGCTGTATTAAAGTGTGTAGTGAAACGAGGCAACCAGGTGCCAATAATTGCCAGGTAGTGGGCTTGACCTGGTGTGAAGCCCACCTGTGCCTAATTAGGGCAGGCCCTTACTGCACATGAGCAGGATTAGGGGGCCAATAAAAAGCTCACACCTGGGGAAGCTAGGGGGCTGGTTTAGCCACCTTTGGAGCAGTAGCACTGATCCAGGCTGGTCAGAGCACCATTCGTGAGATTCTACTGGGACACCTGGTTGGACCTTGGAGCGCTGCACCCATAGAAGAGGTTTGTCTTGCTACAAAGTGACCAGCCAAACTGTCTTGTCAGGCATTACAAGAATATTCCAAAACTTGCTGGACTGCTTTTACTGTTATGGGATTAGTGAGGTTTTGGTTAAAGTGTGTTGCATTGTACATACCTCAATGTATGTCTTAAACTCAAGTGGCAGAAGAGTATTCATGAGAAGCCTCTGTGGGGAGGAGAAGCAAAGTTTTGGGTAGCTGTGAGAGGGTTCTGAGTCCTCTGTTTTTCCTCTAGGTGGAGTTTGAAGACGGATCACAACTGATGGTGAAAAGGGATGATGTATATACTCTTGAAGAGGAGCTTCCTAAAAGAGTGAAGTCAAGGCTGGTAGGCAGATGGGGTGCAAACATCTACTTAAAGAAGCTCATTGTAACTTAATTTGTCCTTGAACATCAAGCTGAGTGTTTGGCAAAAAAAGATTAAAGTCTGATACTCTCCTATCCTTGCAAATTGTTGCAAAGCTTGGTAGTTGATTAGGCTACAAAAGCAAAGTTCTGTCTGGCTCTGAAAAGGCTTTAAACTCCCATCTCTGCAGAAGGAGAATTTAGAGTCACTACAGGTTAATACCTTTTTATGCCTGTATTTGTTAGGTTTTATTGTGTATTCCCATTGCAAAGAGTGGCCAAGTTCCTTCACATGCCCTTTGTTTTGAAAAGCCCTTAGCAGGGTGGCATAAAGAGAGCTGACTGTTTTTTAAAAGTTTAAAATAATTCAGGTAGGAAAGGACCCCTTCAGGTCCCTGTTCCAAGCACCTGTTACAAGCATTGGTAACTTTGAAGTCAGACAAGATTGCTCAGGTTCTCTTCAGTGAAGTTTTGATTATCTCCCAAGGATGGAGATGCCACAGCCCTTTTGGCTCCCTGTTCCATTGCTTTTTTTTCCTGCTATTAAAAAAAAACATAACAGTGGACGGTATGATCATGCACCCCCTAGTGCAGAAACTGTGCACCATGCACACCTGTGCAGAACACGTGAGAGGTTTTAGAAAGAATATATCATAGTTGAATCGTGTGACCAGGTATTTAAACATGCCTGCTCCATAAGGCACAGCAGAATGTACTAGTTAGACAGATGCATGTGTTTATTCTCCCAGGAAAGTGATTGGGAACTTAAACTAGCTACTCAGTTAAATTTGAAATGTGTGATATTTATTTGTTTGTTTTCATTTATTTATTATTGTGGTTTTTGGTTGGTTGGTTTTGTTTGGTTGGTTGTTTTTTTTAAATCTCCGATTGCAGTTCACTTAAAGTTATCTCCGGTCTTGTAAATCCAGTTCCTTAAATATATCTCTTGCATTTGTCCAGTTTTTGAAGAAGGCTGAATGTTCCCAAGTGTCCTGACTTGGTTGGTTCTTACATGCAGTAGGAAGATGTGGAGGCAGAGATCTGATCTATGTTCTAGTGACTAATTCCAGTTTTTCTCTTAGTCAATAGCTTCAGATATGCGCTTCACTGAGATCTTCGCAGAGAAGGAGGTCAGACAAGAGAGGAAGAGGCAGAGAGTGATCAATTCACGCTACCGTGAAGATTACATTGAGCCTGCGTTGTACAGGGCCATCATGGAGTAAGCACTGCCTGTGGCAGAGGAAGAAGATGCCCACCTCCCGCAAGGATTTAAGCGCTCCAGTAAAACAGGCCATATTTGGATGCTTCGAATCCAGGATTATTTTGTTGGTTTGTTTTTGTTTGTTTTTTTTAAAGGAAGCTAAAAAGCTCTGCAGTAGCTGAAAGGCAGCTGTTGGATAGTGAAACAGATCCCATTTGCTGAAGCTGATGCCTGCAGACTCCTGGTCTGAAGTTGGGTCCTTACTGAATAAGCCAGCTTGGGGGTGTTGCTTTCATCTCATCGAGCAGTCTTGCGTTTTTATTAGAGACAATTCTGACAGGTGGCAAACTCCTTTGGGAGTTGTAGCCAGGAACCATGGCAGCTGCAGAATAGTATGGTCTGTTGTTTTAATTAAATAATGTTCCTGATTTTGGGAGTCTCCCTAGTGACTACACCTAGGCTTGAGCAGGCAGTATTACTGGTGCTTGAAATGGAACTTCTTTTTATATTTATATACCATCTTTTTGTTGCCAGCAGCTTCAGTCTCTTGTTGAGCACCTTCAGCACCTTCTTTCTGAGGGGTGAGCTGTAGGCTGTTTAGATCCAAGCAGATAGGAGGTGCTTTTGTGAACAGGTGAAATGTGAAATTGAATATTATAGGACAAATTATTTAACCCTCCATTTAATATTTTTGTTCTGATACTTATTTTGACGTACTTAATCATAAGTTTAACTGTAATAGTATGTGCCTCAGAATCAATGAAACCTTTCTGGAGCCCTGTGCAGTGCAGCCTTCTAACAAGAGTAGGCACTCAGCTCCCAATAGTTATTCAGCTCCCAAAGACTTTCTTCTGAGTTTTTCCCTATTCCTTCTAAGGCAATAGTGACCAAAGGGTCATTCTTGAAATCCAAGCATCACAGTATTGGGGATTGATAGGGCAGCAGTATCTGAAGCAGTACAGTACCTCTTCTGTGGCAGCACTGTGTCTGGTGTGGCCACAGGCTTTTGCTTACAATAGCTAATACTGGGTCTGAGACAGATAAAGCATGCACTGAATTATGTGACTGAAAGGCTGTGCAGTGCTCTTCTGAAGCAGGAGTGCTGCTGTGTTGCTGTCTGGCAAAAGTTACCACAGCATTTTATAGAGTATTAGTAGGGCACATCTTAATTGTGTTGGAGAGAACTTGCTAGCCCAGCAATAGGAAACTATGTTATGCTGGGTAGTAGGTGTACCCAGAAGATGTGCTAACTGACTCCTAGTAATTTAAGCATTAACACACCACAGTAGGAGCTGTGTAAATATGTGTTCCTTTTCCATTCTGTAGGAAAGGGATTTCAGGCTGTGGATCAGATTTGCCACCTTCTTTTTGCATGGAACAATGGGGTGACTTTCCTGCTGGAGAAAGTTATGATTGTGTGTTCTCCAGAAGCGGTTTAAGAGAGGAATTTTATAGTGAAACAGACCTAATGCATCCCTACTTGTACAGGGACTTGGCAATGTGTCTGCAAAGTCCAGATTTGTAACTTTTCCTTTTGTTATATAGGAATGCTATAAACCAAACTCTTCTGAAACCCCGGTGCATCAATTTGTGATAAGCAATAAAATGCAGTATTGTGTAGTGATACAACTCTTGATCAGAAAAGAAATAAACTACAGCTTTTATAAAGAAAATCTTACTTATCCCTACATTTTTATAGGGTCAGGAGGCTGATATAAGTAGCAAAGATTTGCACAACCACTGTTTTGCATAGAGGTATTCTGTCACATTTTTATAGTGAATACTCCATCAGTATTGGAAGGCTGAAACAGATTCTGAAAGGGGATAGTAGCTTTCCTTCTGGTTTTTTGTTTGAGCTTGATTTTTTTTTCTTTCCATGTCCAAAAATCCTGGTCTCAGGGTATTAAATCACTTTCTCATGGATTGGATGGATGGCTTGATAAAACAAGGATCTGTTGAGACTGGAGTCTAGTAGCTGCAGCTACTCTGGTCTAGGCAATGGGAGCAAATCTGCACTTTGGTTTAGGTCCTAGCCTGTATGTAAGCCTCTCTGAAGTGATGTGCTGTAAGAAAATTTGAGGAGAGTTGGCACAGCCTTAATGAATTTGCCTCCATTATGTCAGCATATCTTAAGACTTGGTATTAACTTCTCATAGGCTGAACATGCTCTTTTGCCATTCTTCCTCCAGTGAAAAGGTGCCCGTGTTCAGGCTTTCCTACCAAACTGCTGTAGAACTTAAGTACACCTTTTAGATGCCATGTGTTGCCTGTGTTGCAAACACCTGGCTCAACAGTTCCATCCTAATATAGTGACCTAGAACACAATAGCAGGGTTCTTTGAAGTGCTGTTTAACTGCAGCAGGTTTTGCCACCCACCTCTAACAGTACTGAGTGTCTTTCAAGAGCTCCTATGCCTAGTATTTCTCTGGAAGAGGAGCTTTGTTAAGCTGTGTTTTCTGTGGGCTTCAGGTTTGCTCTTGTCAGTTGGCTGCACTGTGTTGTAAACTGCTGCCATCTTGCACTCTGAGACAAAGGGCCTTCCCAATTCTCCTGTCAGTTCTTGTGCTGCATCGTTCAAATGTGAGCATACTTTACCTACTGCAGTGATTGAGCTGCGTTTTAGCTTCTCTCTGAACTTACACTTGGTGACCCTCATGTTTGAAGGGTCTGTGTTGTTTTGACTTTGCAAAAACAATTGGTTTTGTGGCTTGATATAACAGGTAGCAATAAAAGCTCTTTACAGAGCAGCTCTCTCAAAGGTACATCTGCTTTCCATTACCTGTACATTAATCTTGACTGATAATTTTTTGCAGTGTTGTTTTGTTTAGTTTTGTTTTTTGAAGTGTGTTTATCCCTGTTACAGCATCATTCCAGTGAGGGCCAGGTTCTGCCAGAGTATCTGCTAGGCAGGTGCTTCTTGAATGTGTTCAGTCAGAAGTGGCACTCGGTGTGCCCCATGGGAGCACTGGCCCTTCGTTAGGTCCATTGCATGTGATGCTGCAGGCAGTAGTCCTCCTCACTACACTTTTCATGAAGCTTCCATCTGTGACTGGTTCAGGTTGGACCCATGAAAAGCATTTTTAGCATAAGCAAATAGTGACTTGCCTTTAATTCAGGATGTCTTGGCAAGCCAGTGATTACTTTTTTATAAGGTTTAAAAAGGTGACTGCATTCTTTATAAGGCACCGGATTGCAGTAATGTTTCTGCCCATGGCTGGACTTCTAGGATACCTCTTACTCCATCAGCAGACCCCTCAAATGACCAGAGACAGTACCATCAGTAGTAAGACCTATTTTCCATGCTCCTTCTCTTTCTTCCCAGTGTTTTGAGCTGGGTTGAATTGATTCTGCACTGTTTTGAGGAGTGTAGCCACATATCCCAAGGCTTCCAATGCATCTCTGTTCTTCCATTCTCCAACTGGGCTCCTGTTGTCTGACATATCTGCCATATTTCTGGTTTTTTGTTTTGGGGTTTTTTTTTTTAAATGCAAAAATGGGATGAAATCAAGACTCTGGTAGCCTGTATGTTGTTTTCAATTTGATGAAGTAATAAATGTAATTTTAAAATGGACAGTCTGTAGACTAATTTAAGAACTAAAGCAATGTAACTTGCTAATTCTCATCATGCTGCTTATTTTTCTATCAGCATTGTTCCTTTCTGATACTCATCTCCTTAATGCTTATTCAGTGAGCTCTCAGGTGTCTTTCAGTGACATTAAGCTGAGTCCTTTTATTAAGGACTCAGTCTCGCATTCCTGTTCAGCTAGGACAGAGACACAGATTTATTTTTCCTCATTTTAAGTATAGAGTCCCTATCTGCATTAAGAGCTAAATGGCCTTAGGATCCCTCTGATCTGAGAGTGTCAGTTCCAGAAGAGGAATCATCAGAAAATCTTACCTCGGTGCAGAGTCACACAGCTCTGTTCTTTAATTCGGATTTAACTTGAATTTCACAGTGCTGGTTATGACTTGCTGAACTGGCAGTCAGGGAAAGGAGATTCTTCTACCTTAGCTCAGGGATTTATGTTCTTGATACACTGAGTGACCTTGAGTAAATTGCTTATTCATTGTATTGTTACTTCAGCTCATATCTTTGGAGACTAAAGTGCCAGGTATTCCTGGAGCCAGTTTTGTGGTTGGGGAAAATGTTAACATCTCCTTTTCCTGACAGATTTGTAAACATTGCACAGAACATTTAGGCGTGTGCACTTAGGTTAGCGTAAAGTGCGCAGTATTTTAGCTTCAACATAAACGACATGGGATATTGCTAGAAGTCAAAATAAGCCTTTTTCCTCTTTTCCTGTAGTCATTCTTCATTTCTTTGCATTGCTGATAGAGCTGTTCTGCAACTTAAGGTTTCTCCCTTGGATGACTGAAGAGTGCAACTTCACATGGGATGAGCGCGAGTCCAGTAATGAGCATAGCTGAGGGTGTGTATCAGTAATTGCCTTTGACCTTACCAGAATGGTCTACAGAGGAATGGGAAGCAGTCACCAGATTGCAATCTTTTGAGGAGCCTGTGATAGGTCCACGCAGCAACATTGCCACAGCCTCCTTGCTGCAGCATGAGTAATGTGACAACGCTAAAGTCAAAACTGTTCTGACAGCTCCTATCAATGTGGGAAGTGTGTGGGATGGTGCTGGAAAAAGATTAAAATGGTATAGTATGTGTGTTTAATTTCTAGACAAAAGTAAGAGAGCCTGAAAAGACATGTCCTTGGCCTCTAATATGTTTAAGAAAATTTCTGACTTTTATGAATGGTTCAGGTGGGCACCGTTAATACATGATGCAAGAGAAATGAAGCAGGCCTGCTTATGGACTCTTCGTCTCCGCTGGGGCATGGCTCTTGCCTGAGTCACTTCCCAGCGTATCCAGTGTAAGCCCCTCATGCTGAAAGAGGACCCAGCAGTTAACAAGCAGTTAAAAAAAAAGTGAGAAGAAACTATGTCTGCCACTGTCCTGGGTGCAGATCATGGCACATTCAGGTGTGGGTGGCAGGCACTGTTGTGGTGCAGGTTGCATGTGCAGAGGAGGTATTACCTGGCAGCCAGTTTTATTGAAACGGGGAGTGGTACAGGATGCTGGTGTGCTACTGTTGGAGATAGGAAACCATTCTGCTGGGAGCACAGAAAAGGCTGATAAATAACTACACCGAAGGGCTTAGCAGCTTGTCTGGTTGGAGTTGTGGTTGCCTGCAGTGGGTAGCTGCACATGTTCCTTGGCTCTGCAGCAGACACAGCTTTTGCTTGTCCAGCCCTAACAGAGCTGGGGCAGAATGAAGGAAGCAGTTGTGTTGGCAGTCAGAGGAAGGTCTGTCCCAAGTCCTTTCTGTCTGTTTCCAAACACCATTTAACAGCTGGTGTCCACAAAGACTGGCAGAGAGTTAAAGCTCTTATTCTGCCCTTCTCCCTTGCATGTGGGGAGGTAACACAGGGTGTCTTGCTTGGACCCTCAGCCACCCTTGCTGCAGCCCTGGTTGGAGGTGGAGGCTCCTCTTGAATCCCTGTGGAAGCAGGGGGTCTGCAGCACCATGCCCATTAGGGAGGCCCCAGCTTGGGCCCTCAGTGCTGTGCAGAGCCTGGCAAGGGGAAAAGGACAGAAAAACAGACCTTAGCTGTACTCTCTCCGCAAGTCAGCAGAGCTGAGGGGCTGCCAAGGGCTGTGAGGCAGGGAGAAGAAAGACTGTGTTCATGGGAGCTGTGTGGCTCTGAGTTGCTGGGCTGAGAGCCAGGCACGTCAGCACCTGATGGGCCAGCTCAAGGAAGCGATTCTCACTCCTCACCCTCTCCAGCTGAGCCCAGGGCTTCTCCAGACAAACTGTAGTTAAGGGATCTTAGTGTAGTGAGGTTTTTCCTGCCCCACTGCCCTGCCTTCTCTCAGATGGGCTCTTGCCTGTGTGGGACATGACTCAGGCACCAGTGTGCTGGGGTTCTTTCTCCAGGAGAGTAAATAAAGATCCTCAGGGGTCTTTGCACTGCTGCCCAGGGTCCCTTCCGCCTTCTGAGGGGTCCCAACCATCAATTTGTGTGGGCGGTCCTGGGGGACCTAGATCAGTCCCTTGCCCAGCTGTCCAGTCTCTGCAAAGAAGCAGCCCCCAGTCCTGCACTGGCCGAGCTGAGGCTGCATGGATGGTTCCCAGCAAGAAGTTCAAGGCCAGGCCGTGGGGGCAGTCCCTGGGGACTGGGCTGTCATCTCCTCCCACAGCAGATCCCCACCCCTTCTCCAGGCAACCTGGGGCACCTCACTCTTTCCTCCCGGAGCTGCTGGACAGAAGAGCCCTTGTGCACCCTTTTTGGGGAGGTGCCTGGTACCTGCTGAGGGAGACTCCCCAGTGAATGGATGCCAGGCTACGGCTGGACCTGGCCAGTGCCTTGGAGGTGTTTCGGTCTCCCTCCTCTCAGCACAGACTGTCCCACAGCCCTGGAAGAAGCAGGTAAGATTGCTCAGGGCTCTGATCCTTGGGGATGGTTCTGTGCTGGCTCAGGGAGCTGCTAAGGGTATTGGTGTGGGGGAGCAGTGAGATAGGTCTGTGCCTGGAGTGTTTCCCTCTGGGACTTGCTGTCCAGGCAGCATGGCCTTGGTCACCAGCCCAGGAGAGGTTTGGCTGT
Organism: Heliangelus exortis; assembly: GCF_036169615.1. Taxonomy (NCBI): domain Eukaryota; kingdom Metazoa; phylum Chordata; class Aves; order Apodiformes; family Trochilidae; genus Heliangelus; species Heliangelus exortis. The sequence goes on along the minus strand of NC_092429.1, from coordinate 10,814,654 downwards.
GCTGGGGAGAGCTGACCTGCTGGCCTTGGCTCTGATGGATGACAGCATGGGTTGAGAGTGAGCAGTTGGTATGTCAGGTTTGGATTTGGGATGCCTGTGACATCCTGGGGACAGTATCTGGGCTTCGATGACATCAGCGTGGGTTGGCTATGGGCTGGAGCAGTGGGCAGTTCTTCCTCGGACAGCATAGCACCAGAGGATGTCTGGATGGGAGGGAGTAGGGCTGCCTGAGTTGTGGCTCAGGGCAGGGAGCAGCCATTGCCTGTGGGCTGGGTGCATGTGGCAGTCTCCCAGCACCTGTCTGGCAGTGGTGATGGTGGTGTTGGCTGCAAAGGGCCTTTGGGCTGGTATTCTGAAGATCAGATGAGCAGGCTGGAGGGGGCATGCTGCATGCTGGCCAAGGGCATGCTGCAGCAGAGAGCAGGGCTACCCTGAGCTCTCTTCTTCCACAGTGTTTGGTGTGGGTGCTGATGTGCTCCATGCACACCAGCATAGTCATTTGGCAGCAAATCCAGAGGGTGCCAGAGTCTCTCCTTAGGGATGGATTTGTGATATTACTCTTTAAGCCATACCTGTAAGAGCTTGCCCATTCTTCCTGGCTCCTCCAGCAGCATCTCTGTTCCTTTTCCCACTCAGTCAGGTTCATGCAGCAGATGGTTGCCTGAGGCTCAGTGTCAGCAGCCCTGTTTGCTGTCAAGCCCTGAAATTTTAGAACATGCAGGGATGGGAGGGGAAGAGTGGAACTGACAGCTTTGCCTTTTGCCTCTGTGGTAGGGCTCAAGGACAGCCCTGTTCCTAGATGGGCTGCTAACTTAAACATGCTTTTCTGCTTCTCTGGCTTTTCCAGTAGGCTGAGTTTGCCTTCTTGCTGCTGCTGCTCTGCCAACTTGCTCCCCACCTCCCTGTCCTGCTGCACTTGCACCCACAGTGCTGCGAGTTTTCGCTGCCTGGGTTCACTTTTGACTTGTCACAGGGTGTCTGGGCAGCACTCCAGTTCATCATTGTTAGGGGTTCAAGGCAGCAGGCTGTGAAACCCCCTGCTCCCCTCTTCCCTGCTCTGCTTGGTCCCTTGCACCCAGGAGGGACAATCCCTGCACAGGTGGTTGTTGTCTCCTCTGGCCAGGACAGTCACAGCTGAGATGCTGTGCATGGCCAGAACACTCCACACACTGTCCCTGGCATGCCTCTGCTACAGGGGTTACTGAGGCAGAGGCACAGGATCCTAAAACCCTGTGCTGGGGCAGGGCAGTGGAGCTGACACTGCCCCGGGCTCTCTGGCCAGGGACCAGCTGTTCCCATCTGCATAGCAGAGACTGTAGCACGACTGCCATCAGCCCACTCCTGGGATATTTTTAGGCCTGTTTGTGTCGATGAGGGAGAGATGATAGGCTTGCTCTGCATCCAGATCACGAGATGCTTCTCATCGTCGCCTGGTGTGATGGGAGGGGCATGGGCCTCTGGCAAGGCTGTTCAGGGCCTCAGTGTGACAGGGACCGAGCCACAGCAATCCCTCCAGGAAAGGCAGCACTGCCTGGGTGCTGCAGCTGTGGGCTTGCTGGGACCAGCTTCTGGTTTAGAATACCCTCATCCTTCTCCCTCTGGACTTGCACAGCTTCACTGGTTAATGAATCCCCCAAATCTCAACACCTCTTGAGCTTGAAGGTTTGTCCCGGCTTGTCAAGGAAAAGGAGTGAGGTATTTGAGCAGAGATGCTGTGGGACTGAAGTGTGGAGCATGGGCAGTGACATGCTTGCACATGGTCACTTGTTGCAGAAATGAGGAGGCCCTTCAGCTTTTTTGTAGGCTCTAAGGCCCAGGAAAGAGTTATGGAGGAAAGAATAAAAAAAACCTTTTGGGCAGAGCCCTGGGTGGGGATGATGCTGGCGGAGAGGGAAGAGTTGCAAATCAGAGGTTATTCTGGGATAAGATGCTGGAGGACAAGAAGTCTGGAGCAGGAAGTGTCCTCCTTGGCCAGGCTTGTCTGCAGCTGGTCCCCCAGCACACATCACTGTTGGGAAGTGACAGTGCCAAGCTGTGACTGTGTCCTCAGTGCTGGTATAGAGTCAAAGAGCCCAACACTTCCAGCAGTGCCAGCATCCATGGTTAGATTAGGAGGGAACTAGACTGGGGCAGACTGCTTTTCCCAGCTTGATTCTGGGGTTCACATGCCAACCTAGATGGATTGTATGTGCTGGACTCTGAACACAGGACCTGTCTGGTTGGCTGCACAAATTGGCTGTGCTGATCTACCACATCCACCAGGAACCAGTCTGTCAGGGAGGATGTTGTTGGTACCAACACCTTCCTGTGTTTAGTTTCCCACCTCCCTACATTGGAAGGACCAGTCCTGCTGCAGGCACAAACCTCACGCAACAGGGTGCTGAGCACTGGAGAACTCCAGCCCTGAGCAGCTGTCTTTGCCTGTCTCTGTGGACCTGCCAGCCTCGCCCAGAGTATCAGTGGTTCAGTTGATGGCTGCAGAAAGCTCATACACCCTCTTCTGTGGCACAAGGAGTTGGTTCCTAGGGGGAGCAAGGTAGGGAATCTGCTGGAGGGGCTGAGCTCTGTCCCTGGCTTCTTGCTGCTGAGTTGGGTGGGCTGCAGGTGCCTCTGACCTGTAGTGTGTGGCAAATGAGGGACCTGCTGGCCTAGCTGTGTCCCTGCAGCAGGACAAGGGCAGAGTATGCCATGGCTGGCAGCTCTGCACATATGCTGTTTAGGACCTCTTTTGCTACAAGAGGATCCACTGGCCCCCTAGTCCTGTTCTCACTCACACCTACACCATGGGATTGTGTGAATGCTGGAGATGCACTTGGGGAGGTTCATTGTGCTGCAGCAGCCCCGGGGGCTGGCAGTAGCCTCCTCATGGCTGCTGTTTGCCTTTGTCCTGCCATCAAGCACAGCACCCAGATACATTTCCCCCTCGCTGCACTAACTCCTCGTTATGCAAAGCAGCTGCAAGAATCCACAGGTTACCACAAATGCTGAATCTCCTAAACACAGTGGGCTCGTGCCCAGCAGCAGAGAATGAAATCTTGGCCACATCTTGCAGTGCAGGGGCCAGCGTGCTGCAAGCCAGCCCACCCACCCGTGACACCACCCCCCCCACCACCAGCCCTGCTCTGCCTTACAACCTGTCCTGTGTAGGGTGGCTCCTCTGCCTCCTTCCCTTTCCCATGCATGGTGCAGACACCAGGACATAATGGGTCCTGCACCTGGGCCCTTGCCAGCCCAGCTCCCTCTGCCAGGCAGCTGCTCTTGCACTCATGGGTGAAGCACCTGCACCAACAGCTCCAGCACCTCCTCCCACCACCTCTCCCAGTGACTGGCAGGATTTTTGTGAAGTCCTTGAGTAGTCTGGCACTTTTCCTTTCCTCACAGTCTCTCCTTGCTCCTACCTCCTGTCTGCTTGATCCCTTTCCTGAGCATCATTCTTGCCCTGGTCTTGGATGAGCGGGTAGTGGGGTGATGCAAAGAATGTCTTTACTCTGGGCACATGGCACCCTGGGAGGTTTTGATGTCACTCAGTGCAAAATCGATTATTTTTATAAAGAATCATGCAGGAAACAGGGCAGCAAAGGTCATGTGAAATGGTTTATTCAAAAGAAGCAAGCTCAACCCCATACTATTAATTCTGCTCTGTCCTGGCAAAAAAAAAAAAAAAAAAAGCCACAAGATTTATGTCTGAAATCATGACAAACAACATAATGAAATTTCAGTTAGGGCACAATTCAGTTGCTGTAGGAATGTGGCTCACCTGCAACCTCCAAGGGCTCCTCATAGCCACTTCCTCGGGGCACACAGGGAAAAGATCAGAGCAATATATACGAGGGAGGTTTGTAATTCTGAAGTGAGGACTGATACAGCAGAGCTGTGGGCTGCTGCACTTACACTGTGGGTTTTGGCACCAGCTCCCTTAGATGTGTTTGGGAGACACCAGTACAAGAACCAAAGCTGGTCACTGTGTTGTGTGAAGACTGCTCCTGTGTTTCTTGGGTTCAGAGGGTTCACTGTACCAGGAAGCAGCTGGAGATCAGCGGGGATTCAGGTAGAATGCTGAAAAGAGGAGCCCATGGCCCTCTGGCTCCATTATCACAGCAGGACAGCTGGAGTTACACAAAGACTTGCCTGCTCCAGTGCAATTATTTAAAGAAGTACTGAAGCTCCAGATTGGAAATGAGGCATTCCCTGGGTAAGAGGCTGAATATGAGCACTGCTGCAGGCAGCCTGCCTCCACTTCAGAGCAGTGTCATGCCATGGAGTCAGGTCAGGCTGAGTTGTGCCTGGCATTAGAAAAATGAACTGGAAGAGTGAGCCAAGAAAACTGTCCTCTGGCTGAGTCCCTCCATATCCTTCCCACTGCCTTCTTTGGCTCATGGGAATCACTCCTGGGCTCCTCTTTGCTTCTGGAGCTGTTTGGAAAGGAGAGCAGGAGCTCATGTGGTGGGAAACCACATGCACCCCAGAAAAGAGGGGTGAACCCAGGGTTGCATACAGATCAGGGCAAAGGAACAAGGGTGACCACATGACAGCTCTTCTTCCAGCCACAGATAATGAAACATGAAATTAAAACTCGGCACATCTAATCTCGTTTGCAAACTGCTGCACAGAGGGGCTGGCTGCTCCTGCAGCCTTCAGCAACCTTACTGCAAAGATATGTATTTAATTTCAGGCTTGGGCTTTTCCATCTTCATCTCTGCGTCCCTCACTCTCCCCTGGTGAGATGACACTCTGCCTGTAGCAGAGCTTCATTCCCACCATCAGTGAGGACACCTTCTCCTGGGGCAGACGAGTAGCCCACAGTCCTCACATCTTGCACAGATGTGAGGTATTGCCAAGCTTTTGTTCCTTTTCTGACATGGTTTTGCTGCTTCTCAGGATTTCTGTGTCCATTTTGAAATTCGGAGAGCTGGACCTGACCTCAGGCTGGCTTTGCCAGAGCTCTAGAGTGGCATGAACAGTGCCATGCATTTGATTGGAAATTGTCTCTGCACACCTGTGGCCAAAGTGCTGTGATACAGGCTTAGAGCAGCATTCCCATGTGGGGACAGGTCTCTTATCTTGGCTTTTTTTCCTTAATTCCTCCCTCCTGCCCCCTCTTGCTGGCAGATCTTCCACCCTGCAATACAGTCTGTCGTCTCTGTACCCACCTGCTTTCCTCACAGTCAATTACTGTGCCATGCGTTGTGATTGTCTTATCAGGATGTTTGGCCCATGCTGTAGCAACAAACAGCCTATTCACTATTTTACCATCTGTGAATATAAGCCTTAATCTTGTCATCTTGACAATCAATTTTAAAAACTACTCAGACCAGGAAGCAGTCACAGGGGGTCTAGGTATGCTTGCTGTTGTTGATGCCTCCCCATTAAGACTTGGCTCACTGACAGAGCTCAATGCATAGCTGTTAATGCATGTAGTTGTTAATCTATCGTGAGCCTTATTAATTCTTTATAATGCATGCTTTTAATTAAAATCCTATGTCATTGTTGATGGCAGTGGAAAAGTTGAAAAGTGTGCTGTACAGATGCTCCTGCTCTCACCAGCCAGACCTTTCCTTTTGTCCAGGGAGGAGCTTCTCCTGCAAGAATTGTGCTGTGTAGCACAGCCTCCAGGATGCCCTTAGCTGGGCTTTCACCTCCCCATTGGCAGTCTGGGTCTCTCTGCCATTTCTCTGCCCATTACTTTGGCTCTTTGAATTGCACTGGCCTCTTGCCAGGTGAGCATTTGTTAAAAATTAACATGTGTGCTAAGGAGAGCCCATGATTGTGCCATCACAATGTTGTTTGTGAATTACCTGGGCCTGTGGCATGAATGTGGCTGGTTAGGGGAGCTGCAGCCTCTCTTTGTGCCACTGCTGTGTCTGATTTCCTCCTCTCCCTGACAACATGAGATGGGGTTATTCCTGCCATTCCCATTTGAGAAGAGGCAGAGGCTGGATCAGATCTGCCTGCTGTTTTTATGGCAAAAAAGGGGATGGGGTGATGCCTGGCTGGAGGGCACAGAGTGAGCCCATCAGGGTTCATGGTCATTGCAGCTCTGACCATCTCTGAAATTTAGGTTTATTTAGCAGTGATTTTTGAAACTCCAGAGAGGCAGTGCAGTTGCAGCCAAAGCTGGGCTCTTTCCAGGTGCCTGCAGCAGGAATGTGAGGAAGCACACTATGAAATCTGATGGTGGTGCATGGCCTGAGAAAGATTTGGGAAAGCTTCCTATGCTCAGATCCCAAATACACTTCACTGAGGGGGCTGTAGGGTGAAATAAAACCCTTCAAATGACAAATATAAAAGGGCTCTTTGAGCTTGTTTCTTTAAAGGGCAGAATTAAGATGGAATCTCCACCCAGTTTGTTAATTTTCAGAGGCTGTTTTCATGGTGTGCAGCCCAGCAACCAGGCATTGCACCAGACCCCTCGGTGAGTGGTGTCACTGGGAGCAGGTTGGGTTGAACGTTCAGAGGCATTGCAAAATACTTCCCTGACATCACAACCAAACCAGCCTGGATGCCAGCAGCCACCACTCTGTTCTGTGCTCTCCTCTATTTCACACCACAGTCATCTACTGAGATCTGGGACACCTGCTCCCAGAGAGCTTGCCAGTGTTCTGCAAACTTTGCTTCCACCTGCCAGGTCCAGCTTTCTAAGCCCCCCTAAAAGTGGCTACCCATCTCCCCTGTGGTAGAGTCTGCATCCAGCCCCAGAAGGGCCATGAGTACCTGAATGTGAAGCTAAAACATGGGCTGACCAGCACAGATGGCTCTAACCTGCCAGTGGCAGGCTGGGAAAAGATTTGGGACAATCCTGCCTGAATGCTTAGCCTGATGCTATGGCAGCAAGGACTAATACAGCCCTTTGAGACAAAGAATAGGAAAAGGCACATTTAATCCCTGTGTCAAAGCATTAGGGAGGGTCATTGTGGAATTCTACATCTTTAAAAGGATTCAGAAAAATCAGAGAGGCTTTATAGAGCAGAATTGTAAAAAATGGCTTGGGGGTGGGAGGAAAAGCCTGGCAGTAAGAAAATTAAGCAACTCAGTATATTTAGCTTATCAGAGAGATGGATGAGAGGGGGTTGCTTGCAGCATATGTGTAGTGTCACAAAGAGAAAATGCTAGGCTCTGAAAGGCTCTTTAATCAAGCAGAAGGCAGAACAAAATGGTATGTCTGAAAGCTGAAGCTAGACGAAGGGATGTGGGATACTCTTCTGAATGTGAGCACGAGGGACTCCTGAAACAGACCCAAAAGGGTGGGAGTCTACAATGCTTGTCTTCGAATCAAGCTTACCTCCTTTCTTGGAAAATATGCTTAAAGCAAACATGGTATATTGGAACTAATGCAAGGAGGTGAGCCACTGAGCAGTGTTCTGGACTGATGCTCACACTCATACAGCCGTGTGTCAAGCAGAACCATTGGATCATTTCAGCTGAGGAAGACCCTGGGAAACGTGGTCCAGTCAGGCAGCAGACTCCGGGAGCCGTTTGGGCAGGTTCTGGGTGTTTATTTGCGCCTATAGTGGTAAGTGTGGCTCTTTGGTGTTGAAGACATCTGGAGGGTGGCAGAATTTTTCAGCCAAGTTCAGCTTGTTTTAGCTTGTTTCGTGTGGGACTGCTGACAATGCTGCTCAGCATTTGTGTTCTTGGAGTAGCCAGAGCACCAGAAATGTAAAGTGTTGTTCACACCCTGGTCACGCTCAGTGCTCAGAGACTGTGTTTAAGAATAGTATTTAATGTGTGTGTGAGATGAAGCAATTTTGGCCAGAGAGAGACAAAGATAAAATCCACGTGTTACAGCCCAGATTGCATTCCCTAAGTCTGTGCATCAGCAGAGGTAATCTCTATCTAGCCTTTACTGGAAAGAGATGTTTGCTGTGGTATTTAGTGGTATTTAATTAGTAATAAAATACTACGTTAATTAGTATCAGGTCTGATTTGATGACATGTAATTTGAGGGTAAGGATTACAGTGTGAATATTAGAATGAGAATTTTTACAAGGCAGAGAGTTAAAAGGAGATTAGTAGTCTCACAGTGAAAGAACCCCGGAGGCTGACGTGTGTGTGTTTGGAAACTGATGCAGATAGTTACAGCATAACTTTGTTTACCGGTGGGAAAAGAACCTGTAGCTGTTATTTATCTTTGTGTGTCACCCCATATAATGTGTAGCTTAGCCACCATGAAAAAAAAAAGCAAACAGGCATCATTTGAGTAGGAACACCCTGTGGTGCACAGCACCATGAATGAGGTGTTTTTGCAGAACAGTTTTGGCACGCCCCAGGCGGCCTCCTTCCAGGGGAAGGGTAGGAGGAAGCTTTACTGGTGGCCACCCCCACTTGCCCAAACCCTGCAGGGGACATGAGCAGCTGAACCAGTGCCTGGCCCCTTGCATGCTTTGCCCCACATGTGCTATAGGCACTAGGTTATGCCTGGCCCAACATGAGCACCCCAAGCAGCACGCAGGGCTGATGTAGAGACATGGGGTGTAGGACCCCTCACAGCTTGCTCTGGGAACAACCATCTCAACTGTGCTGGTTACCTGGTAACACAGCCACCAGCCATGCCCTCTGCCAGAGCCTTCTTTTTCCAGCTTGTGGCTCATGTTGCTGCTGGAAGTGCTCTGCAGACACATGGGCACTGGCCCAAGGCTCAGTGGGTTGGCCAGAAGTGGGTTTTTTTGAGCAGGATGGGCTGTAGCTCTTGCTGTTTCATTTGGTCAGTTTGGCTTTCAAAAGCTTCAGAGCGTTCTGGAAAGTGACACAGCAATATGATAGGTTTTAATCAGACTTAATTATTCCCCTGCTGTCGATCTCCTAGCAACATCCAGCTTGACATCTGCCTGCAAGTGAAACATGTAAGCTAAGAAGGAACATGTTCAGACTAAAGCCCTGCTACTCGAACCAAATCACTCCACAAATCATCGCCTTAATTCATCTCCTGGCCGTTAGGCAGCTGCTGGGTGCTGGTACCTGATTTCCACAGATGCACAGCACTTGCTTCCTGAGTTTTTTCCAGGCTGGCAAGAAGCATGACTTCATTCTGGGCTCTTTCCAGTGCACTGACACCTGATAACAGCGGGTAGAGTTTCCCAAGTGACAAACGTGGTCTCAGGAGCAAGCCCCAGCCTTGTCATTACCTGGCTTTGTGCTGTAGGTCATGGCTTATCTCATCATCAAAATCAGATCACCTGCTGTGCCTGTGGACCAGGGGCCTGAAACACTTGAGTGCACAAGCTGTAGAGATAGGGCGGTTTAGGTGAGGTTTGATGAGGGTGAGGGCAGATGTGGCATGGCAGTGTCTGGCATCACAGACAGCACCATGCTGCCACGTCACAGGGGTGTGGAGGCAGGGAGAAGAGACCTGGATTGTGCATCTGGAAGGATGAAGAAGTGGAGAGAGGAGCTGGCAGTGTTTGTAAAGCAAAGCCGGGCTCCAGCCAGATGTGACACAGAGCAGGAGCCAGTGGGCTTGTTGGAGGCACTGAGCCTGTCAGCTTAGTGGGGGCACACAGAGGATGCCCATCCTGGCCCCAGCCATGCTCATTGTGGGGCCAGAGGGAAGAGAGCTGCCTCAACTGGGTGAGAGCAAACAGTGTCCCCAGTGGGTCAGGCCCAGGGAGTTGGGGGTCACTGCAGTGAGCAGCAGTGGGAGGGGAGACCTGCAGATGAATGGGGCTGTGTAGATGTTTTTGTGGCCCACCTCCATGTACCTCCTCGGGGGGATACTGGTATCAGTCATATCTGGGTTTTGGCATGAGTCTGTTTGGCTCTTGGACTGTGTCTAGAAGCTGTTATTAGTATAAAAAAAATCCCAGCTGAATGCCAACATGGCATATGTCTCTCATGTGTCCAAGGAGGAGCATGGTGGGTTTGTGAGCCCACCTGCATGGATGCAGCACATGGGGTTTCTGCTATGAAAGTGGAGCAGTGTGAGCCCCCGCAACTTTTCCTGTGACCTGTGTGGTCTCTGCCTCTTGCCGAGTGCCAAGAGTGGAATTGAGCAGTGCTCATCTGCCCCTGCACCATCCCAGGCAGCATCCGCCAGTAAACATCTGTACCTGGGCTGGCCTGCAGCCCAAACCACTACTACATTGGATGTGGTTCTACGTAGTTTCACTTAAACTGATGTAGCTGTTTGTTTTCCTTGACTTATCAGTGACTCATGGGGGGTGGAAACAGGAATTGCTGGGCTTCTTTACTGTCCTGAAGATGCAGGGTTCTCTCTTACAGTCTCTTTCCCTTCAGATAACATTTCCCCCCTTGTGCAGAATAATTTTCTTTTTTATGATTCTCTCCCTGGGCTGCCTATACTTAAAACTGCCTTGTGTTTCTCACTTGTCCTGTGCCTAACAAGTATTAGGGCTGCCCAGCAAGGCTGTGGCACCAGCAGCCAGGAAGACAGTGCTGTGGGAAGGATGAGGTGTGGGCTGGTCCTATCACTGCAGTGCTCACAGGGCAGCTGTGCAGTGAGAAGGTGGGAGATCATAGTGTAATGGGAAGTGTGTGGAAGCAGTGCCAGCTGTGTGGCACTGGCTGTATGGTGTGAGCTACACTGTGGTGTGGGAGAGCAATGGATGTGGTCCCTGCAGTCCAGTGTGAAAGACAGATGTGATTCTAGTGGTGGAAGTTGTGCAGCATTCTCCCTGAAAGCCCAGGGAGATGGCGTGCAGTGGTGGGCAGGACCTTGTTGTGTGAGGATCTGCAGAAGTTGGAGGACAATGTGAAGACAGTGACTGGGAGCTAAACTGGACTACATGGCATGGCTAGGTGCAGTGACTGGGAGCAAGACAGGGCTGGGCAGCTCTATACAGTGGTTGTAGCCCAGGCTGGGCCGAGCAGTGGTTAGAGGCTGGGCAGTGCAGCAATGGAAGGGAGATGCAGTGCACTGAGATGCAGTGACTGGAGGCCATGCAGTCGCAGAAGCTGGGTAGGAAGGAGGTGTGGTGGTGCATTGCCGTGGCTGCAGTGACTGCAAGTTTTAGAGGTGTCTCAGTGAGAGGAAGGTGCAGTGCTGCAGTTTGACCAGCGAGTGGATGCAGTGCAGTGCCTGGGAGGGCCCTGCAAGTGCCATACCCGGAGGAGGGGATGGCTCAGTTGAGTGCCTGAGGGCACCGCAGTGGTTTGGAGGTGCCAACGAGTGACGGGAAGCACCGCTGCGATGCAATGCGAAGAAGCAATGCCAGGCAGGGACGGGAGCGGGGGGGGAAGGAGGAGGGGGGAAGCGCGGAGCTTTGCCCTGCGGCCGCTGGAAGTGAGGTGGAAGGGTGAAGTGCAGCGATGCCAGCGGGCAGAGTGGTGCCCTGATGGGAGGAGAGCGGCGGGCTCTGCAGTGACGCAGGAGGGGCAGCAGCGCAGTACAGTGTAGTGTAGTGCAGTGCAGTGCCCGAGCAGTGCGTTTCGTCGATGGACAGAGCCATGGGTCAGTTCCAGCAGCCGGACCGGGCGGTGCCGGGTGGTTCCGGGGGTGGGATGTGGGGGGGTGTCCGCGCACGCGCGCCACCGCCCTGCCGCAGCGCCCCTCCGGCGGCGACCCCCCGCCGCGCGCCCGCCCGCCATTGGTTGCAGGCGCAGCCCCCCGCGCCGCCTCATTGGCCGCCGGCGGCCGCTATGCGGGCGGGTTGGCAGCGCGGCGGCCCCGCCCCGGCGCCCCATTGGCGGCCACGGTGCCCCTCAGCGCGGCGGCGGCTGCCGGTCCCGCTGCGCCGCGCCCGGCATGGCGGCGCCCGCAGCCTTGCGACCGGGGCTCGCAGCCGGCGGCCGAGCGCCCAGGGCCGGCGGCGGCCGGGTGAGGAGGGGCGGAGGGGGCGGGAGGAATCGGGCAGGTCCGGCCCCAGCGGCCGCCGCCGCTTCGGCGAGATGGGAGAGAAGAGCGGAGCCCCGTCAGGCGGCGGGGTGCCTGGTCCGCTCCCTGCCGCCAGCCCGGCGGTGGCGGAGCCGCTGCCTCTTCGAATTCAGACTCCGGCCGGCTGTTAGCAGCTGTCAGCCAGCGGCGAGCTACCGCGCTCTCCCGGCGCCGTCCCCGCCTTCATGGCAGCCGGTCTCATCATCGCGGCGTGCCCGGGACTCCAGCGGGCTCCAGCCGGGACCCGCGCTGCCCTGGCAGGTTCCGCTATCCGTGAGGCACCCTCAGGGAGCCCCCTGGTGCTGTGGGTTTGATTCACGGCGCGTCTGGGCTTTCTGCTGCCCGGGAGCAGCGCGGTGCTGCTGGGCAGGCCTCGCCGGCTGCGCCGTTCTGGGATCCGAAGTGGTCTGGGGAGTAAGCGCAGGCAGGGAGCTGGGCTGCTGCCCTGCCATCTCGTTGCAGTGCCCTCCTGCCTTGCCGAAACGGCATTCACCCTTGTGGCAGACAGAAAAAAAAAAAAAAAAAAAAAAAAAAAAGGCAGCTGCTTCGGGTGGTATTTCTTATTTCACCGGTGTTTTTTAGGTCGTGGGCATGTTTTACCATGTGGAGAGCACGGTTGGAGATCTGTGCGTTATTCTGGGTCCCAGAAGGTGACTCCAACCTTAACCTGGTTTTCTTTCTCAGATCATGTAGAAGAGCAGATTTAATGTGAAGATGGGACTGTTGGTGTTTATGCGTAACCTGCTGCTAGCCCTCTGCCTCTTCCTGGTGCTGGGATTTCTTTACTATTCTGCTTGGAAGTTGCACCTTCTCAGATGGGAGGATTCAAGTGAGTATGAGCACTTTGTAACTGTTTCTGACCTCCCTAAAATGTCTGTTAAACAGTTGCAATACTACTGAGGTGGTTCTGATTTAGTAGTATTAGAGGGATGTGATTAAGCCAAATCAAATGCTGGAGCTTTTAGGATACTTAGCGGGTTGAATTTGTGATTACCTAATGCTCTTTATGGCTTTACTTTTATTAATGGGTACAAAAGCAGTTTCACGTTCCATAAATCTAGTATTAGAGATATCAGTCCTCAGAATATTCTGTTAGTTTATGATTCCTACTTGTCAAAATGAAGAGTTGGTGTGCTGAGGCTTTTGTTCCCTGAATCCTCCTGTACATTTTGAAATACCTAAGACAGGGATTTTTGCTCTGGTGGTTTTTGATTTCCTTCTGTAATCATAGATACTGGTTATCTCATCATCTTATTCTGTCCTTCAGAAATCCTCATCTTCTGTTTATCTTCCATGTTATTTTCTGCCAGCTATCTGTCATCTAAAAGGATGTCTCTCAACCTTTTTAAGTCCAAGAAGACATCTGACCTCATTGAATACAATCTGAGGATTGTACTGTGTGGTAGTGTCATAAGAGGTTTTAGTTGCAATATAAATTAGTCTGAGGTTTGTTTTCTCAGTTACTACTCTTATTTTTGCTTGTGTTGATTGCTTTCTTGCTCACATGTGGGAACTGCTTTTTGAAAATATAAAAGCAAGAAAACAGTTCCCTCCTTTACCCCTCCTGCCCAAAACACAAGCCTGCCTTCTTTGCAGCTGTTCCCTGGGCTGTTTCAGGTGTCTCAGCTGACTGTTGCTCTCTGGATCAGTGATTGACAAACACTGATCCAGAAGGATTGTCTTTCTGTCTGACAAAAAGCTGTCAGTCACATTCCTTCTTTACTGTGTTGTGTTTCTTTGCATATTGCCGGGGGTTTCTACTGCAGTGCTTATTAAACTGAATATTTTTCTACCTCTGTGCTAAGAAGTTTTGCATGATGACTTAGATATGACATTTGCACTGATGCAGTGATTTGACAGGAAGACTGCTGAGGTGTCTTGGACTAGAATGGCTATTTATAAAAAGATATGCATGGTGTTTTTCTGAGCAGGGTTTGTTTTTCAGCCTTGTATTTCAGAGAGGGGGTAAAAAATCTTGATGGCCACCTTCTGAAAACCAGCCCTTTTGTCAATGAGGTATTGATAATCCTTCCTGCATGAGAATGTACAGTTAAAAGAACAGTTTTGCCATACCATGGTGTTTGAATTTATTCCATCTGCTGTCCTTAGCTTCCTTCATACCACCAGAAACTGCATTGGGACTTGCTAAAGCCTGCTAAAAAACCCTTCAGGCCACAACTGGTATGTGAACTTTGTCAGGAGGAGATGCTTTGTGTTTATGTGACATATACCATGGTGCAGGAGTGGGTTCTGAATTTCAAGTTTTGCTGCTATGGATTTTGTGCCTTTGGTTTTGTGTGCTATTTGTTATTTTATGCCATGTCAGTCCCAGGAAGTTTTGTGGTACTCGTGCCTTGAGATGATCTATATGCAAACACTGTAGATTTCTATAAATGGAGCATTTTTACCTGGAAAGACGGCTTTAGTTGCAGCCTAGTTTTTTTTGTAATTTTTTTTTGAGCGTACTGGCTGCTTTGAGGTACTGACAGAAAGTTCTGACAGGAGCATTGTAAAATGGTGTTGTAGACTTTTCGTTTGGTGTGTGCCTCCTTTTCTAATCTTGTGTGTAAAGTGTGTTCTTCATTTATTCTTGGAAATTGCAGTGCTTGCCTTGAGCTTCCTCAATGTGTACAAACCAATGCTTGTTTTAAAATTTAGATTATTGATCATTAATAGTTGTCATAATTGACACAGGCTGTACCGTTGTTCCTTTTCATCTAGACACTTGTGGATTGTGTCTTAACAGCAGTCTAGTGTAAGAGGGCATAATTTTGTGTGACTACATTTGAGAATAGTTAAGATGGTATTGTTTTTCAGTTAATGTTCAGAGTTTTGTATGTATCAAAAAATATTATGTAATTTTACACGCAAGGAACTTTGGCAGTTTTAAAATACAAATTTAAAAGCCTGACTTGGGAAACTTGATATGAAGAGTTAATGCTAAGCTTCTATAAATAAGCATTTGAAAGTTAACAAATGACAGAATTGAAGTTGCTCATTTAACCATGATTAGGCTTTCTTGGGCATGTGTAATATGATACATGTATAATGGTGCAATTACGCTTTCTGTTTTTCTGAAGGGGAGCCTTGCTTAGTTCAGTGCACAAGATAGGTGGTGCTTGATACCTATTTATGGGTTTATTTTCTGAATTACAGTTCAGTGTGTGACCTTGTAAATTTCCTTAAGATTGAGATGATAATGCTGACGTCCCCAAAGCCAAAATTGAGTTATTTGTGTTGATTTTGGGGACTCGGTAATATAAGAATATTGATCTTCCATTTAAACTATTTTCTTCTAAAACTGCTTGCTCCTTTCTTGTGACCAGGGTCTTTATTCTTTGTAATACTGGCAACCTAGCTTCAGTAGTCACATTCATCTTTTCTCAGTTCCTTTCTTTGTGCTAGATGAGGCATGGAACTAAGCTGATCCTGAGATCCAGCACCCTTGCAATCTCTTCAGAGGCTGATTTTAGTAAAATTGCAATCTCTTCAGAGGCTGTAGTTAATATTGAACATAAATTTGCTATGGAGTACAGTGAAAAGTACTTATCTGCTTTCTTCCTGCTTCTGCAGTTTGTTCACTTAATGTTTTAAAAAATTTCCGTGTTTGTTGATGTTATGGATCAATTTGAATGGTAGCTCTTTTAAGGAATCTGGTCATGATGAGACTTCTATGTTGGTACACTTAGCAGTTAGAGTAAATGTATGGTTAAAGTAATTTATTTATTTGTATTTCTGACAAAGAAATTTGTTTATTTGTATTTCTGACTCCTCCAAGAAAGGAGACTAAACTTCCCAATAGAATGAAAGATACACATAAACGTCCATTGAACTTTAACTCTGTTCTCCTTGAATGATGCCGTAGTGAGTTCTGAGAGATTGTACTCCTTCCTGAGTGACCCCACACCTTGCCAAAATACAAAGGAGAACAGGAAATAATTTTATCTATAAGGCTAATCTTTCCTGTGACAAGAACAGATTGAATTCAGCTAATGTGAACTAATAAGGTTGAATTAAGTTCAACTGTTTCTTCCATTAAAGATAGAGCTCCGGTGATTGCTGCTCCTCTCTCATCCTTCCAGTGAACATCATGGCTGGCTGCTCTTCTCCGAGCCTTGTTTCATACCAGTGGTAATATATTATTAGGTCTCAGAGGTAGCAAACTGCAAAAAAAGTAGTGTGTAACTCTGTGTGAATGCAGGAGGCCTTTTGATTTCTGGTGATTGTGGGGTATGTGAGCCATGTTCAGGACAGAGATAAGCTTTCCTTTTTCTTTTTCCTTTGTTGATTTCTGTAATGCAGCTTCAGTCTCTGGCAGTAGGTGGTACGAGATGTTGGACATTCTCCCCAGATGGGCAAAAATGACAGATGCTGCAGCCCTCTGATTAAGAGCGTTGAGTTGCATGGAGGTGTGCTAAGAATGTAGAACTGATAAGGTGATGTGGTGACAAAGAAGAAATAAGAATTTTGGTATCAGGTTTAGCTGTCCTGTGCATTCTAGAAGGACCTTGCAGCATCAGGTAATCATAGCTCTTGTCACTGTGTTTCTGGACGCTGAGTTGTCAGGGAGTTCTTACATGGTGATGGTAGCAATAGGGGCAAGTTTTCAAGGTCCAAGACATGCACTGCAGCCTCTTTCCTAACAATTCCCTGTCCTTTCCTCTCTACCTTTCCTGGTGCATTTGGCTCTGAGGGGGAAGGAAGATGTTATCTTTTTAGAAGATAGCATGTGGGAGGTACCCCGTTATCTTTGAAAAGTAGGATGAGAAATGGATTCTTCCTGACAGTGCCTCTTAGATTTGCTCTATCAGTTTGGAGGAATGCCTTTTTACCCATAACTCTGAAGGATAGAGTACAGTCCTTTATAAATTAAAAGTTAATACCAATATTTGTTACTTAACCTGGTATGTGTATAGCCAGATTTGCTGATTGTGAGAGCTGGTTTGCTGCCATTAAAAATGAATGTGTTGTAAGGAAGGAATGAGTCTGTTAAAAAATGTCTTTGCTATGGAAATATTAGAATTATTTCCTCAAGGCAGGTGATTTTTTTTGTTTTGTTTTTGGTCTCTAGGAGTACTGAAATATATATTGGACAGGGACAGTATAATACAGTTTCCCTGTTCTCTGTTGTATTTCTATCTACATTTGCACTAAATTAATTTAAAGAAATCTGTACTCTGGGTACTTGTGCCAAAACCTAACTTAATACAATTTGTAGATGTAGGTTTTGAGCTTATCAGTTTGAATGGGGCTTTTGAAACATCCTCAGGTATTTTCTGTTGATGTCTCCATGAAGAAATAAAGTCACTACTATGTCATCTGTTGCTCAGTGTTATTTTCAACTCTAATTCTGGAAAGGCAGCCAAAACAATAAAGCTCTGGAAGAAATTTTCTGAAGGTATTTCAGGACCCTTATCCTTTTTATACTTTTTTTAATTTTTTTTTAAAATGTCTGTTCCCATGGGAACTAAGGAGACATAAACAGGCAAAACTGACTCACTTCTGGTTGCAGGTTTTTGGCCTGCTTGCATTTCCATGGAAACCAGTCTCACAGAAAAAAAGCCTAAATTAATAAAAAGCAGTCAAACCTTTATCTTCAATATAAACACTGAGATCTTGCTTTCAAACTGAAATGGTATTTTTGTTAATTCTTGTATTTGGCACTAAAAATGTACTGAAGAAATAAATCTTTTTTTAAGAGGGTTTAGGACTGTCAAGCTCTCTCTCACATGGCCAGAGCCTCACAGTATGTGTGATGGTATCTAGAGTGGCTACAACTTTTGCATATTGATGTACCAGGAGCATCATTTGTTCTGTGTTAAGAAAGTGGATTTTGCTGACATCTGACTTCTTTCCATTCTGTTGTTAAATGAGAAACAAATAAAAAACCCCATTTAGTTGGTGTGTGAACAACTAGGCCACAGAGACAAACTTGTGCCCTTTGTGGAGGGAGGTGTTTAATAGCTTTGTGTTCCAGCCCTGATCTCTGGGAGTTACTGTCCTACTTGCCTTTGCCAAGGGAAGGAAATATAGAAGTGCTCCTATAAAAAAAATAACATTTCAGGGTCATTGAGAGCATAAATCTCTGATTAAAGTGGTTTGAGCTAAGTTGACTGAATTTATGGTTGGGTGGATGCAGAAGCATATCCTTCTTTACTGTAGAGTTATAAGGCACTTTATGCCCCTGTTTTTAGTCTTATATTTCCTGAAGCAGTTTGTTTTGTTTTGGGGTTTTTTTTTTGTTTTGTTTTTTTTTGTTGTTGTTGTTTTTTTTTTTTTTTTTTTTTTTTTTGTTTTTGTTTTGTTTTGTTTTGTTTTGTTTTGTTTTTGGTTTTTTGGGGTTTTTTTGGTTTTTTTTTTTTTTTTTTTTTTTTGCTTTGCAGGAAGACTGGAAAGAGAATTGAGACAGTTTATTGTGAATTCACTAATATTTGTGTAATTAGTAGCTTCAAGGATTGTTTCATGAACTCAGCTGTTTTGCAGTCTGCATTAGTTCTCTACCTACTGGACCATAATTGAGAACAAATGTTTAGAAAAGTTGTTGTAACATTGATCCAGATACAGATTTAAGGAATCTCTTTGCTACTTTTCAGATGCTTTAGCGATTTGAGGATAACTGTTTCAAGTATGAAGTAATGTTATCCAGACAGCAGTGAATATTAGAAACAAAGATGTAAGAATAGACAGTGAAAACAGCAGTCATCTTGTAAGGTAGCTGTCTGGTAAAGTTGTAGTAAACATGGCAGGGGGCTGGCACTAGATGATCTTTAAGGTCCCTTCTAACCCAAACCAACCTGTGATTCTGTGATGTTTTCTAAGAATTCTCCTATTGGGCTGAAGTGTTTTTCTTGTGTTCAGCCTGGAACTGAAAGCTTCAGTCCTCTGACTGTGGTGGATGATTCTCTTACTGGTGCAGAACACAGAAAAATGGATTAAGTGCTCAGAAATTGTTTCTGCTCTCCAGGTGACTTTGTGCTTGGTAACCTGCCAGAACAAAAAGCTAAAAAACTCCTGCAACTCAGGACATTCAGTTGTATCTTCCATGGCTGTAATTGTGCCAGCTGCTTTTTGCTTGGCTGGAGACCCATGTGTACATTCCCAATGCCCCCTGCTCTGCCTATTTGATGCAACCACAGGGAACTGCCTGCCCTTTCTACCAGCTGCCTACCGTCAGGACAGAGGGGACTCTCTACTTGAGTGAATGTGAACTGGAACTTTTAAAGGTGTGTTAAGGAGTTGAAATCAGAAACGAGTCAAAAAAAACCCCAAAACATCAGGGGTGCCTCTGTCTTTTAGAAGGCAGTACCTCACAAGGTAGGCCAAAGAAACAGGAATGAAAGTGCTTCATCTTTTTCTGGCCTGTTACTGCTTATTTAGTAAAATACCCTATGTCACTTTACAGGCTTTCTGTCCTAGGGGGCTTGTGGTCACTCCAGAAATTTCTAGTGCTGCTGTAATGTTAACAGTTCAGGACAAAACTCTGCTGGGGCAACAAGAAATTCTGCATGACAGAGCATTGAGGGAGGGAGCAGGCATATTGCCTCGTCCTTGGGATTTTACTAGAGGAGGAAAAGTCCCTGGACATTCTTCAGGAGCTGGGAACCTGCAGAGGCAGATTTAGTGAAGGGCATTAAGAGCATAGCACCCAAAGTACTTTGTAGATTTAGGAGTGGCTGCAATGCTGTCCTTGTATTCATCTCTAGTCTGTCTTTATTTTAGTCTTTTCAGCTCTTGGTTACTGTTTTACGTTTGAGCTACTGTTGACTTTTTAGCAAAATAGAAAAGCAAGGTGCAAAAGTACTTCTCTATCCCCCTACTGATGCATCAACTTTAGTTTTGCATCACAAAATAGTGAAGTGCTTTTGCTTCTCTTGACAGCAGCTGTTTGAGTCCCTCTTCAATCCTTTATGTATCTCTCTCAGTTTATGAGACTAGATGATGGATGCAATTGAGGAACTCTGCGACTTTAAAAGAGTGTGATTTTATTTGTTTCACTGTTGACCTTAGCCTGAATTAATGTTTCACTTGCTCAGCTTTCGGGCTTTTCTCCCTGTCCCCCTCCCAACTTTGGGAAAGCTATGTTCCTTTGACTTGTGATAGGCAGATAGGGATAGTGTTTGTAAGAGGCAGCACATTTTCTTACATGCAGCTGAAGCTTTGTCCTCTGATACAGTTTTTCAGAGGTCAGAGTCAGCAGCTTTCTGTATTCTGGAAGGTACAATGCAGTGAAAGCACTTTACCTCTCCTAGCGATTGCTCTGCAGCTGAGTGCTTTCAGAGGTGAAAGGATTTATTCATCTCAGCTGACTGTGAACCCCTTAGCAATGAGTTCAGCTGGAAACAATACCTCCCTGTGAGGGCTGTCTGATCCTCCTCAGCAAATGAATCTCTGCCTTCCCCCCATCTTGTCAGTGAACATCCCCTTGGTGGGCAAAGCATAAACCACTGCCCTGTAGCCATTGCATCAATGGCTATAGTGCATGAAGATATTACCAGCCTTAATAGAAGCTCCACCCTGTCAATTGTTTCTTAGGATAGATCACAAAGACTTCATTGGCTTTAATACAGCCAGGCTGGCTTTGCACACCTTTCATGCCCATTTCACATCAGTTCTGCTGATGTTGGGGCAATAAGGCACTAACATCTGGAACAAAGGAGGTAATACGTGATTTGTCTCAAGTCAGGCTGCTGTTGGCAGCTGTGATCTTCAGACTGTGGCTTTAGCAGTGATTCTCACCATGTCTATCACATTCAAAGATGCTTTGCGGAGTTTTTTTCTAGATTTTTATCTTCTGCTAACCTTTTTGTCACTTTTGTCACTATAATGGCTCATTTTTTCTCATTGCAGTCTAGGTTGACATCATGGTCTCAGGCTGAGGCAATAAAACATCCAAGCCTGGGTATGACTTGCAAGGACAAGTACAATTAGGTCACGAGGTATAGCTCTGTATGAATTATGTATCTCTTCTGCACTTCAGAAGGAATGTAATTGTGCATCCAGGCATCAAGCAAAAAGTAATTTGTACTGCATGTGCATAACCTGAATAGATGTCTGAACCTGACATAGCTGATTTCAAGTGGGTACTGCTTCATGGCCCCACATGATTTTATTGCTCTTATATGCATTGCTTCCTTGAGGAAGTAATAGTGTGTGAAGATACTGCCAAAATTCTAGTCAGGTACAGAAACTCCAGGGTGTTTCTTAACCAGGTCTTGGTATTTTGAATAACCAAATAGCTAAACAGTTCAGATTATATATATATATATGAGGTCTAGAATTTCGCATTTCTAGCTCTGTTCCAAAAAATTAAAATAAGATTGTGTTAAAATTACCTATATCCATTTTAAAGATATTATAAACATATATGGTGCTTTTCTTTAACTTTTTTCAGGTGATGTTAGGATCCCTCCTAGTCTCAGTCCCTCCTTCTGCATGTAATTTTTTTTGTGCAGTTATTGTTCTGTGGATTTTAGTATTAAGGATACTGATTAAACATGAGGTTCATCTGAGCTGCAGGAGTGCAGTAAGTGTGCCCCTTAATAGCTACTGGAACAAAAGGAGTGCGGAAAAGTTAGCTGGTAGTTGTCCTAGCTACTGGGAGTGTGCATGTTCTGAGGAGTATCTGAGTATCTGTTCAAAATAAGAGGCATAGATGTGTGTATCCTTTAAAAGAAGGAGTGAAAATGAGATGGCACAGATATAAAAGCTGAATTTTTCCATCAAGTGAGTAGCTGATGGCTTCCTACCTATGAAGGCTTACTCTAAATAAGTGTTGACAAATTAAAGAATTTATAACTGGAATTGCATCCTTTTATCTTTGTCAGAAATTATTCAATTTCAGGTTATTTTTTTAATACTGTGTAAGAATTGCTTTTCAGCTTTGTGTCTGGATCCTAAGAAAAAAGATGTACTGAAAAACATTTCTTAGGATGAAGGGTGGTAACTTAGACTTGACTCAGGAAGGCAGAGGATGCTGAGGCACAGGAAAGTGAAATTACTCCATCACACAGCAGCTCAAAGGCGGAGCTATAAATAGAATAAATGTCTCAAGGTTCTTGATCTGTTGTCCATCTGGCCAGATGTGGCTTGCTGTCCTGTATTTACATGTGCTATGTCTGCATAGTTCAGGAGAGCAGTAAAATGCTGAAGTTGCTTGGGGCAGAGATAATCTGCTGATATTTGTAGAAACACAGCAGTATTTCAAAGTACTCTACTGATAATAAAATGAGTGATGGTCTGCACAGGCTGGTGACTTGACACAGGTATTGCAGCAGGTGTTAGTTGCTGCTGCAAGTTGCCTAAGATGTGTCAGTGGAAGTGCCTTAAGAACTGAGTTATAAATTAACTGTTGTAAATGATGGTTTGGGGTTTCTCAACATTCAAATTCACCACATCAAAGATACTTCATGATTTCCAGCTGCATTATTACCACAACTGCCATGTTAAAGGTGGTATTTTTTTTAATACTGGAAAAGTTTCATTTTGCTCTTCATACTTAAACACAGAACTCTCTTTTCTCCTATTTAAACTTAAAAAAATGCATTCAGACACAGACTAAGCCTCTAGAATTTCTGCTCAAAGGATGAAAAACTGAGCTTTTGGAAAGAGGGGAATAATGGAACAGTTGAGGCAGTTTTAACCATAGCAATCACTAATGCTCTGGGTATAATTAGAAATCTAATTACTGTCATTTTAGTTGCTAAGACATTTCTGCCTTTTGAGACTTGCCCCACACAATTCTATCACGTTCCAAATAGAGCATAAGTGTCTCTCCATTATTTTCCTAGGAAATTAGTAATGCTGCTTTTTTCTGTTAGCGCTGCTGCCGTATTCTGTGTAGAAGTGCCTTATCTATCACTAGAAAGACCTTTATTATTTTAGAATATGATTCATTATAACATTAGTTTCTAGATATTTGAGTTCAGAGCTTTTGTATTTGGCTCCAGTACTTCATTAGACGCAGAAGCTTTAGTTAATACAATGTAAAGACTGCAAATTGAATTCTAGTGAAAAAAAAATATTAGTTCTGATTGAATTTTCTAAATTTGCCTTATATTTAAGGATGCTTCAGATATAGTTTGAATATTGCTAAACTCTTGAAAGATAAGGTTGCAAATTGAAAATTAGGCCTTATTTGCATTACAAGAATATGAAATCTTCAGGATTTCATAATATATTATGCTTGTTGAGTATTTTGTTTCCCACAAAGTTAGTTTTGTAATTCCAACATACTGTACTATTTGAGAAATAGCTTGTGCCTCTTTGAATAGAGACCACAGCATTACATGAAGAGATTGCCTTGAGGCTAGTGTCTCCTGACCTTTGAACGCTTTAGGTTTCACAGTGTTGTTACTAAAACTTTTTTAAGAAGAATTAAAAATAGCTCATGAACTAGGGCTAAGTACTCCTTATTCTATACTCTGTATGCACATTACACTTCTGCTTCAAAGAACGGATGGATGGAGGACTAGAGAAACTATTTGCTTTTTTGGTAGCAGTTTGCTTTTTGGGTACAGCCCTGATGCAGATGCAGAATTCCTTCTTATGATTTACTGTAATGGCAGCTGGGAAGTGAAAGGAACCCATTAAATGAAGAACAAAAAATTTGGTATCTGGAAGTTCAGGCATTTCTCGCAAACTTTACAATTGTAGCATTAAAAAGAGCTAAGATAGATTCTTCTGCAGGCTTTAATGCAATTTTAGGAAATTAGGACTACTTTTACTTTATTTAAGGCTTAACAGTGGAGCCAGAAGTTTTTAAATAACCTTCTTGGCTGTTGTGTATTAATTGCTGGGTTTGACATCACACTGAACCAGTGCAAGTATACCTTGCTCAGCAGTTGTGTATTTGTGCCTTTGCTGGATGGAATTACCCATAACTAGCTTTCCTTATCCATGTCATGTTCATGGTGTTAGCTAACCCTGGGATGGTTTCTTTCTTCAAGGACCTGTTTATAAATATGTTTGAGCTACGTGTACGGTTAACTTTGAATTTTTCAATTGTTTGTCTGGAATTGCAGGACAAAACCTGCAAGATGATTTACCCCTCAGTCAGCTTTGCTGCATGTGCTGGATTTGGAGAGTTATTCAGACTTGTGTGAAAGTGTTAAGTCAGTGTGGGATATTTACTGTCCAATCTCTCTCCTTGAGAGCTCTGTATAATGTACCTAGAACTGTCTCTAGGGGATCCCTATTACCTCTTCCTATGTCAGCAATTCTTTTTTTAGTTTGGGTTTTTTTTTCTTGTTTTATGATTGATTGTTTCTTTAAGCAACGATTTTTTTTTTTAAAAAATGCACATTGTATCTCGTGCTTGAAGAAGTGAAACTTGCATAGGATTTTTAGGTTTGTTTTTTTGTTTGCTTGTTGTTGCTGTTGGGTTTTGGTGGGTTTTGTGGTTTTTTTTTTTTTTTTTCCTGAGGGATGAAATTTTTTGCTTCGTTCTCTGATCTATTTTTCATCTTTTAAATGCTTTAATACTTGTAAAGACTAAATAACATTGTAGGGTAGCAGTGTGAAATGAACTCTGGACATGTGGTGGTGGTGAAGTTTCTGCTGAACCCGTGGTTTAAGCAGCTTCTGCTCCCTGACTTGCATTCGTGTATGATGGAAAACTTATTTTCATAGAGAACTGGACCACGAAACTGATTTAGTGTGAAAATTCAGAGACCCTCCAGCTCTTTAGGAAATATTGTTTTTAATCCATACCATTCAGGCTCTCATGCTTAAACCAGTATTTTTGCTAGAATATTCTTGCATCCAGGCAGGTGAAGAGTCAGTGAGATTCTGCGGCTTGCTGAAGCGTGGTGGTTGTTGCAGGTACCGCGTGAGGGCAGCAGATGCCTTCTGCTTCACCCCCTCACCAGCATCCCCCTGCCACGGCAAAACCTATTGCAAGTTGAATAAATATTATTTTAAAGAGAACTACCACAAACAAACACCCAAAACAGACCTGACAGCACAGCATTCTTCTTGCCTTTGCAGTTACAAAGTGGCAGCTGCCATTCCCTGGGTGGACAATGGTAATTACTACATTAAAAAACCTTCTGTAAAGTCATTTAGTTTTAGAGTAGCAATTTGGTGAAAGCTTGCCATTTAATATCCAGTCCACTAGTTTTGCCGGTAGCTATTTTCATAATCTGATGAAATCCCAGCTTGCTACAGTTTCTGGTTTTGCTACTTGACACTTCTGTTTTGGTCTTTTAGTTCTTTATTCTAATAGCTAGATTTATTTATTTATTTATTTAAGCTCAGTTGAATTTATGCACGTATCCAAAAGAATCTGGGGAGAGTGGGAGACATTACACAGGGATGCCATGTGATGTTTATAATTTTTAAAACAACTACTTATGCTAATTTCGCATACTTCAACTAGAGAAGCAAAATTAAATTTGAGAGGGACACGTTTGTGTTAAGAAGCATGTCTGTTGTATATCTCTTTCATGTTTCATAGCAAAATATGTATGGATTAGTTCTCCCCCTCCATCACTGGTAGCAATCTCATATAAGAACAGCTGTGTCTGTGGAGGTTAGCACTTACTGTTGTTTCTCCCATCTCATTTTCCTGTCTTCCTGCAATGTGTGACCTTTTTTCTGAGATAAATGTGTTGTCTTTTCATATAATATTGCCTGCAAAGATTTTCTGACTATTTTTGAAGCCTACATGTAAGCTGCTGGTACCATCTTCCTAAGGTACTGAGGTTCTCAAATTAGTGGTGTGTGAAAAAGCACCTCTAAAGCCTAGTCTGGGTTCAGAAAAGAATATAATACCTACATAGAGACTGGAAAATCTTAAGAATGTCTAAATAACTGAGATTTTTAGAGAGCCAGATTTGGAAGGAGAATGAATCTTACATCAAGGTATTAATCGTCTTTATGTGAACTTACTGGAAAAAAAATTCTGATGGAACAGGATCTTTTAAAAATGCCTCAGATGTGATGAAATGGAGGCATATTCTTTCCTTTGAATTTTTGCCCTAAACTGGTAGTAGATGCTAGTGACAAGAAATCCTGTATTTTGACATCCTTATGATTTTAGGTCTCTTTCACTCTTTGGACAGTGTCTGGACAGCATCAGGTGCTCTCTGTTATTCGCACTTCCCCTCATGCCACTGCCACTGTATTGGTAAATGCTGATAAATCTACCCAGCTAGTAAACCTGTTTTCAATTGCCCCACATTTCCAAAGGTTTCTAATGTGAGCATCTAAAAGATGAAGTGCATATATCACATTGTTTCTTTGAAAGCAACTAATCTCTGTCCTTGTTAGGTTCATGTGTGGTAACTATTGATACCACAGCAGCACCCAGTCTGTGGTTGATTGATGCTGGTCTCAGTTACTTCCTTGTGTTGTTGTTTTGAATCTCAGGAAAGCTTAATACTCCATCTTCTAGCTCAATTTGATCCTGAGAAGTAAATTAAGACTTAATTTGGAGTAATCAATCAATCAATCAATCCCTTCCTGATTTGCTTTTATAGCAAATTAAGTAGGCAGTGTTTTTTTGGAGCAGAATCTCTGTATATTTATTTTGGTTTTTAAGATGGATTTTTTTTTTTTCCACTTCTTTATGACCTGGGTTTATATTAATATACTTTATGCATCAGCTTAGCCATTATCTTTGCCAGCTTAGTAGTAAAAAAACCTCTTACACCAAGTATAACTGCACTATACTCTCACAATTTTGTGCACACACATGTAGCATGAAAAGAAGTGGGAAAACAAAGTTTTCATCTTGTATTATGTGCCCAAATATAGGAATCTTGAGAAAAATACACCTAAATTTATTAGTCTTAATTTCCCCTTTACTGTCCAATTCTTTCTGGTTTAAAATATCTTTTCAACAATTTTCAGTGTTTTTAGGAACAGAGGAAGACTTTACAAAATTACAGGATAACACCAGCTTGAAGGAGTGTAAGGAAGTCTCTAGTCCAACCTCCTGGTCGAAGCAGTGTCAGTTATTAGATGAGACCTGGTCTTTGTCCCACCAGGTTTTGAAAACATCCAAGAACAGATACTGCACAACATCTCTTTACAAGCTCTTTCATTGTTTCACTGTCTTGATGTTTAACAGTCTTTTCTTTACATCCCATCTGAACTTCTCTTGTTTCAACTTCCACCCAGTGGCTCTCATCATCCCACCATGCAACACTCCAGGAACCAGGCTCTGTTTTCATGGTGATCTTACTGCTGATGCTGGAGGGCTGGTATTCTCTGTCCCCAAAGCTTTGTCTTCTGCAGGCTAGAACAAGCCTTGTCCCTCAGTCTTTGTAGGTCTTGTGTTAGTGCCCTGGTGTTTAATCATCTACACAATCCCTTGTTTGTCTGTAGCCCAGGCATGATGCAAATACAGATGGCTCATTGTCATTTGAAGGGTTTTGTGGTTTTTGTTTTGTTTTTCTTTTTTTTTCCTAAGCTTTTTTCCTGCTTCATGTCAGTTAAGTAATTCTACATACTTTCTGGCATTTCAGATTCTGTTTCAAATATCTACTTACTGTAGATTTTTTTTTGATCTGGAGGTGTATGACACCTGCATTGTATATTGCTGAAAAAATGCCAGATTAATGAAGAGGAACATAACATAGAATGTACAATGTTGAATGTATTGACTATATAATAATGATATAGGTAATGGTGTTGCTACTACAAAGGTCTTTTGCTTCTTAAGAAGCTCAGTTCAAATGCAGTCATTCTTAAAGGAGTAGAGAACAGAGGGACTAGTAGAAAAACAGGTCTTCAGGCAGCAGGCACCTTCTTTAGATAACCTGTTCCATGATGCTGTAGTAGAGCAATTTTTCCTGGTGTCGAGTCCTAACCTGTATCTTGTGGCCATGGTCATTTACTTCCCCTGAAGGACTTCCAGGATGGTGTGGGCGTTGGGTAAGTTTTCCATATGCTTTTTTGGTGGTTTTTTCCTCTTTTCTCTTAGTGTAATTGTAGGTAGCTAGTGAAGTCCTGAAGGCAGTGTGAGAAGTGTGGTATTCCAAGATAATCATGACTCTTGAAATTCCAGAGCTCAACGGATGAGAAAAGCAGTGGCTGTTTGTGCAAGACTACTAATTTAGGCTCTGAGTACTTGACACACAACTATTTAGTAAGCTCAGAATACCAGTGAGCTATTTGGAAGAGGATGACTGTCAAGGACTGGTGTGAAGATGATGGTTGCAAGGCCAGCCATCCATGAATGTGGTAATTGGTTCCTTCTGGAAAAGACAGTGCTGCTGAAAATATCTGGATTGGATGTGAACACTGCTGCATTTGAACTGCTTTTGCTGCTGCCAGCTGTTGTTGACAGGCATGTCTGGGTTGTGACTAAAAGTGTGGAGATATTTGGAGTGTTGAACATAGGTTTTACTTTCACTGAAGTGACTGCAAACTTAGGTTTGCAACCAGTTTCAGGGAGAGTTGTGTGACTGCAATGTGTTGCATCCAAAAGGAGTAGTGTCCTTAATGCCTCCCTTGTGTACTTCTGTTTGTTTTTTTAAATCCTTTTGATTATTTGTATTGCTTATTCTGTCATGTTTCAACTTTTCTGGATTGCTTTCTTCAGCTTCTTCTAGTTCTGTAGTTTCTGGTAGAGGGCAGATGTTATTTTCCAAACTATTTTTGAGGTAGTTTATTTTTGTATGTCTGGGACTCACACTGAGCTGTTTAGATCTCTCCCATGAGTTGCTTCATTGATTCAAAACTCTGTGGTGCAGAAACACTTGAGGTATTCCCTTAGTTGTGCAGTGAGATGGGTGCTGATGGCAGCCATACTCTGGTACATTGCCAGTTCATCTACCCTTTGAATTCTTTTACCTGCTGCTCACAGTTGTCTGTCCTTCCGTCTGTAGTGACTGCACCAACAGTAGTGATTTTCTGTTTTTCATAGCAGCTCCACTTGTCCTTCAAAGGTGAGATCTCTAAATCATTGCAAGCTAAGAAGCAGTGACCAATACCATAGTGTCTTTTCTTTCAGTAAGGGTTAAGCAGTGATAACCTAATGAAGTTCAACATAGCCAAAGTCAAGGTCCTGCAGCTGTGTTGGCACAACTCCAGGCACAGATACAGGCTGGAGGGCAAATGGGTAGAGAGTACTTCTGAGGAAAAGGACTTGTAGGGGTGGTAGTAGATGAGAAGATTGACACGAACCTCCAGTGTGAAGGCTGACTGCATCCTGGGCTGCATCAAAAGAAGAATGGGCAGCAGGGCAAGGGAGGTGATTGTGCACCTCTGCTCTGCTCTTGTGAGACCACACCTGGAATACTCAGCACAGCTTTGGAGTCCGCAATACAGGAAAGATACAGACCTGTAGGAGAGGGTCCAGAGAAGGGCCACGAAGATGATCAGAGGGCTGGAGCACCTCTGCTACAAAGACAGACTGAGAGAGTTGGGGCTTTTCAGCCTGGAGAAGAGAAGGCTCTGGGGAGACCTTCCAGTATATGAAGGGGGCCTACAGGAAAGCTTGCGTGGGGCAATTCACCAGATGGGGTAGTGATAGGACAAAATGTAATGGTCTTAAACTGAAAGAGGGTAGATTTAGGTTAGATATTAGGAAAAAATTCTCACCATGAGGGTAGTAAGATACTAGAATAGGTTGCCTAGGGACTTCAGCACAATCCTATGAGGAAGGGCTGAGGGAGCTGGGGTTGTTTAGTCTGGAGAAGAGAAGGCTCAGGGGAGACCTACAACTCCCTGAAAGGAGGTTGGAGCCAGGGGGGAGGTCAGTCTCTTCTCCCAAGTAGCTACCAGTAAGACAAGAGGGCAGGGACTTAAGCTCTTCCAGGGGAGGTTTAGGTTAGGTATTAGGAACAAATTCTTTACAGAGAGGGTGATCAGGCGTTGAAATGGGCTGCCCAGGGAGGTGGTGTATTCCTCCATTCTTGGAGGTTTTTAAGAGACTGGATGTGGCACTCAGTGCCATGGTCTGATAACCATGGTAGTAGTGGATTAAGGGTTGGACTTGATCTCAGAGATCCTTTCCAACCTGGCTGATTCTCTGATTCTGTTGTTGATGTCCCTTCCCTGAAAGTGTTTAAGGCCAAGCTGGACGAGTCCTTGTGCAGCCTGGTCTAGTGGGAGGTGTCCCTGCCCTATGCAGAGAGGCTGGATCTTGATGATCTTTTTAAGATCCCTTCCAACCCTAACTATGCTATGATTCTATGATTCCTCGTATATTCTTCTAAGCTATCTTCTGTTAAATGTTTATCATTTCCTCCTAGTATGTGCCAGTGTGCACTTTATAAAACATTTAAATTGAAAACCACTATTTAAGTTATTTCCTTTGTCCATGTCCAGTGGGAGCTCTTAGGATGAATGTTTCCAGAAGGCTCAATTTTGCATCGATTGCTGGGTCCTGTACTGATACCTGGAATGTCTGTCTGGCCCTATAAAAATTTTTGGGAAATGTGGTTCTATGCTATCACAGGGTTCATATGCTATCCCCTGCAATTGCATGCTAGATGCTGTACTCTCAGGATTATAAACACGTGGAGTCACTTGTCTATTAGAAGTTTCATCTTGAAGATAGGAGCACATCCAAGTTAATTTTTTTTATTTCTCATTCCACATGTTTCTCCATCAAGGCAAATTTTTTTGGCTTCTCTTGAAGGACAGGCTTAAAAGGGTCTCAAATATCTAAATAAATGCTGGGCAACTGTACTGAGAAGTTACATTGCTGTGATTTGTAACTGTCCTGTGACTTGGACTATATAGTTAAATAACGTCTTCTGCCATTATTGCTGTCATGATGTTAAAAATGGGTGAAACTTAATTTTTAGTATTTTTTTTTAAGCGCTAGCAGCATCAAGGTGTGAGAATAGCTGTCCTGAACACCCAGTCTATTGGTAAGCAAGGGATGGTGTTAAATTCCAAAATTTGTATTTACGTTTAGAAAAAAAATTAGTATGTATTTTTATCTGATTATTTTCATATTTATGATGTATAACTCAGTGCAGTTATCTTGCATTTTTGTACTCCTGGCACTCTGTCTTTTAGCCCAAAAGCTTCACTGGCCTTAAAGAACAATTGGGAGGGACTTGAAACTTCAAGACGGTATCCTTTTCTACTCTGTAACTGCTTAGTTACTTTCTAAGATAGTTGAGTAAGTATTTAATTTGTAAATTGATAGCCCTGCTTTGTTTTGTTTTTAGTGTGGGTTACTATATTTCATTTCTAGTACTGTTTATTTTCCTGGTTATCTGATTTTAAATATTGCTACTCATTTTAGAAGCTGTATATCTTAACAATGGACACTCAAAATGTTTTCCTTCATAGGAAATTGTAGAAAATAGCCTTGTAAAGAACTGTAGGAGGTCTTTCTCTGGGCCTTTAGAAACAATATTTTTAACATAATTTTATGCCAACATGTGTCAGAAGTGCTCTATAAAATCTAATGATGGAAACTTGGACAATCTATCCAAGTGCTTAATTGTTCTTCTCTGTAGGCACATTTTTCCTCATGTCTACTCTAAAACACTTTGGTCATAATCAAGTCAATTGCAAGGGGTTATTATTTTTTGTTTTTTGTCAACATGTTTATGTATTTTAGGTTAGTTGATAGGCTTCTTTCAGTCTTATTAAAAATCCCAAATCTGATGATAAACTTTCTAGCAGAGAATTTTTTAAAAAATCAGATAATTTGTACTTCTAAAGACTCTACAACTTGTGCGTGTGTTTTGTGGGGCACAGTACTCCAGAATATATCTCTTTGGAGACTCTATCTGTATGAGTGGAGCAGAAGAATGTGCCTGGCATTTACACTCCAGGTCACGCTTTTCAGTGCAAGGACATTTCAGTATTGTGGTGGTGATTCAAATCCACTTCCCAATCACTGTAACTCATGATTGCACCATTATGTCTGCTTGGAAGTACTGTGTTCTTTTGCCAAGATTCAAATATTTGTGTACTTACTGTATACGTGGCTGTCTTGTTGCTGTTGCTGTGGAATGTATAGAAGTGTGGTTCTGAGTTCCTGTGATGGAAAGACATGAAACCATCTTTGAAGCTTAAAAGTTGTGTTCTTTGGCCAAAGACAACTGGCTAATGTCTCCAGTCTCTTCAGAAAAAGACACTGGATGAAGTGGAAGAGTCTTGTTGGCATTATTTTTATGGATAACATCTTTTGTTGGGCTTTTTTTCAGTTTCAAGCTCAATAGGCATTTTCTGTCATGTGTATCCCTGCCCTGATACGCTTTTGAGATCAAGCAGTATGAGGTTCTTTCCAACAAAGTTGTACAGCTTTGTTTGTTCTTGTCTCTGTACTGAAGGATTTTAATTTTCTATTTTTATTTTTTTCTGAGGAATTACACTTCAGTGCATCCATTCACATTGCAATTTTAGAACAGTAGTAAATCAGTAATTAGTAAACAGCATTTTTTTCCCTATAGTGCTCATGTAGTTTGTGCTTATCCTGCCTCCCCTTGCTTTCTACATGATGATAAGAACAGTATGTACATCCAGTTTCTGAGAAAGATCATCAGCAAGACACTGTGAGTGTGGTGATTCCTGAAGTTTATTTTCTACTAAAGCTTTGTGACCCTCTGTGAATGGGTCTGGAAATTTCTTTCCAAGGAGAAGCTAAAGGACTCTTTACCTGACCTCACAGTTTCTGCTCATGCTGTGCTGGATCTGCAATGTGGTGGTCCTTCTTTCAGCATGGGGATGGTGGGTGATCACAGAATATCAAAAGTAGAGGAGTCTGCTTGTGTTGTTACCCCTGGGGCCATCTGCAGATGGGATTCAGCCTTCAAGCTGCTTTTTGAAGAACCTGCTGTTATAATATTTGGATTTCTCTATGATGTGCGGCTGTTGGATGATGCACTGATTTTATAGTCCATTTTTGGCTTTGCAGGAATGATCCAGAATAATATTACTGTGTTGCTTACGGAGTCTGGTCTTCCCTAGAGGATAGTCTTCAAATTTATTTATTTATTTTTAATGTTTGAAGTTATTTTAAAGGCTAAAGCTATCTGTCATTTTCCAATAACAAAAATGATATTGGGAAAAGAATTAGATTAACATCGATCTTGGGAAAAGAATTAGATTAACATCATAAACAACTCGGAACCTGACAATATAGTGGGAAGAAACAAACTTGGAACATCTTTACAGGAAACTGGGTCATTAATGAATAAAGCTAGGTAGGTGTTATTAATGCATTGAGTGTTCTGATGATCAGGGCTGGGCTTCATCTTATGCAATGCTGCTTGGTAGCAGTAGAGGGTAGTGTTGTTGTAATATACAAATCGAGATTTTTTTAGGTGGAACTTTTTTTTTTATTTTTTACTCCTATTGGTCATTGGAACTGCTGACCTGTTATTACATAGTCATCTCTGGGTCGCCACCTTGTCTTCCTTGTATCCATTTATGGATTTACTAAGTAATTTTGTAGACAGTCCCATAATTAAGTGTGAGTGTTTTCTCATTTTTTTTCTGCCACAAAAGTTCTTCAAAGATGTTTCTTCTGATATGGCTTGTTTTTCCTTTAGTGTTGTGGAAAGATTGTTCCTTCTTCGTGCTAGATTGAGGTGTTGATTATGTTGATTATGACAGCTTTACGGAGAGGCTTTTTTTTCTGGGAAAAAAGTATAAAAAAAAGAATAAAAGTGGTTTGGGGACGAAATTGCAATTATTCCATCTCTGTTGCTGGGCAGACTTACAACAATCTCTCCTCCTCTGTTTTATTTACCGCATTCTTACATAGTCTCTGGCTGGTGTTGACCACAGAGTTGCATTTTATTTGAATGTTGACAGGTGTGCATTTATTTAAGTCCTGCTTTTAAGGAATGTTACCACTTTGCCAGGAATCATTTCAGTTCTGTGGAAAGGACCTGAGGTTTCCAAATCAAAATTTCTGAGGGTATAGTTACATGGTACGTTGACTTTGGTGGCAAATCTGCTGTAAATAACTGCGGAATAGCAGTTTTAAGGAGTGGGGGTTTTTTTTTGTGGTGGTGGTTTGGTTTGTTTTTTTTTGTCCCATACTTTTTCAGTGATCTGGTTTACAACCCCCCCTCCATCCTGTGAGCAGTTGTCTTGAGTTGCAGTTGCCACACAGGGTGTGAAAATTTACTTAATTTTGCTTTGTGGTCAAAGTACTGTCTAAGTACACTTTGAGGTTGGTGTAAATTTAGGGTTTGAATTGTCAGTCCTGTTGGGAATGACACATCTTCAGTTTTTGTCTTAACTGTCTGTACTGTAACATGCTAATGAGAACCCTAAAATGGGTTTATTTGTTGTTATGCTGGCATTTGTTGGTCTAGATACAGTAGCAAACTCATTTAAGCCCAAAGTTATTCAGCTTCTGAGTCTATGTTCCACGGTGGTTTGTTCAAATTGATAATACTACTGGTACTACAGTGTGATTTGACTCGTGAAAGATCCTGTGTAGCAGTCTTGAAAAATTTATTTTTAAGTCTGGTTACAAAGTTATAAATTGCATAAGATACTTTTTTTGTAACTGTTTCCCCAATCTGCCTTTCACATTCTTTTGCATGTTTTTGGGATGATAGGGTAGCTTTTGCTGATGGAGTTACTTGGGAGCAGAAAGCAGAAGACTGGCAGAAGAAGGCTGGCAGAGATTGAACTTGGATGGAAAAGGGGTGATTAGAAAGGTACTGATGAGTGCTTGGGCTTTGGCTATGGGTAACAGTGCTAACAATGGCTACAAAGGTGTTTTGAAACCTCAGTCATGTCTGGTGAGCTTCGACCATAACCCTTGTTTCTACTACTTGAGTTAGCTGCTTCTGTTCAATTGATTGTGTGGGAAACAATTCCAGCCTACTCTAAGGCAGCAGAAAACCAGAACTTTCGCCAGTTTGATCTTTCATCCATGGGAGTCCTTGTGATGTCTCAAAGAAAGGGACATGGGGAACTGCATTCAGGGGCCGATTAGAGCTGTGTTGTGAAGTTGTTCCTTCTGTGACATTGCTGTTTAAATTTTCACTAGCAGAATGTAGGGAAATCTTATGATGGATGAAATTTCACAATGGAAGTTACCAGTGCAGGATACTTCATTTACATTGAGCATATTGAAGAACTGCAGAGAAGATGCTTGGATCCTGTGAGCCAACTCAGGTAATTCCTGGCCTGGAGAATCCAGTTTGCACACTGTTCCATTTAAGTGTCTGCTTCTCTTTTGAGAGCCAGTAGTAAAGAACAGATTATTATCGATAATAGCCGTGACCTCAACAGGATTATTCTTGGAATTTCTCTCCTAGACTCTAACAGAGAAGTAACAATATACTTTGTTATCCTGGGAAGTAAATTTTTTGTTAGTGAACCCTAACCTTAGTGTTACTAGATTTATCCTATGCTCAACTCAGAATAAATTCAGTTCTCCCTTTGAAACTGATTAAGACTTCTTTCCTGGCTTAGCATTATTGGCAGACTGGAAGGTTTGTCTATTTTGCAGTTGACTTCTCTGCATTTAGTTTGTTCTGAATTAGCCTGTTGTAAGTGGAAGTATTGGCACAAAAGTCATAAGAGCAATGCTAATTTAGAACAAGAATCACAAAATAGTTGAGACTAAAAGGCACCTCTGGACATATTTTTCATCCTCATAGTAAAATTGTTTTGTTTTGGTTTTTTTCCTTTTCTTTTGTTTTCCAGCTTTTCAGTTTGTTCCCATTGCCTTTTGTCCTTTCACTGGGCATCTCTGAGAAAAGTCTGTCTCTGCCTTCTTTATACCTTCCCATCAGGTTAAATTACTAAGATCCTCCTGAGCCTTCTCTGCTCAAGGCTGAATACAACCCCAGCTCTCTCAGCCTCTCATGTGGCAGATGCTCCAATCCTTTAATCATCTTAGTTTGCTGGACTTGCTCCAATGTGTCAGTCTTGTAGTGGGGAGCCCAGCCCTGGACCCATCCCTCTACCAGTGCCTCACCCCTGCTGAGCTGAGGGGAAGGGCTTTTCCCTGCTGGCAGCCCCCTGCCTCATGCAGCCTGGGATGCTGTTGGTTGCCCTTGCTGCACGAGTGCAACGTTGGCTCAGCTCAGCTGCTCCACTGGCCCAACCAGGTCCTTCTCTGCAAAGGTGCTTTCTGGCAGGTTGGCACACAGGCTGTATGGTATAGACTTATTCCTCCCCAGGAGTGGGACTTTGCATTCTCCTTCATGAGATCTGTCTGCCCATTTCTCCAGGTCTTTTCCATATTTTTTTGTCCCATGGTCTCCCTGGTCTTCCTTCTTCTGCTAAATTACGTGTAGAAATGTTTCTTGTTGCCTTTTATGTCCCTCACCATGTTGAACTCCAGGCAGGCTTTCACCTTCCTAAGCCTGTCTTTGTACAATAGAGCAGTGTCTCTATACTCATCCTAGCTGACCTGACCTGGCTCCCACCTCTTGTATTAATTCCTTTTATGTTTAAGTTTTGTCAGAAGCTCCTTGTTCATTCATGCAGGTCTCTGGTGCCTTTACTTGATTTTCTGCACATTGGGCTGGACCATTCTTGAGCTTGGAGGAGGTTGTCCTTAAAAATGAACCCACTCTTCTGAACCTGTCTTCTTTCCTGGCCCTTATCCTTCACATCTCTCTAAAGAAAGTCCCTGAATAGGCTGAATTCTGCTCTCCTGAAGCCCAGACTTATAATCCTTCAATTTGCCTTGTTTCTTTTGCCTCTGCTGTGACTTAAGGCTTGGTTCTGTGATTTCCATGCTTGAGCATCAGTAGTGTTAATACCTCAGGCTGCATTTGTGGTGAGCTGGCTAGGCTGAGTGTTTGAATTTGAATGGGAGATTTTGATCTGAAATTCATGCCATGAGTGAACCAGACAGGCTAGGTCTGGGTACAGTGGTAAATATTCCTGCAGAGAGCTGTACTTTTGGTATGTTCTTAAATTGTTTTTCCTTATGTATGTTGGAAACATACATAACTGGTATGTATGTTGTACCAGCACTGGTACTGATGCCATCAGTCTCTCTGATTGCAATTGCTGGACACTGATTTTTAAGAGAAGCTTCCATCTAGTTAAGTGTCATTAAAATTAGTCCCTTGCTAGACCCATTTCCATCCCCTCATGTGTGCCTGGAAATGGGGCTTAAGTTCTCACAGGCTAACCATGCCATGAATTCTTCCAAGATCATGGTGTAGCCTAAGCATTTCTTCATAGTAAAGCTGTCCTATCCTGGATGTAAAACTAGCTAGAGGAGTTGACTGCACAAGGAATTCTACAGGCAGTTCTTTTTCTTACAGCTCCAAACTCTATTTAGTATCCTCATGGTCATTAGAAGTTTCATATAAGGTGGGGCACGTATGGCCAAATGATAATGGGATTCTCAGCAAGTGATCCAGCTGCCTTTTCAGGAGTGGTTTTCTCTGGAGTTTCTCTGGCACCTTTCTTCAACTTCTGCACCTTATCCCCACAGCTGATTACATGTAAGCAGTGGCTGTACCAGCTGATATTCAAGGGGAGTAGAAACACCACACTTAAATGAGCTACCTCAGACAGAATTGCTGAATAATACCCTAGTTAGTATCCAGTATTCCTGGTCAGTACAGATGGTGAAGTGCTGGCAAAAATACTTGCAGTGGTTTGGGAAGACTCTGCTTGCTGTTAGTCACTACCACCAGATTAGCTTAATTAAAGCCAGCTGTGGGAAAGTGGTCTGCTGCAACTGATAAATCTCATTTCCTTCTCTCAAGTGTCTGTGAGCCTGAAGCGGGTGATAACTGCCTGCTTGGATACTGTGAGGATCTTAAGGTGGCTGCAGTTCTCTTCCATATGTGCAATTTTGAAGTTGGCCCTAAATCCTGCTTTTGGCTTGTGTTTCTCCATATGGAGTCCTTGGCCTTGAGATGCTTGGGTTTGTATATTGCATTGAATAGCATCTATTATGGTTAGTGTTGCCATTTCTTTATATGCTTTGGGAGAATTAGCAGGCATTTAGAGTGGTTTAGAAACAATGGCAAGGTTGAGCCTACCATAGATGCTCTTTTATTAAAGTTTAGAAACCTCACAAAATCAAAATAACTCTTCCCCCCGCACTCAAACCCTGACTTTAAAAACTGACAGCTTAAGCCATTTAGAAATATGCTAGTTTTCCTCTCTGAATAACCAGGAGTCCTTTGTGTTTTGTGAACTGGCATATCGGGTTTCTGCAATATTATTTGTATATAGAATTCTCTACTTGTTGCTCTTTCCATTCACTTAATCCTCTCCTCCACTTCCCTATCATCTGTTCAGTTTTGGAGGCAATTCCACAGTCAAACTTATGGCCAAAAAGTTGCCTACATTGATGGCTTGTCACAAACCAAGAAGAGGCCATTTTCCTTTTCTGAATTGATCCCAGACCTGCCAACATCAAGCTGTTGGGGTTTTTGCTAGTCAAATGAAGTTGTATTCGATGAGGCAGCTGTTTCAGAGTAAGGTTAATATAACAACTGCTGCCTTTTATAAGGAGTTCTGCTAGTGGGGTAATCCAGAAACGGTGAAACTCTAAAATTTGTGAATCCCAGTGAGCCTGTGAAATCCTGGCTGGATGCATGCTTCAGCAGGTGGCTGGAAATGATAATAAGGAATTGGGGTCTGTCGTGGAGCACTGTGGAAGGTTTGTCTTTCTGAAACTGCAGTGGATTTGCTTTGTGGAGATTGAATGAATTTAAGAATGCAAGTTGCTCTTTGTAGTTCTCAAATTTCTGAAGTTCCAGCTTTCGGTGAAGTAGAGTTGGCAGTTTCACATGAACTTCATCAAAACCATTTGGTTGTTCCAGTGATGCTGGTACAGCTAGATGCTAGATTACAATTCTTAAGCAAGCTGCTCTCTTGAATTGATGTTTTGATTAAAATATTCCATTGGGCTGGGCTGTTTTTTGTTTTCTTCTTGTGGGGTGTTTTCTTCTGGTTTTGGTTTGTTTTTTTTCCTGAAGCCCTGCAAGTCCTCAGGAAGCCCACATCGTGGCTGCTCTAAAGAGCAGAGTTAGTGTGGGTGTTTCAGAGGTGTGACTGAACAGCATAGATTATTGTGTTGTGGCAGATCCAATCATTTGGAGCTTAATTTGTTTAATTTCTTCTAGAATTGTGTAAGGAAAAATGTGTATGAATGCATGTGGCCAAAAAAATGGAGTTGCATCAATAATCGCTTTTCTACTAGATGTAAATTTTAGTTTCTTTCTGTCAGTGTTTCAGATTATAATAGTAACGATGATGCTGGTGATGGTATCTATTATACTTGCATGTTGTAAACATGCAACAGACTTTGTGGCTTCCAAATAGGGTTACCCAAGATTTTCATATGCAGATGAGCCTGCTTAATAAGCATTCCAGTTCTCTGGTAATTTACTGCCTGTTACTATTTTGCACGCAAGCTTTGTATCACTGTAAACTTCATTCCTGACAGGTAAGGATCCTTGCAATGCAATTTATCCTCCTGCATAGATGTTCTTGCAGCTGGAGGTGAGAATGGCCTCTTCCCTTAGTCCTTTCCCTCCTTGGGGGAGTGGCAGCTTTGTTCTGCTTCTATCCATTGCTGATTTCAACCTACACTATGAGGTACTGTTTAAAAAGGCTCACTGTCCTTGTGAAATACTTCAGTAAGGTGCTAAATGGTTTAATTCCAGTGTTGCTAGACTAGAGCCAATGTTTCTTAGTATTTAACTTCTGGGTGCATTGCAGTTTTTTTTTTTTTTTTTCTCACTGGCTTGTTTCTCTGCCAAGTTCTAATTTAAAGGATTTCATTGTATTTCTGTACTTGATGTGATAGGAGGAAAACTTTTTCTTTAGATTGCCTCCAGCTGTATTTGTCCAGAGGCTGGGTGGTGTGATGATGAACTTCTGCTTCTGCTGCTGCTGTTTGAATAACTTTTCATTGTCCAGCAATTT
Organism: Heliangelus exortis; assembly: GCF_036169615.1. Taxonomy (NCBI): domain Eukaryota; kingdom Metazoa; phylum Chordata; class Aves; order Apodiformes; family Trochilidae; genus Heliangelus; species Heliangelus exortis. The sequence goes on along the minus strand of NC_092429.1, from coordinate 10,775,032 downwards.
CTGTGAATGGTAATGAGGTGCTACTGACAGTATTTAATCCATCTCCGAGTTGTTTTTCTTATGTTTTGGTGAACCACTATTTTTTTCTTAAAATTAAACACTTGATAAAATAAAATTATATGAAATAAGAATCTGTACGTGCACTGTTCAAAATTACTGCTGTTTTGGTGTTTTGTTTTGGAGACTTTCTTTTTATTATTCTTTCCTCTAAGTATGGGAGATTTCATAGTTAGGCAGGTACTCTGGGAAGAGTTTTGCATTCTTCTGGGATGCACAGATGACTTCTGGAACATCTTTATTTCAGATTTGCATGTGTTAATGTTTGATTCAGGATGATGCAAGGCTTCTATGTAGATGTAGTGCCCTTTGTAGGATAAGTTAGTGTGGATGGAAAGTGAAGACAAGCCGAAGGCACACAAGTTGCTCCTCAAGGCATTTGGCTTTGAAGGAACATACACATATGCGTGGTACTTCTCTCTCTGTCTACTGCCTATAAAATTATGTGCTGTGTAGAAGCTCTCAAATCCAAATTTCAGTGCACATTTTGGAAGCTTAATGATTTTTAGGATTCAGTGGATGAGAATCCTCTTCAAATTTTGGAATCGGTTGTGCTGATGCTGTTAAAACAAACAAAAAAAATCCCCAAACTTCCCTCTGGCCATAAACAGACTCATGTAAAATACATGAGTGAAGAATAGATCCAACAGACTTTCTGTTCAGCATCACCTTTCATGGTAATAAATAGTTTGGGTCCTTGTAATATAAAACAAAGTAGAACATTGTCATTTTCTAGAGAAGAGGTCTACAGAGCACTTGTATTCAGGAGATATTTTATGCTCATACACTTATTTTGTACTTTACTCATTCCTGTAATTTGTTTGTGTTCAGGGCAGGCACAGGAGAGGTTAGAAGTGTCACTATAAAGCTGAACATATGAACTTGTTGGCATTTATTCTTGCATCTGGCCCAGATGTAGTTTTTGGAAGGCTTTTGTCCACTGGCTTGCTATCATAACTTGTAGATAATTTTCAAACAAACTCAAGAGTGTGAGTTTCCTGAAGGAAGTATTTATATTTCCTTTAGAGGAAGGAGAGGTTTCTGAGAGCTAGCTCAGAAAAGCCAACGCACAAGAATGCTCTTTCCATTCCAGGGAGTGGGAGGAAAAAAAATGGTTCAATAGCTCCAGTAGACAAAAACTCAAGACCAGACTATTAAAAAAGCTTTTGTCCCTGTTGCCATAATCTGCATGTAGGTATCTTTCTTCATGTGAAACAAAGATAATGTGTAGCAGCCTTCCAGAGCTCTCTAGCAGTTGTGTCAGTATGTGTGCGTTAACATGCTTTCACTAATACAGTTCTTAGACTATGCTTTGTTAAGGTTAAAAGCCCATGTCCAGACTAAATAAAAATACTACTTATTTCTAATTATGAATGCTTTGTATTTTATATTATCTGATGTAACAATATATATCTTGTTTACACTATGAAAATAGAGAATTAATTTTCATCATGCCAGTGCTATGCAATAAGCTTCTAATAAAGAAACTTGAGCATATTTTTCTTTAGTTTGAAACTGAACTTTTTTCCCAAAGACAAATTTATGTGTATTTTGCTTTCTTTATAGTTTCAAGATGCTAGTATGTAGTAAGGAGCAATAATGTTTGAATGTTTTGAAGGATTTCTGATATGGAAATTGTTTGGTATTCCAAAAGCTATGTGAAAATGACATATGTAAGCACTGATGCATCTGCAATCACTATGGTATTTATGTTTTTCTAATTATTGAAATATGTATTAATATCTTAAAATTACTTGAAAAAATACTTTTAAGAACAATTTGTGCCTTCTGAAGTGTAATTGAAAGCAGCCAGAGAGCATTGGCCTATTAATTTTTGTTTATATCAGTTTTGCATCACCAGAATGTTGAGCCCTGGCCCTTAGTTCTTCAAAGCCAAGTATATTTTCATGTATGCTGATTTCCCCTTCTCCTTTGCATTTGGGGACTGTTTATTCATCTCTTCTGGAAAGAGCAGCCTGTTGTCCTTCCCCTGGAATAGGGAGCTGTGATGGACACTGAGGACCTGCACATACTGGATGCTTGGAGCACCACGTTTTTCTTGTGCCCTGAGTTTTGTTGCTCAGGGGTGCTGCTAAGTTACATAGTAGAACTGAGTAAGTAAGGCTCAGGAGTAAAAACACAGCAGCCCTTACTGCTACCAAAAGGTTGTTTGGGCACTGCTGAAGACAATAGCAATGTAATATCCTTCTGAAGCATTTGCCAGCTGGCACAGGACACCACATCTTTTCATTTGGTTTAGTCATTGCAGAATAAAGAAAATTGGCATGCTCAGAGCATTTTAAAAATACATCTGTTCAGAACGTGAGTGTTGTTTCTTGCTTAGTTAATTTGCCACTTCATTATGAACTTCCTGATGGGAAAGGAATGATGTGCACAACATCAAGTGTAAAAGTTGGTTAGATTTTGTGAAATTCATAGAGATTCATTAAAGACATATTACTACATTTTATTCAAGTTGTGTGTCACTAAGAGAGTTGGAGCTTCAATTAAATGACGGGAATATGAGAGCTGACAGGAGAATTACTTTGCAGCTTCTGATGTAATCAGTAGATCTTGATGCCATAAACTTATTTAGAGGAATGATAGTGCTTAGCTGCATCCATTCTTAGCTCTCAAACCTTTTTTCTTAAAGGGTTTTTGAAAAAGACAGGTTTTTTTTAATATTTTTTATGAGAAATGCTTAATTTTATCAAAGGCCTTGCTCAGGGTTGCACAGATTATAGGCAGATTGTCCATCCTGGCTGTGTTTTAGTTTGGCTGTGAGTTTGCAGACATTAGCTCTGAACCATTTGTGTTTGCTTTCCTGGGGAGAGACCTTGGGTGGGAGCCTCATCAGTCTGTGTACAGTTTCTTGGTGTGGAAAGGGGCTGGCTGCAGGCTGAAGTATAAAAGGGACCTGATGTCTGGCAGACTGGATGGCCAAGGAATTTGGGTTCAGATCTATGCTTGCCTATGAAATCATCCATCAATAAAAAAAGGGTGTGTTATAGGGTCAGCCACAGAAATGGAGAGAGAACCTGAGTGACCTGCTTTAGTACTGTGTGCTTAAAAAGTTAACACCATATACATGAGGGTAGTATTTAAAAGATGCTGGCTAGAGCAGCAATGAATGCAGAACTTTTCAACTTGATACCATGCGTAAGTGAATTAATATTTAGATCAGAATGAAATTTTTTCCATTTTTATGGTAATGCACTATAATATCCATTTTCAAATGAGGGTGAATCTTCCCCGATAGATACAATATATGAAGCAAGCAGCAGCTGGTTCCCAGATCTCTGTACCGGTACAAATATAGCCAGGAGGCACACAGGACAGGCAGTCAAGCTTTGTGCAACAGAAACATTGTTGTGCACCTTTTTAAAATACAGTTTATTGAAGTTGAAAATCCAGAGTTTATTGGAAGTGTTCTTTACAATCAGATGTTTCCTGTTACTGAAGATGTGTCCTGTAGCTGTGTGACTTCTTTCCCATAAAGGGAGTAAGTTTGAACTTTGAATCTGGGTCTCCTATCAATTGCAGGCAGCACTGGACTGAAACTTCATATGTTTTGCTTGCCAGAACTTTCAGTCCCTGTATTTACTGCTGTTAGATTGCACATCTGTGACTGGGAAGGGTGCCTGTGGTGTGTGTTGTCTTTATATATTCCTCAACATAGGTACTGAAAATGTTAGAATAATGCTGCTCAAACAATACGCTTGAGAGTTTGTAACATCTTGTAGTGCCTGAGCATGGAAACACAACCTTGTTTGTCACAAAGGGCAGGTGTAGGAGTTGTGATTACTAGTGAGAGTAGTTTTATATATGTTTCATAGTATCATAGAATGACAGTATCACAGAACAGTTTGGTTTGGAAGGGACCTTAAAGATAATCTAGTTCCAACCCCTCTGTATGGGCAGATTTTCTCTGACCTTCACTGGTGCTGTGTGAAGTGGTGCACAGAGGATGTCACAATTAGTGCCTTCAATTTTGAACAAAGAGTAAGTGTAACTTGGAGCATTCTTGAGGCTGTGGTACAGAGGATCTTGCAGTAGCCAGTGCTCTTAAAACAGAGCCATCTAACTGTGTTCAGAAAAAGGTGGAGAAGTCAGAAAATCAGTTTACTATAGAAGAAAGAGCTTAGTAAAGCACAATAAGCCAAGCAGTGAGGGGAACACAAAATTAATGCTTAAGTAGGATACTTAATAAATTAGTTAGGCAGTATTTATCATTATACTCAATAAATTACTTAGTTCTTCTCCAAATCTGTCTTCAGCAAGTAAAGCAAAGCATTGGGAAGTGAAGGATCCCCTGTCAAGTAATTTATAAGTGCAGGCAGTTCTTGTGTTTTACCAAATCTGAGCAAGGGCATTCATGCTTTAGGTGTCTAAGTAAGATCTGTGTGAAACAGAACAGAAATTATTTTCTTCCCCCCAATTCCTTAGATATGAAAACTATCCAGAGTGTTGTGTACTCACGATAAGATTGTGTTTTTGGTGTTTTGTTGTTTTGGTTTTTTTTTTTCCAAAATATTTTTTCTTTGTGTCAGGGGATATTCTGAGACAAACTTCCTTGTTGTATAAATTCCAACAGTTTTCTGAGAGTGACAGAGCTTTTGTGAGCTTAATTTTCTGACTAGATGAAACAATATTTTAGTTTTTGTTATTAGTGCCTTTTCTTTATTAAGTTTTGAATAATTCTGTGCATTAAGTGTTTGTTCTCTGGTATATGTCGTGTTACAGGATATTGATCTCAAACAGAAAAATTTTGGTGGTTACTGGGGAGTATGATCCTACATTTTTCTGTTCTCAACAGAAAAAGGGAGACAGCTGATTGACAGACCCTTTTCTTTATGGTTAATCTTAATATGGTTAATTCTCTGGTAAAAAAGCAGCACCTAAGATCTTTATTTTCATTCTGACTCTGTATCAAATTTTGTTCTTTAATATTGCTGCTACAGTTACCATCGCCAGTCCAGATGTTGGACCTCTGTAGGGTATCTGGTCTCTGACCAAGCTCCAGAGGTAGAAATTATATTAAATGTTGCTAAATGGAGGTTACAGTTCTGCAGGAATGTGTTGTAGTACCTGTTAAGCAGAGGGGTGGAATGAGAAACTGAACAGCGGTCATGCATACAAGGCAGTGCAGACCTCAGAACCTGAGTTTCTGCATAAAGATTTTCCAAATTGCAGCCTTATGTTGTGATGTATTATTATTGTATTCCCTCTTTGGCTTGGTCTGTGGAGGGGATTACTGTAATGGTATGTGGTATCAAGGCTGTGTTAAGGTTTTATTATTAAACTCTTACAAGTCCTGTGGGACTGATGGTTTGTGGTTTCTCAGGACCACTTCCAAGGCAGCACACAATCGTATTTTTCACTGATTTTTTTTTTTCAATTTTTTTTTTTTTTTTTTTTTTTTTCCTAGGGAAGTTGGCTTATTGCTGAAGTCTGGTTTTGTTGTTTGTTTTTTTTTAAAAAAAACACAAAACAAGCCCAACACCTGAACAAGGGTAAGAGAAGTTCTTGGTTCAGCTTGTTTGGTTCCCAACAGGATGAGACAAATCTCTACAAGTCCTTGAAGGGAGTATCTGGAAAAAGCTAAAAAAAGTTAGTGCCTTCTCACAGGAACTTACTTTAAAAGTCTTAAATGAAATTCTGAAATAGCAGTTAGGTAAACATACAGATTATATACAGCTGGTGATTAAATGTGGATTATATTTGATGTTCTCATTCTGTGTCTCTGCTGCTTCTTTTCAGTTTGCATATTGCATTTTCATCAATGATGAAATCAAAGCAAGCACAGTATTTGCATTGGAGGTTGGTCCATATATTGATATTGCCTGATTTCACACATTTTCACACATTTTTTGGGTGCAAGTAACTGTGCATGACAGTAAATGTTTAGTATATGGCATTCACGTCTCCTGGGATATGGAACTTCAGATGCTTTCCAACATGGGCTTGTTTCTTTCTGTCTTCTACTAATCTCAAGTTTGATCAGGATGATTGTTCTTTTATAAAGACCCAAATCATGTTGGGTTTTTTCATTGCAGGCATAGCTGTTCAGAGTAGTGGAAAAGGTACAGCAATCTGTAAGGAATAGTTATAAAATATTTATCTGGCATACAGAATGCCTAGACCTAAGGTGCACAATATATGAGTAGTTTTATTTCCCTGAGCTGGGGACAGGGGAGCATGCTACAGAGTTATTCAGGCCCAGAGAAGGCTCACTGAGAAAGCAAGCAGGAGGATGGATTTGCAGGAGGCCTAAGGTGGGGACACTAGAGCGGGAAGTTCTATGTGCATGTGAAGAGGTAAGGGGGTCAGTGACACTTAAAATGTATCCCTTGCCTTGAAATGCAATTAAACCTGAAAGCTGGGTGGCTTATCTGGACTGTGGTGTAAGTGCATCAACAGATGTAGCAACCTCAGATATGCAGGATTGTTTTGTTTGTTTTTTTTTAATCTCAGGATAGAACTGTGCAAAGCCAGTTGTGTTCCTTCAAAGTCAAGTTCAGCTCTGTGTCTTGTGTGGAACATTATTAGAACAGTGTCTATTTTTTTTCCCAGAGCAGTACTGAGTCTCTGCGGTCTTTCTCTGAGTTCTTGGTTCCTGTGTTAAGTTATAAAGGGGTGAGCTTTCCTGGAAGAGGGGTCTCATACAGCACTCCTCCAAAATGGCTGTGGTGGGGCACAGAGACCCCTGCACAGCACTTTTTATTTTAGGGGATGGATAATGCAGGAGATTCAGGGGTTGGTCCATTTTCTGATGCTGTAGCTGGATGATGGAAGGGAGGAGAAAGTGATGTCTAGGTTCCAATGCAACTTTGACCCAAAGTTGACACAAAGGGACTTTGCAGTCTGGATGATGAGGTCTTGGACATTGTTATTTGTGGCACTGAGTGCTTTTTAAGTGAGTGTTTTTGCTGTCTGTGCTGCTTCTGATGGATTCGATTAGACCCAGAATAGAATTTGGATTTTGCAGTACCTTGGTTTTTTGTTTTCCTTCTTTTTTAAACTATCGTAGCCATGAAAAAAATGATTGTAGCTAACCTGAAAACAGTTGTAAAAGACTGGCATTGTGGCATGTGCAGCCTTAAACTGTGCATATTGGCAAGTTACTTGGTGTCAGGGTTCTTGATTTGGGCATAAGGGCTGCTTTTCAGTCATGAAAACATTAGAAAAAACACTTGAGCTGCTTTATGGAAGTAGCTAGCTGAAAGGTTAGGGACTGCTCCTTCAGACATAAACAATTCCTGTCACCTAAAGCAAGAGCACGTGTGAGTGTATTTCATGTTGCATCTTACCAAGTTTTGAAAGATAGAGCCTTTGAAGATTGCCTTTTAAAGCTAGAGGGGACTTGGGGGAAGGCACTGGGCAAAGACTGAGCAGCCACTTCAGTCTCTGGAAAAAATGGTCTAGAAAGTCGGGAGGATTTTGAACTAAGTGATGTCTGGAAGAGAATTGAAGCTAAAAGCAAAGAAACTTTTCTTCTTATATTAATGGAAGCAGGACTCGATGTATTTGCAAATAAATCTGACCTGTCCCAAAGAAATGCTAATTTTCATCAACTTCTGATAAAAACAGCCCATAGCTCTGAATCTGGCTGCATGTGAATAGCTGTCTGGGTGGAAGATGCTTGGTTTGTGAAATTACTTGCGGGGACAGAGGGAGTATTGACTGCAATGCAGGTTATTCTCAGGGAATTTGGTATTGAAACTATGAAACAAATAGTCACATGGAGGACCAGACTGGAAAATGAGGCTCACATGCTTACTCTGCTTGTATTTTGTTTGTTTGTTTATAGTGTGAAGAGAATGTTAGCAGATAAGGGAATGAAACATTATATTACTTTTGTGGGCTGCAGTAGTGGTATTAATTTGTTGCTTGCAATGCTTTTCAGCCACTTTTATATAAATCCTAATATTTCATGCATAGTGTTTGAATGCTAAATATATTGCAGGAAGATGAACAACACTTAAGTTTGGCATTAATTACAAAGCAATACTTTATGTTGATAAAAATCTCAACAGTTTTTTAAAAGTAGAACTCCACAGAGGTACTTCAGAATTAATTGATGGCAGATGAATTTAACAGAGTTAAAATGAATTAAAACCCTTGCTATTTAGGATCATATAAAGATGTCTGAATTTCATTCCCAAAAGAGGAAATGCAGTTGTTAATTCCAGATGTACTTTTATTTTTATTGGAGTAAATTTTGAGACCAGTAACATCTAGCTGCTTTTTTGTTTGTTTTTTTTTTAATATGTTACTACCATAGTATTGGATCTCAGACTACATGGCCCTGCTTTTAAGAAATTGCTTTAAATCCAGTTAAATGAACATTTTTACTATGTTTATTTTGAAAATTATCACTTTCTTACTGAATCTTGAGAACTGGAAAATAAGGATGAGAATGGTGTACAATATAAAAAGCCAAAGTCTTGATCTTGTGTCAAGTTATTGTCAGCTGAAATGTGGTAACTGTCAAAGCCTGTGATTACAGACTGCCTAAAAATGTAAGGTGATGCAGCAGGAGCTTACCCCTCTTTTCAGCATGCTAAATCTGATTGTGATTGGGCTTTTGGCCTCATGCTTGCGCTAAGGCAGCTTCTATGCTGCAAAAAGGGTGTGTGATCACTTCATCACATTTGAGGCCTAAATTACAGAAAAACTTTAAAGGAATTCAACCAAGTCAGTTCTAACCACTTCAGCTGTTGTCCAAGAAATCAGTAGACTTCCTGCTTCAGTTGGGATTGGCATCAAAATGGATGGTAAACTGGGAGGTTTACTGCCAAAGCAAGCGTTCCTTTGTCTCAAGCAAGAATAAAGCTGGAAAAAAACCTCCACTGTTGAGCATGGTACCACATTGCAGCTCCACTTGGAACAGAGTATCAAATTATTACGGATAAATTTTGCAGACAAGTTGGAGGCTGGGAGAGTGGTATATGAGGGAAATGAATGACAAAAATATGTGCATTATTGGGTGAGCTAAGTGCAAGCAGGTAGTAAGATTTTCTATGTGGCCAAGTCTCAAGTTGCATGTATAAAAAACAAGGACCTGTAAACCACATTTGAAGCAAAGTGTACCCCGTCATGTGAAACAGTGACTAAAAGCATTGGACATTATCTGGTGAGCAAGAGTTGTCATGATTATGGATAAAAGCACTGTTGTGAGCCCAAGATGACAAAACAAAATGGGTATCGAGTAGAGAGGTTGTATTTTCTTGATACTTGGCACATATGTTGATTATAGCGCAAAGGTGAACGATATTGATAAGCAGAAATGCATTCAGCTGGGGAGCCATTAGTGTGAGTGAAAAATGAGGAAAACATGCTGGGAACTGCAGGGAGCACAAAATACATGGCTTAGCAAACAGTGTTAGGGAAGAGCTGATCGTAACAGGTAAGTCCCCTAAGTGGGGGCAAAATAGTGGTAATACATTTGGTAAGAAAAAGCTCTCCAGTCTAGCAGTCAAAAGTACATTATAATTCAGGTAAGGCAGACTAACCTTATTAGGCATAAAATAATTTTTCAGTAAATCGTAGCTCCTGCACTGGGAAAGGACCTTGTGATCTGTTGTATAGTTGTAAAGCATCCTGCCTTTGCTAGGTGCCTGTTGTTTTGTCTGGCCAGTGAAGAAGCTACTCCCCTTCTTGGCAGAAGGGAGTAAAATGAGTGATTAAGGCAAAATAACAAGAAGATGTTACAGAAAGAAATGGTGCTAAGAAAAAGGGGAAAATGAACTTGTACTCTTGTGTTACAGATTCAGTGGTTCTTTCCTTTGACTCCGTTGGACATACAGTAGGCTCAGGTACAACATTGCCTTCTTCTCTATCTCCCACCTCATGACAAGGCTTCTACTTACTCAGACACGGTAGCCATGTTGGGAGGCAGGTCACTGAGTTAGACTCTTGTGGGAATCAACTGTCCAGACAAAATGGGTAAATAGGTCCTGTCCTAAGTCTAGTGAAATTATTAAGGGATGCAGTGACACATGAGGATTAATGCATGGGACTCCTTCCATTACCCAGCAAGGCAGATGACCTGGATGTGTTGCATGCATTAGTGATGCAGTTTGCGGTTCTTTTCTCATGTAAAAAGTATTAAGATGATGTCACTCACTAGCCCAAGAAAAAACTGTTCCACGCTACTAGGAGAGTTTCTCAGCTAAACAAATACTTGAGTTATTTGGGGAAAGACGTCAGGAATGCTTCCAGGAAGGAGAAGGCCAAAGAACTGCAGTTAAACAAGTAAGGCTGGAAACTTTTTTTTGGGTGGAGATTGACCAGCATCATCAAACCCCGGGGCAAATCCTGCCTTATCTAATTTCCCTTGGAACCAGAGCATGGCCTTCAATTACATTGAACCAGAAATCAGAAATTCTTTTGTGCTGGGCTCACTTCATAAAACCAGTAACTATCTTTGGCTAAGTGTAATGCACCTTCTGTAGCCAAGGCACACTACAGTGAGCATGACACTTGGTGAAATTCAGGTTACAGTGTATGTGTAATGATACATAAAGTACAAGGGAAAGGCTAAGAGTTTTGGTTATAACCCCTTTAAGAGATGGGGATATTTACTGTATTGCAGAAAAAAAAAATTGAAGCAAAGGTTTTGTGTTTCAACTTGCTTACCAGCGTTTCCTTTTAGGTTGATAGGGGGAACATGCTGCCTTCCAACATAGCACCTGTCTTCTGCCTGCACAGTTTGAACGAGAGCCTGCTGCCTGACACTAACAGCAAAGCTTGAACACAGATTTCTGATTTACTAACCCCCAAGCTAGTGGTAGTAACTTGATTTGTTTACAACACCTCAAATGCTTTCTATTCTCCCTGCATCTTCTCTAAACCTTAGATCTGAAAACTGATCTATTGTGGGTGGTTTGTCTGATGTGTGGGAGTATCTCTAGGGTGCTGATTGCAGGGTGGATGTGTTGTGTTTATGGAGGGAAGACCCTCTAGTAACTCCCTTCTAGTGATTATATCAGTGATAACTGCAGTATGTAATGTTGTTGCCTGCCTCCTTCAGTGTTGGGTGATGGTTTCTTTAGTCTGCAGAAGTTGAGGGGGGAAGGGGGAAGTTGCACAGGTTTGAGGCATGAAATCTGTGAGTAAAATTCAGGGCAGTATTTTGATTACAGCTGAGTATGTCTGAATCAGCAAACCTACAAAGAGTTATGCTAGATTGGTGTTGGTACAGCTGAGAACAGAATTTTTCCTGTAAGTAAAACTTTTAAATGTTACCTACTTCAGATTTTTTCTTCCATGATACTGTTTTCCCTTCTAATTGATGTGAAAACAGCTAAGCTTGTGAGTAGCTTCCAGTGCAGGGTATGGAGTTAATAATAAATATTGTGATTTGATACTACCAATGTGGTAGTAATGAAAAATAGTTCAACTACTCTCTGGTTTTTGAATTCTGTTAATATGGAAGGTGGGAAACAAGCTAGTGTGTGCCAATGGACTGTCTGAGTCTGTTTAAGAAGCACTGGTCTTTGTTCTGCTTTTATATTGCAACTCAAGCTTGGATTGGTTAGGAGCAAGATGATAAAATTTGATCTTTAGTAAACCCTTCCACTGCAACAAAATTTGATTTTTTTTCATTGAAAAAAATACGAAGAAAACTCTTACATTTAAGAAGGGAGGCTCAGAAATGTCCCAGAGGGCTGTATGCTTATTGCTTTCATATTTGGTACTTTGCATTCACTGTGCTGCAAACTTTAACTTGCTCTGAACTGATAATGTGTAATGAGATGTCAAGATGTGTAATGTTTGTCCAACTGAGGGATAGCTTTCCTTGTTGAACAGGAAGGAGAGAAAGAAAAACTGTGGCTCTTGTGCTTCCGCTGTCCATCCCATCTCACCTTGCTGCAGACCCAGGAAAAGACAGAGCCCAGAAAGAACCCAAAGAAACAATGGCAGCTCCAGGCCCAGCCATTCCTAGTAGGTGATGTTTCAGGTTGGGGTAAGAAGGGACTAAAGTTACATACTTTGTAACATAAAAATACCTTTTTCTTTATTAGTTAGAATTAAACATCTGTCAATAATAGTCTCCCTGTTGAGATTTTATGTTGCTTAAAACTAGTTTTCATTGACCTATATTTGCATATTGAACAGCTTCATGGACTTGCTCTTCTGTAATTGTTAGTTGTGCCATGTGAAGGGCAATTTCTTGTTGCAGCTTCTTTGTTTTACTTGAATTGACTCTCTTCCCTGTCTTCATTTTCCTCTTTACTCTTTGTCCCACATGCAAATACCAGTTTTCAGGAAGGCTGGAAGTCTGTCCGGAGGCATCCCAGATTAATGACACTCTGGGTTATTCTTTATAAACTGATCTGAGTGTTCAGAAGATCATCAGGCTATGGAGCCCTGAAGCACTGCTTCATAGTTAAAGGTGTAGAGTCAAGTATGCTTGGAGTGAGACTGAACTATCTGAGGTTCATACTGTGGTCCAGCCTTTACAAGTCTAAATGTTTTTGTGGCTCACTTCATGACTGTCTCTTCCGTTGAAATACAAAGTTTGAGCAGCAAAGATAAATGTTTGATGTGATGTCTAGGCCAGTGTTTCAGCTAAAAAATTTCTGAACTTGGGAGACATTAAGCAGGACACAGGGTGTCTGAGGAGGCCTAAGTTTCATTTGTTTGTCGTAGTTAGCTAGTACTCTTTTTTTTTTTCCTTTAGTTGCTGTGTTTTACTTTGTTGCTAGCAAATTAAAGTTGGGCCTTGAAAGTCAGATTTATACCCGTGCTATTTTTGTTCAAGACTTTTTCCTACCTCCTGTGTCTGAGAGAGAAAGCAAGTTAAATTTTTCTTCTCGTCAGGATTGTAGCACATTGAGTATGCCCCTTTATCATCTGCTAATGTGCTTGCTGGAAATCTTGAAGTTCTAAATATCTTATAGATGTAGGCTTACAATGTTGGACATTCTTGGTTGCAGTAATGGCACAAGTTGTATAGGAATTGTTACCAATGCAGGCTTAAAACTCAATAGCTCTAACATATCTTCTTAATAAACCAAGCGTTATCTAGGTCTTGCTCAAACTGTTTGCATATTTTAACTTTTAAATAGCTTTTTTCTTTCCAATTTAGTTCTTATCCCTTATCAAAAGCTTGTCTTGATTTATGCAAAGAAAATTGAGCTTTTAAAATTTGGTTTAGAGTAGCAAATCTGCTGCAGCTCATGTTTGTGAAAACCCACATACAAGGCCATGCTTCCAGATGCTGAGTTCACAATGGTAGTGGAGTAATCACCTGAGAGTTTAAATCCATGCTTAGCTAGGACATTGCTTTTAGTAATTCCTCACACTGGAGTCATTAACCTTTTTGGGAGAAGCTATGAGAATTAGGAAGTAAACTTTCAGTTTCCTTCAGCTGCTGATATATATCCAGGTGCTCAAATAACCATTTTGTGAAGGATGAGAAGAACATAGTGTCTGTCCTCCTAAATGCAACTCCAGAGTGAATTTGGTGTCTGGTTTGTTTTGGGTGGAGACTGGTATTTGGGGAGGCCAGGAATAGGAATACAACTGAAATAATTTGTTATCAAATAAGAGAAAAGCACTGGTGACCTGCAAAAGATGAGTTGCTGTTCTTTGGCTTTCTTGATGACAATCTGGTAGTAAGGTGTCCACAAATACAAGCTCTGATCTTTGCCAGATTTCTAGATTAGTAGTAATTAATTTATATATTGCATTAATAGAATTTGTCATTCTTTGATAAATAGTCTTTCAGGAAATCAATTTTAATTTATGTTGGGAGCTGGTGTGGTTATAGTATGTTACTTTTTTTGTTTTCTCTTCCCCCCAAAAATGATTGCATTTCTGACTGTCTTTCTTAATGCTGTGTGGTAGTAATGGAAAGGTAGCAGTGGATTTATTATGCTGTATTTTTCTGCATTCTTGTAAAACAGAAAATAAATGGGAGATTATTTTTTCTGCTGGTTTTAGTGGCTTTATACTGCAAAAATTCTTCTTCCGTTTCATTTTTGATTAATGAAGTCCTACTTCATTCTTTATTTCTTTGAACTCTAGGCTGTGGGAGCTGCTTGAATCTTTGCCAATGGCTGTCATGTATCGTTGCACAGTCCTTACATGACTTTGCCAGCATTCAGTGTCATCATCTGTCTTCTTGTTAATGTTCTATTCCTCCAATGGAAAATATAGCTGTGAATGAGTTGAGGAGCTTAAAAGACACATCGAAATAAAAGTGTCTTGATGGGACTTTATCATGTGGCACCTCTCTGCATCAAATCAGTACATCTTGTAAGCCACTAAAAGCCAATGTACATTACTATTTTGTTAATATTGTTCTAGACTTTTATTAGGAAATGCGATACAATTCTAAAATAAAGAATATGTCGGAAAATTCAATAGGGCAGCATTAACTCCATTAGCCAAGTGGATACATGGTAGTAAATGAAACAACTGTTTATTTAGGAAAGGCTGCAGTCTGGCTTTAAAGAGGTGGTTCCCTGGGAAAAGGAAAAGGGCATATGCAGTTCATAGGAAGAAATTTTTCATCTTCCTATTGGGGTCTTTCAAAAATTCAGCTTAAAGCAGTCAGTTGCTTTTCTACCCTTGGAGATTGCTGTAGTTTTCTTAGTAAAAAAAAACTAAGGAGTTGCATAGTCCATGGTAAGGTAACCAGAGGCTTTAAAAATGTAACATGCTAAAATGGCCTTTTTGTTTTACTCTACCTGTTTTGGAGGTAAGACAAGCAGGAAAAAGACCTTCCTGATGGATGACCCGTACAGCACTATCAGCAAGTGATTGCTTATTTTTTCTTTCTGTGCGTGGGGAATGAATAATGTAGCTGCAGTGTCTAATGAAGGAGATGCCTCTGGTGTATTGCTTTCCTCAGGCTGTAAAGCTGGGCCAGATGTCTTTGGGGGCCCCAACCAGAAATTACAGGGAGGGCAAAAATACCTCAATGGTATAGAACTGGAAATTACTTCCTTTTGCTGATAAATCTGAAGCAATAAGTAGTATCCTCATGACTTTAGATGTCACCAGGGTACATGTCTTAGTGGCGGTAGGCAGATTTCCCCTTTCCCTACTTTGAACTCACAGGTTTGTATTTCAGTTTTGTTGATAGTGCTTGGTGTACCAGTTTCCATAAAATCTGTCTGGTTTCATCAGGTGGGGTATCTGGAAAATAGAATTGTGCTTGGTGCAGAAGGACAGGAGTTTTTAGATCAGTTTGCATAGTCTATGAACATTTTTAATAGAAGTGAAATGCCAAGTTCTGCAGCTGATGCTGAGACTTGCTCTGTTTCTCTTTTTTTGCTGCTTAAAATGATGTCCATTTTTAACTATTTTGGCTACAATATTCCAGGGGGAAAGGAAGGAGGAGCGTGTTTCAAGTTTGACGTTTTCTTAAATAAATTTAAGTTACGCAGTCTTTTTTGAGAATAAAATAGCAAAAAATGCTATCTCACAAGAAAATACCGTATCAGTAATTTTCAAAATGTTCTCTGTGCTTCTTCCTTTGGTCCTGGTTCTCTAGACCAAATGCTTCAGGTATAAGGAGTAGTACTGTCAAGGAAGTTCTTTTGCTCCCCAGGAGAAAAAGAAACCTAAATAAGGTTACAGAAGTTCTTGAAGAGCCTTTTTTTAAAAACACAAGGTTGAAATGTCAAATGGGCAAATAGTTACATGCAGATGTAGATTTGTGAGGCATGCTCCTAGCACTGGACTGTAAGGGTTAAGCAGTTATATTTACAGTTGTCAGTTCTGTTCTTTCTGTGTATTTTTACAGAGCAAGGAAGGCACTGAGGACTGGGCTTTATCTTGCCAGTGCACTTGGGCTTCTCCCTGGTGTTATCTGGATAACCTGGAGAAAATGACTGTTAAACCTACCTGCAAAAGAGGAAATGAGGAAGAAACTGGAACATAGCATTTAGGAGATGGACATGCAGCCTATGCAGGGACAGAGATATGGAGCCCAGGTGGCTTTAGCTCTACCCCTTCTGAATTTGGCTTTACAATCTTACTATTTTTTTGCAGTTACCAGCCTCTGAAAAGAGTGCTTTCATCACTGAGTTCCATCAGTGAAGAGGTTAAAGTTGAAAAGCCTAATGAAAGGATGCAACATTAAGTCCTTGTTTGTCCAGTGCTTTCACTGTTGCTCAGTAATCCTGAATAGTATTTTTTTAACCCTGGAAGAAAACTTTTCTTTTGTCCTTTTGAGTTGATTCATTGCATATGACTTTTTTTTTCATTAATTCTTTCTTGTCTCTTGAGTTCTAGCAGAATTGCTTTACATCAGCTGAACTTTTGTAACTGTCCATGTGTGTTTTCTTAGGCTAAGGTGAATGTGAGGTGTTTGACCTTTCTCATGGCAGAGTAAGTCATTTTACCTGGCCTTTGCCACAGATGTAGAACCTGCATGTGGACAGTGACCAAGGCTTAGCTCAGTTGCAGCCTCACTTCCGTGAAGACCAAACTGCACTGGACAGGATGAAATGTATCAGGGTGGTCTGAGCTGTTCTTGATAGGACTTCTGTCTCCTGAGTGTCATAGGGATTTCTTTGTCAAACACAAACATTTTGAATGAAATTTTGAATGTTCTGCCTTCCCTCCTGTACTGGCAAGTATCAGTTATATACAGAACTAGAGCTGCATACTGCCCATCTTTTTGAAAAGTTTAAATTAATTTTCTCTGGGCAAACTTATTGTACTGGGCTTCCAAGTAGCTAGATGATGTAGAAATAGTATTTATGTCATCAGGGAGATACTTTATGGGTAGTTAGGGAGGATAAAACCAGTGTGACAAGTGAATTCTTTTATTATTAATTCCTGATTAGTAGCATAAGGGGAAGTTTGTGTGCATTTGCTTGTATATAGCTATATTGGCTTTAGATGCAAAATGCAATTTGAAAACTTGATGTTTTACACTGTGCCTTATGGCTTTTTGGGTGGTCTCTGTGGAGTTTTGTAGACATTAGACAATGCATTTCTCACTTGCTGCCTGATAGCTGGATTTCTGTTGGGTACTTGAGAGAAATGTCCATGCTAATGCCAGCATTGAATTTGGCACAGGATTTCCATCATTTACAGAAATTGTTATGTTTGGCTGTACTTCTGCTCATATAATCCTAATTACATGCTTTATTGTGAAATTGTTGTCAGTTATTAGATTCTCATTCAATTCCAGCCTTGCTAGAAATGTAGAAATGCATTTTATTTCTGACCTAAGAAAACATCTTGTTCTTATGGGGCGTGATGAAACTTCATTTCCCATGTTCATTCATTTCTGTGCTTCTGTACAGTACTGTACCACACTGTCAGCTGGGACCTGTAGCTTTCTAGCACAAGTGAGTGTGTGGTCCTTAGAATGCCTTGCTCTTTTAAAATACCATTCCTTTTCTTCTTCATGAGCCTTTCAGTCCCTTATGGGCTGACCACGTAAAGCCTTGTTCAGATTCTTCCATGATGTTCTAGTGGATGTAAATTAAATTCTTTATTATCTTTACTCATTTTTGTCTGTGGGGAAAAAAAAAAAAAGTGAAAGTCCTGTTTCACACAGCCATATAAATGCCTTATCTGGAAACTGGTGGGTCAGTCGTGGTCAGAGCTGGATCATCATGATGGCATTGGCAGGGGGCAAAACTTCAAACCACTGTTAACAAAGTTAGCTGGTACAAGCTGGTCCTCAGTGGAGATGCCTGAGTATTTCTACCTGTTCACTCCAGCTGTTTTGTTCCATTTTCTCCTATACTCTACCAGTTCTTTATCCCACTTCATGAAAAAGAGGAGAAATGTTGCGTGTCAGCTTGTTAACTTGATGAGTAAGGCTTCAAACTCAGGTGGTGGCACTAAGCAGCTGGTAGGTTAAGGCACAGAGAGGTTACGTGAGTGCCAAGGCTCTTGCAGCCAGTATTTTCAGGGAATGGGAGGGGAGGAGCTGGATTGCCCCTTTCTCTAGCAGTGAGCTGTGTGATCAGCTCAGTCTATCTCCTGTAATCATCCCACCTTGACCGTTCTGTGTTTTAGGTTTGGTTGTACTTGCCTTTGATTTAGTGGGTCTGGGTTTTCTTTTGTTTAAAGTTAAATACATAGCTTCAGACAATGATTGCCTTCTCCTGAATCTGGGCTGTGTGTCTGCCTTTCTCCGTATTTGGGGTTTTTTTGTGAATCCAGTCTGCTTCTAGCCAGTGTGTGGGCTGCATGGTTGGGTGTCACAGTTACTTTTGGTCCCTGTATTTGTAGTGATACAGCTATAAATGACACTGGAAGTCTATAACAAGACTGATTCTTGCTAAAAAGGAAGCTAACTCTGTATCTGTAATTTAGAGGCTCCTGGTGTCTGTATTTGGGGGAGCAGCATGGGATAGAGAAACATTTCCAAGCCTATGGTAGTCCTGTAACTTCCAGGAGTCTCAGTGGGTGTGAGATGGCTCATGGTGAGGGCAGCGTTTCTTTGCCTTCAGTAGTTCGCATCGTTTCACCAGCTAGTGAGAAGAAGGAGCATAGATGTTTCTGTTTTGATGTTACAGGCAGAAAGGATAATTTAAACCCTACTGAGTATCAGGAACAGACCCATTTTTCTGTTTAAAAACAGAAATGTTACTTTGTTTTGTTATATTTCATGCATTTTTTTGAAAGTGTCCATTGTAAGGTAGGTGGTGTATTTATTTTTACAAACATCAGTGAACATCAAAAGTAACCACTTTAAACCTAGGGAAAGTGGCATGCATGTGACAGACAGAAGGTTTCATGTTTCTCATGAAGCATTGCAGTGGAGGTTTGTCATCTGTGGCACTTAGCATTTAGTATGTGTGTGTTTTCTGGTGCTTCAGTTATAAAGTTTATAAAGTGCTGAGTTAGTAGAAAGCCTAGGATGTTGTAGTTATGATGTGTCTCCTATTGGATTTCCTCTTCTTATATTTCCTGTTAAAAGGAATGTTAGCTGGAATGGGACAGGATTGATGACAGTCAGTGGATGTAGGTGTTTAAAAATATTAAAAAAAAAATTAAAAAAATACATGGATGGAATTAAAAAAATACAGTATGGATGTTGGTTTTGGAAGGAGGAAGGATTAATAAAAATTGAAGGCATATTTTTTTCCCCAGAATGGCTACTTGCCAATGCATGATCCATCCTACATGCGGAGGAGGTAAGGTTGGACAGGAAATAATTTCTTGTAGGAGGAATAAACTGGGAGGAAGTTATGAGGGAAGCAGCACATGGGGGAAACAAACTGTCAGTATGTGGAAGGTGGAGGAGAGATGCACAGGTGCATTTCTAACATCGAGTACAATGGGGATAGTGGGTGGCACACGGGTGCTGTCAGAAAAAGGGTATGTGCCAATATCAAGTGCACATGTGTTCTGCAACTTCTGTTACCTAAGTTATGTCAAACAACATTCTTCCCTTGGCTTGTGAATTAAATCTTAATGGGATTGAAATCAGTTGCATGGTTTACACTGACCTATCTGTGCAATTGTTTTGTCTTAGGTACATGTTTCCTATTCTGGTAAGTGATCTTATGAAAAGCTTGTGATCTTGTTAGGTAACTACTGCAGCAGAGATTCTGGTGGTGTTTCATAAAGAAAGCAAACTTCTCTATTTCCCGTAAGCTTTTTCTAGAAGGGTATGAGAATTTTTTTTCTTCTTGTTTCTTTTGATAAATCCTGATCATTAAGCTCTGTAAGGTTTATCTTCTACTTCTCTGTCTGTATTGTTTTTTATTCTATGTTAGTGAGAGCCAGTGGTTCTCAGTGTGAAGAGGCCCTTGAGTTTAACCCAACACAAGAAGAACACTACACATTTTAGTTATTTTTTTGTCTCTCATGTGAATTCTAGTAGTTTAGGGTTGGGGTTTTCTGTGTCAAATATGTGACTTTCAAGATCACAGTGTATTCAAAGATACTGAATGCAGATCTTATTTTATACAGAACTTAGAGATGTTCTGAGTGATAACTTTATTTCTGCAGCTGTTCTCTCTTTGTGTCATAAACTGGCTTTACACTTTCCTACTGAGCAACATCATCTGTGCTCCAAGCATTTTTGCCACTGTGTGTGACTTTCCCTTGAAGAGGGACTACTTGATTATGAAGTTGTGGGCTGCAACAGACAAAGAATCAAGAAAATTTTCAGAGCTCTTTCTATGTCAGGGCCTAGGAGAGAGTGTTTGTCATACAAATTGCTGGCAAACTGATTTCTACTGTTAACAGGAAAGCTTTTTATCTGAGTGCAAGCATGGTTTCAGTAGTGCTTTGTTTTTTATGGCTGCAGATATCTTGGTTAATTCTAGTGATTTATAAATTAATGATCACCCACAGATTCTTTTGCTTTAATATTTTCTGGAGATCAAGGAATGTTAATTTGCGAATACCTTGAAGTAAATATAACCAGTGATAATGGCTGCTAGTGACTGAAAATAAGGATAATAGCTATTCTCAGTTAGACATAATTATTGTCTTTCCATAAGGACTTGCTACTCTTTGGGTTTCGTGCCTTTTGAAAAGGAGACACTTGCAGTTTTTATGATATTGTGTCCCTTGCTTTTGTTTTCCAGAATATGACAAACTGGGCTTTCTTCTGAACCTGGACTCAAAATTGTAAGTAGAAAAGTAGGACTCTTCTTTATCTCTGTAGTTACAGATTTCTGTTGTAAGCAATTTTCATGTCACCTGGGCAGTAGGACAGCCAAGTCCTGCAGCAGCCTGGCAGTTGCTTCTTTCCTGACACCAGGCTTTTCTGTCTGGCTTAGATTGTAGTTAATTGACATTAATTCCTTAATGACTGATCAAGAGGCTATAAATGTCCATCTGAAGCCATGACTGTCAGTCTGCTCTAGATATCCTACTGTAATCTTCCAGATGAGGAAAAATGTATTAAACATTTGAAAGCATGAGGAATGTGAATCTGCAATATACTGGGATGCTTAGAAAGTTATATTTCCTTTCCACTTGTTTCTTTAAAAATGGATACTACTGTTTTGGTTGTTTTTTTTTTTTTAATGTAAACTGGAGGGCAAAGAACCTGAACACAAGACAGTGACCATTTGCTATGTCAGAAGAACATCGAAGTGCTGAAGGATGGTCCTCATGCTTTTTGCCGTAAATCGGTCAAATTGAGGCTGAGCTTTTTACCACTAGGCGGCACTAGCGGCTCTGTTTCTGAGGTCAGCAGCCTTGCAGAAATTTTGGTGATGGGAGTGAGACTAGTAAAAGCCTCCTGTCCCTACTACTTAAAAAGGCATGAAAGAATCTAGCGGCTGTGAATGACTTGAGGATGCATCCCCTGTACATGTATCATGTTAATATAAAAGCTATTCTTAATGTTTAGAAAGTTTTGTTGTGCTTACAGAGGCATAATGTTCAAGTTTTGAGTTTAGTCTTGCTGAGCAGCTTGGGGAGCTCCCATAATGAAATAAGAGCCTCATCAGTATGTTTGCAGGTCATGAGAAAGTCTTTAGGTAGGAAGTTTTCAGAGAAGAAGCTGAGTACATGCATTCAATTGCAAGTAATTAATCTGGCAAAAAGGTGCTGCAAAAGGCCATGTATGAGAAGGAATATTGATATTTTTTTTTACATTTGTATTATTTTTTTTTCCAAATGGTTCTGTATCTCAGTGTGAAGGCAGGATGGCATCTACTGCATGAACAGGTGGTCAGGTTTCTTTCTGGTCTCATTTAATGTAGCATTCTGTGCCGGTTTTGTTGCATGCTGTCTAGAGCCAATGCTACTTGCAGAGTTACTGATTTTCTTTATTGAGTTTCCTGTATTGAGACATTCTTATGATTTAGAGGCAATAATAGTGTATGTACTCTTACAACACTGTGGGATGAGGCAATACTTTGTTTTCAATTTATGCAAAGCAAAAAGATTAAGCCAAAATTCTGAAGTGAGTAGGTAACCTTTGAATGAATGTATTGGTGTTGGTAAGGGAAATTGGGGTTTTTTAAGTCCAATTTATTTAGCATGCCCATTGGCTGTCCATGCACTGCTGGCATTCCAGCCTTGGATACCAGCCTCTGCTGTGTCCAGACCACTGCTTCAGTGTTGCTCTTCCTATTTGTCCTTTTGTGTTCACTTTTGTTTGATGCTTTTAGAAAGTCCCATTGAATCTTTCTTCCCCTCAAGCCACTGTTGCATCCTTTTCTCTCTTTTTTTCTGTTTTAACTTCACTTATGGATTTCTGAGACATGGACTTTTTTTTTTTTCATATACTTTAATATGAGGCCAAGTGAAATTTGTACCAGCTGGAGGGCTTGCAAAACCCTAACATTTTTTATTAAGGCCTTCCTATGATAAAACCCTCCCTGCTATTTCTGATTAAAGAACAAATACTTCAAAAATATATATTTTTATAGCACCCTAAAATGTGCATGCTTGATTTCAAAGCAGATCAGCCATGAAGTTAGCTTCTGAAAAGGCTTGCCATAAAATCATCATGATTAAAATAAGTACTATGAGGTTAGGTTAAGGTGCAAAGAAAGCAATTGCTATACATAGCTGAAGTAACCTTTTAATTGTAATTGGGTTCTTTGCTGGGTTTAGGTTGGGGGTTTTGTTAATTTGTGCTGTTGTTTGTTGGTGTTTCTTCTGTGGAAGTAAATCTGCTTTTAGGGTGGAGAATGGACCAGGTGACCTGCAGAGCTCCCTTCCACCCTGAATGATTCTGATGGTTTTTTCATCAGCAGGGAGCTAGAGGAAAGCTGAAAATACCATAAAACATACTAAATAAATTTTGAACAAAAAATGTTTGACAGTCTAGAGGAATTTGCTGCTATTCCAGAAGTTCATCATGTGTGGTTAGGATACTAAATATGTTTTTTAAGTACGGACTGTGAATTCTGTGGAACTTGGTGGTTAAAAATGCTTTATGTGACTATTAATCAAGATGGCACTGTCATAGAAGGATTTTCAGGTTAAAAAAAACTTGCTCAGAGTTGAAAGGGGCAATATGTTCTACACTAATGACTTTACTGGCAGAAATAATTTAATTACTTCTGTTGTGATACAATCGTGGAACTTTGCTACAGATCACAACTTTATAGGGTTCACTTAATTCACAGCATGTGAGAGTCCAGTGTGACTTAGAACATTTAGTATCCTCTCTTTTTTCCTTAATATTCCATTTGTTCAAATTGTGTTCCTGGCTGTGTGATATAATTTAAACAAACAACCTGCAGGACTTAACACTGTCTGTAAAGGTAGATCTGCAGTAAGACTTAAATGCTCTGGCTTGCATTTTAAATTAAATTATACAAAGGGAACTTTTGCCATAAATAAATAGTAATGTGTTTGTTAGCCATTGCATCTTTAGTTTGTTCACTTATTACTGTTTGAGTGTCCTCTCCTGTGTAGATGCCTAGGGCACATTATTCACATTTAATACATAATACATTCTGTTCTGGTTATAGCAGCGTCATGATTCTGTGTACTGGTTTTCTTTGAGTTAATAGAAAGGGGAAGGAAAAGAGATTTGTTCAGAAGTAGCTGAGAAGTATTTCCTGTGTGAACTGTGTGTCTGATGCATATGTTACTGGTATGGCCAGGAATCTCACCTGGAAGAGTGAGATGACAAGTTTTAAAAAGTAGGATGGTATCCAGGTAGGGATTGTTAGTGAAATGAAGGATGAATGGAAAGATGCGGACAATCGAGTTCATGAATTAGTTGTTTCCTCAGTCAAAGCAAGACCTAAGGCTCCTCAGAATACCATTAATGGAAAAGATCTATTTCAAGAGGAGTTTAGTTTTAGCTGTGCTTGTTCCAATCGTATCTTTATTACCAAAAGTAGAATGTCAAAACAAAAGATAGAAATATGTCAGTTGCATCAATTTCTTCCAGGTAGATAGGTTTCCCAAGCAATAGAACCACATACTGTTTTTAAACCTTTAAGAATAAAATCTAACATTGACTGGTTGTATAGAGAAAAATGCTTACAGAAAAAAAAAATACAATTCATGTCTTATTTCTTGGAGGGGCCAGTAGTTCCTGAACAACTTAAGGTCATCAATCACAGCAGTGACTCAGTGAATGGATTACTAGGTGCCACCAAATGCCAAGATTTGCTGTCGCTTTCTAACATCCATTCTTGGCAAAGGATTGCTTGCTTTTATTATTATTAAATATTTATATTGTAGTAGTTCTTTGAGGCTGGCCAGGTCCTAGAAACAAGACTCTCATTGACTACAAATTCTGAATCATTCTCTGAGCAGAATGTATGTTTGCATTGTATTAAATGAGATTTCTGCAAGAGGATCAGCATATTATCGTATAAGTTACTTACAGATGGCATCTTAATGCATATTTACTGGGACCAGCTGAAGGATGCATGGTTGTTCTTCATTCCATCAGTTACTACTCTGTGGATACTTGATTTAGTCACCTTGATGATTACTTTGATTCTGCCTTGCCATGTTACAAGTGTAGATTCGCTTGTGCTGTGCATGTGGAAATCTTTTTGTAATAGTCTCTGATTTGGGGGCTCTTCCCTTGCATTCCTTGCCCTCATGTTTGTATAACCAGATTTCCTTACCCTGCCAGCATGCTATTTACTCAGTGAGATGGAAGCTAAGGACTGCTACTTCCATCCTCAGTTCAAACTCATCCTTCAAAAGCAGTGGGGAAGAATCACTCCCTCATAAAGTTTTGCCAATGTTAGAAGATGTGCATGAGTTTATTGGAATAATTCTTCACTTAAACAAAAAGATAGTGGGTATTACAATGTGGTAACTTGTGGTAAAATTTTTTAAAGGTATAAAGGAGGCCAAAAAACCTGCTACATCTCTCAATTGGAAAAGTGACTGCGAGATCAGTATGGTTGCCCACAATAACATAATAGAAATATGGTTAATATACTAAATCTAAATGAGACCTGATATATCTTTTATATGGAGTACTTTAGCAGGTTTTAGTTAGTAGTTAATTAAAAGGAAGAATATTTTTTCCAGTGACCTGTGCGCTTTGTTAGATATTACAGGGTAGGTCTGGGAAGTGCAACAAAGATTTTTTGAATAGTCATGATACTTTCAAACTTCTCTTTAAAAAGAAAAAGACAAAGAAATAGAGTCTTTGGGGAAAGGAGAAAAAAAAAAAAAAGAGAGAGAGGGGAAAAAAAGCCAGAAATAATAACCTTCACCCAGAAAACTTAAACGAAACTTGATCTAGACTTTGAAAAGACAGTAAAAATGGAGGGAGTTTGGGCTAGGGAAATACACAGATTGGGTTACTTTGGTTTGTTGAAATTTCTTTCCTTCAGAGCTTTAATAATGAAGAACTGAAACAGAGCCCCTTCCCCTCATTTTGTTTCTAGGGTGGGAGATTGCTTTGAAGCTGTTTGTGTCTATGTGTGGTACTTTGCCATTAAGCACTGTAAAAATAATCAGTAAACGTGTTGGAATGCTGGATTTGCCCTGTGCCTGCTGCTGTGGGATTTCTTTGTGCCCTGCTTCCCTTCCTGTTTGTCTTTTTGTATTCCTGCAAGAAGGGTGCAGGGGTAAGAGAAGCAGCAAGAAGTTCCAATGGTCTCGTGTCCTGCCTGTGCAGGAGTGTGTCTCAGACCACATGGAGGAATTCTGACCATCACAAACAAGAGTGTGCTGGTGCTTTTTCTGAAATACTGTTTCGTGGCTTAGCATACCTAGACATTGCTATTTTTCAGGCAGTTGGTTATTTATTTCTCTTTCATTTCAGAATTTGCTTTGACTTCTAATTCTTGTCCTTCTACCTAACCTCTTTCCATCTGTAGTAATTGTTTGAGCACTTAAGAAAATGAATCCATGAATCCTAGTTATTCACAGTGGTTGAACTACCTGGCTGTTTCTTGTTCATCCATTAAATGTTCCACATTTGGGTGGGATGTAACTGCCACCCTCTCTTAGCTCATTTCAGTTTCAATTTTGAGCCTTTGGAATTCTCATCAGGATTTCTCACATCAGTCTCTGTGACCTAATATGGGATTCCTGTGTTAGACACGATCTCAGTTGATGACAAAGATAAAGACTGTAGAACTCAGAATTACTGGCTGCTTAGAACTCATTCATTACTTGATTTTTTAAATGCAAACAAAGTAAAAAACTTATGTTTGGTACTTTTAAAACAGGCCAGTTTCCTGAGGCTGGAAATAATTATGAATTAAACCACATGGGAAAAGAATGTAAACCAAAAAATATGAATGGCTGGGCATTGTTTGGAGTAATTTTATAGTGTTTGCCCTGACAAATTCAGTTTTGTAAGAGAGAAACATTAATGGAAAAACAGATTTACCAAGAGTGTAAGGGAAAAGAGTGATAATATGTTTATAAAAAATGTAGAAGAGTGGAGTAAATACATGAAGTTTTTTTCTGTTTGGATGAGATAAAAAAGTACTTGATATCAGCAACAAAAACTCAAGCAGCAGATATATATACCCAGGTTTATGTGCCTATGATACCTTAGAAATGGTATGTCTGGACAGCATTCTTGCAAGAATTTCTAAAGAAGTAGCTGAGGACTTTTTGGACTGCTAGAGATTATTAATAAAACTTCAAACACTAGGGGTTCTTCATCTTCTTGGCAGAAATTTGGTGTGCAAGTATTTTAAAAGCAAAAAGGAATGACTCAAGCTTTCCAGCCCATTTTTGATTCTGAGTACAATAACATAATGGCCAAATGAAAAAAAAATGGTAATACATATGGTTCCAAAAATTGTGGAAACATTTCTTGTTATGTGGGCCTGTTCTTCAAGTGAATGTCTATGAAGGTGCCTGGTATGTGTGAGGTTGATTTATTTCTTGATATGTTTCTCTTAGGACTAGGTTTGCACATTTTGTGTTCTTTTAACCAACCAGACTACTTGTATAAAAACTGGGAAGCTTATGAAGAAAAGTCTCTATCCTTTTTTTCCCCTCCGTGTCTGTGAGGTGGTACATACTTTGTAGTTCTTCACAACAGTAGCATTAAACTAATTATATGGTTGTTTGTTTTTTGGGATGGACATGGTTACTAGGTGTTAAAGTTACAAGTTTCTATTAACTGTTCAAGTAAAAAAAAAAAATACAGTTGTTGCATTCACAGAATTTGCTTTAGTAAATTTACTTTAGTAGCAAAAAACAATTAAAGGATTGCCTATAAGCTCATAAATTACATGGGGCCCTGCTGTTGCTTTACCTTCTTGGGAGAGCGTGTAAAAAGCCACACTTCATGTTCTTCCTTCAGATAACTGTTCTAAAACTTAGAGACAAATTACTTCAGTTTTTGTCAGCTTCTGTCCTGGTAAACTTTTTAAGTTTCTAGTTACTGAATATCCTTCTACAAAGACTCTCTTGCTCTCTGGATAATTTACAGAAATTTGTGGATTGGGCTACATAAGCACAGATCATTCCCAAAACTTCAGTTAAAGAGGTTAGAAATACTGTGTTAATGCTATCAAAGGACTTAATCTCATTCTAGTTCTAATTTGCTACGCATTTTACTGCAAGACCTAGACATTCTGTGGGATCACGGGTTTTGATATGTACTTATGTTAAAACATTGGTGTTTATCATTGTATTTATGGTACTTAGTCATAATGAATGAAGTACCAACACACACTGTGGAAACAGGTGATTTATTGCTGCCTGTCCTGAACCAAAGCATTTGTGAGCTTATCACTAAGCTGATTGAAGAGTTTACTCTGCTGGAAATCCCAAAGGTGCGTATGTGATCACCAAGCATTTACTCCTTTGCACCTGCCTTGCAGAAGATCACTTCTTGCAGCCCAGTGCCGTTCCAGCTGTAAAGAGAAATCTGCTTCCCTTTTGTTAGCCTCGGAAATGTTTTAGAGAATCCTTACCTGATTGTTGACTGAGAATCAAGTGTATTCCAATAAGCAAACTTAACACTGTTTCTCAAGCCTGCCTCTGAAACAGTTGCTTACTCTGAAGAACACTTTTGCTGTGGTATCTAGACACAGTTGTCAGCTCCTCATTTGTATTTTTCTGTAGCTGGCTGTGAGGAAGTTTTCTAAATGGGCTGTATGGGAAGAAACAGCTTACTTTACTCAGTCTGCCCCTAAATTTGTCTTCTCCATTGCCATAATATGACCAGATACATCAAAGTGTTGCTGAGAATGCCATACATAAACTTTAAGAATGTATAGTAGGTCACCAAGGCAGGGAGGAGTTTGGTGGAAAAAATACGTAACAGATTTCTTACAAGCTGGGAAAGGACAGTAAAACAAAGACATCCTTTTAACAGCTGTGGTTTCAATCTACTAGGTAAGAAAACAATATTTCATTTATGCTGAGAGAAAGCAAGAAGCCTTATTACAGTGTGTGAGAAGTGCCTAGCAGAAGATAGGATGGTGATCTTCCAGGTAGTGAGATGCTGTGAACACATGATTTTTAGCTTCCTACAAAGATGATAGGCTAGAGGAACTAGAGGCAGTGAGGGAGCCCTGTTAAATAAAATCCAAAGGTGTATTTTACTGTATTTGTTCTGTTCCTGGGTTTGTGACTGGAAACGTGACTGTAAGTCTTGCTTCTTTATTTTACTGTTTAAAGTTCTTCTGGGACTAAAAGACGAGGTAATAGTGGATCAGGTTGATATACTTAAAATATGCTTACCCTTGAGGAAACAGGAAGTTGCTGCCAGCATCCTTGACAAATCTGCACTGGAAAAGTACTCTGAAGGACCCCAAAGGCTGGTAGGAGAGCTGGTGTTGTGTGGTGCCCATTGCAGTGTACAGAATATGAAGAAGGTCCCACGGTAGCTGGAAGGTTACTTACAGCTGTCTCTCACATGCCATGTTGGGGAATTATTTAGCAGTTGTTGCTCTAAGATGTTTTTGAGGTTATGGATGTTTGGATTTAATTCAGAGGCTCAGATGAGGCTTTCTCTACTTGCTTTTGAGAAAATCATGCAATTAAAGATTAACTTTTATGAGATACTTTGTACTCATATGTTACACAGAAGCCCATGTGATTCTTTCTCAGCAGAAATGGAAAGCAGGCAGAAATGCTTTTCCTGACACTAGCTGCAGCCCCAGTCCTGCTCTCAGCAACAAGAATCAGGACCACAAAGGGAGGGATAGAAAACTGACAGAACATGTAGGTGCTGTTTATTCCTTGTCTGCCATGCAATCTGTTCCAGCTCATTAAAGAAGGGTAAACCTAAAAGCCAACAAAAGAAATGTTTCTGATTTACATACTGAATGAATTTGGATACTTCTGTTTGTTTTCAGACCTTTTTATTCCTACTTAGACTTTTCTTCACCCAGCACTTTAAAAGGACTAATCTTGAGGACCTGAGAAATGTGAGCAGTGTGCTATACAGCTTCAAAACATTGAGTACCTTTCTTCTACTCCTTTTCATCCTCTTTTTTTTTAATACATAATTGAAGGCAGAAATCCCTGAAGGTGGGTGTGTCTTTTGACTGACTCAAGGATTCTGATCTGTACCAGATCAAAGTAGTATTTTATCATCATGGAACCCAGGCTTGTGTGATTGTGGAGATTTGATATTTTGATGAATTAACCAGGAGATGAGGATAGGAGTTGTCCTGCTGAAAAGTGAAAACTACTTCAGTGCTAGGCCTTGGAACTCTCCTTTGGCTTGTACACCAAACATCTTGGAAAAGCAGTTCAGCATAGAGTCTTTTAGAGAGCCACTAATAACCTTCTCCTGATGTAGACTGATGCTCAGAGAAGTTAGGCATGTTGGTAGATGAAGAAAGGTCTGATTAATTGGGCTGGTCACAGTTCTTTGAGACAAGCCTTATTCTTTTTTCTGACTCATCAGGGTTACATATAGCAGTTTGGATGTTGGTTCAATGGCCTTTTCAGACAAGCAGCTGCTCTTTGAAGTGAGGAAAAAAAAAAGAAATTACCGTAGCAGAATAACATTCACTAGAACAATGTATGGA